>NC_086455.1:73448687-73748687 GCF_028390025.1 Pseudophryne corroboree | reverse complement strand
GCAATTCACACACTCAGTGGGAATTATTTATACTGGTCCCGGGAGCAGCACGTCCTCTAGAAGCGGGGATGTGCCCTAATTTACCAGTGAGAGTCGGGTATACCATGCCGCTAAGAGCGCACACCCCCCCCCCCACGCTCTGCACCCGCTGCTGAGACAATGGCGCGCAGCATCGATGCGCTGTATCTGAAAACCGCTAACGATGACCGGAGGACCCTCTCTCTCTGTAGGGACTCCAGTAACATACCCACCTTCTTTCTTCTGACTTTGTTAGGGGGTGGCAGCAGTGCTGCGGGAGTGAATGCTGGCCAGGCTTGAGCTGTGTTCAGTACCCTCAGGAGCTATTGGTGTCCTGTCAGCGAAAGTAGAACCATTAACTAATTGAGAAGTTGGTTCTAACTTCCCCCCTAAGTCCCACGAAGCAGGGAAGCTGTTGCCAGCAGCTTCCCTGTAAAATAAAAAACCTATCAAAGTCTTTTCCAGCAAAGCTCTGAAGAGCTCCACTAGAGTGCGTCCAGTCTCCTGGGCACATTTTCTAAACTGAGGTCTGGAGGAGGGGCATAGAGGGAGGAGCCAGTTCACACTGTTGAAAAGTCTTAAAGTGCAGAAGGCTCCTGCGGAACAGTCTATACCCCATTGCACTAAAATGGACCCCAGCATCCTCTAGGACGTAAGAGAAAGTGGAAGTTGCTCAAATCAATCTGGCATTACTTTTCAGGTGCATGAAGCAGAGGGGTCATACCAAACAAAGGGGCGTTGTCCCCAGCACACTAAATAGTACTTGCAACTATACTTGACAAAACTATATGGTAATAGAAATTCAGAGATATTTGTTGCATGCATTTGCAAATACATGGTAAGCCACCGGTCCACTTCACGGCTTCTCTGATACCGGTAGGGCAATTGTCTCATTGGGGCAGATGTATTAACCTGGAGAAGGGATAAAGATGTGATAAAGCAGTGATAAGTGGAAGGTGATAAACGTACCAACCAATCATTACGGATTTGAAAAATGACAGTTTGGAGCTGACTGGCTGGTGCGTTATCCCCTTACACTTATCACTGCTTTATCACTTAATACAGGCTTAATACATCTGCACCATGTCAAAGGATTGGAACTATGAGTTAGGTCTGTTATAGTTGATGGCTATAGGGGCATGATCAGAACAGATAAGCAGATGGACCAGGATAATCTGAGGTTTAAGGCTAGGTTATGGCAGATCAGGATCACTAGTATATAAGAGTATATACAGAGTGACAGATTCTGGCTAATATCTTCAAGAAGGTGGCAGACAAATAATTAGAATTTAATTGGCTGCTATGGGCAACATTTCCACATTTGAAAACCTGCACTTTAGTAAATATACCCCTTTGAATTTTACATGCCTGATTTGTCGGAAGTAGCGGCCACCAGGAGTGGACCTGTCTGAGATATTACTTAACACTGCAAATTAGATGTGTTGATCTCATCTTTTACATAAGAGATTACGAGGTGAGCTTATCTAATTTGTTAAAAAGTGTGTGTTGGTTTTAGTTAGGAGCACAAGCGTTACTATAGTACATTGCATAGTGTTTAGTTTGCCTACTAATATCTGGAAGCTATCTCCCTTATCTTTAAAAGTATGTAAAAAAAAAAGTACCAAGTTGCGCTCAACAATCAACAGTAAGAAACATTTATTTTAGTACATATAATGTAATAATGGTTACAACAAATCTCCCGGGAGTATAATTATAACAATACGACATAAGAATACCTTATCTCTATGCCTAAATGATTGATGCTCTTCTTTTGACTAGAATGAGTATTCCTGTTATTCCAAAACATATACCCCAGAGGTGTCGTTTTATATGTAACAGCAGCAGTGATTAGTAACTGTTACAAAATGGATTAAAAGTCTGTATTTACATACATGTAACTCACTTGGTCCATGAAAGTCCCGAACAGTCCTGAGTGTATATAACTGAGTATTAATTCCAATGGTCCTAGAATGAAAGGGACCCTTGTAACAATAGAATGATGCTCAAATGAATGATGATATGAGCAGATGCACTGTATCGGAAACCTCAGGCCGCTGTCTTAGTGACGGGAGGGAGAGCCCGGAGCGATGTTGCTGCGGTCAGCCGCTGACCCCTGCACGGGAGATGGAGAGCAGTGACTGGTGTAGCCGCCGGGCTGGATGGAATACGGCTGTGCAAGGCTAGAAAGCGGCTGCAGTATCCGAACGGCTGGATGTTATCTTACGTGGCACGGTGTAGACGAGCTCTCAACAAAAGGCGGCTGACCTATGCTCCCACGGGCAGCTCCGATTGAGCCTCCCTGCGGTCACCGGCGTATATAAAAGACGAATCAACACTCTAACAGCGGCTGGTCGGTGGTATGCCGTATTAACAGCAATGATGGAAGAGTTGGTCTCCTACACGGGCTCAGGCTGAGCCAAACTCCAAGTGGTGTTGACAATGATAAACACCTGTATCCTAACGCGTTTCAACGCCAGCAGGGCGTCTTTTTCCAAAGGCAGGTATAAAAGGATGTGGGAGTATCTAATATTTATACCCACTATACAGGTGAAACCAGTTGTAATTGATTAAATTAGAATAATCACCATGATTGCAAACATTTAGTAGGCACTGTTATTAGACTTTTCTAAAGAGGCCATTTCACCGTATAGCGAATTACAGCATTAAAACACCTGTATCAATTCCTTAGAACAAAATGAATGTACATACATCAATGCATGTACATACATATGAACATCTAAAATGTAAAGAAGAAATAAAATGAAACTATAATCATGAATTAATGACTATTACCACATCATCTGTGGCAGTAGAACATGACACTGATATTGATAATACATTAAAAAGATTCTTACTTTTAAACAAGCATGCAATTGATGATTGCTTTTATCTTTAAAGTAGTCTGTCAATCTGAATGATATGTGGCGGGCAAACAGGATTGCTGCCCCTCCCTTTTTGGTGTCAGGTTGCAGGTGTGATAGGAATCCGGGCATGCTTTGAATCCGTGCTCCGGGTACAGGCCCGTATTTTAAGACCTGGGTATGGTATTTTCAAAGTATTTTGTTTAGCCTGGAGAGGAGTCTGCGTATCAAATAGTTAATTCATTTTTCCCAGCAGCCCAGGACTCCCTCTCATCTATATTCTGCCCCCAGCCACAGAGAGAGAGAGAGAGAGAGAGAGAGAGAGAGAGAGAGAGAGAGCACACACAGAGGAAAGGGTGTGCAGAGAACCTGTACCATAGAAACTAAACCCCGAAAGCCAGGTTAGTCAGGGTGAGCGCCCTGTGCTTCCTATGGATTCAAAGAAAAGTATTTATCAGGTAAGAACATAAATCTCCTTTTCTTTCTCTACTAGAAAGCATAGGGAGGATGGTGGAATGTCCCAAAGCTGTCCCCCTATGGGAGGGGATGAATCTGATCTGCACTGAGAACCCTTCACCCGAAGGCTGAGTCTACGTTGCGCCACCCCAGGTCCCCATTGACTGGTTGGAATGAGCAGAAACCATGGCAGGAGCAGGAAGATCTGCTGCAGAGAAGAAGTGGTTGAAAGTCAAATAGAGCCACCTGGCTTATAGTCTGATTAGAAGCTGGCCTGCCCCGTTTATGGAAATCATACATAGTAAACAGAGAATCCGATCTGTAGAGATCTTTGGTCCTGTCTACATGAATCCGAAGAGCCCTCACCACATTCAGAGAGGCTTCCTTCAGTGAAGAGTCTGGAACATTGAAAACCGGTACCACAATCTCATGGTTTATCTGGAACCAAGACATGTCCAAGCGCATCATCAGAAAGACCCGATCTGAAGAGAAGTTCAGAAAGTGTGAGCAACAAGATAAAACACCTCGGAACCAAGCGTCTGTCGTGGTCCCCTTCCAAACAATGACAAAAGGCAGAAGCTGGTTTCCCACACTTGGGTCCCCCAGGTGGAGCCTCGCCGCTTCATGAGGCAGGCTTGGGAGCAGGTTGTCTGGTGGCCCAAGACTGCTTACGTTTGGGGCTTAGATCCCTTGGAGGAGGAACCCTGGAATCTAAAAGACACCTGACCTTTGGCCTTCCGCTGTGTTCAGTCCTAGGGATGTGCTGCTTAAGGAAGGCTGTCTTGGATGCTGTCTAGCTCCTGAATATGGGAGTGCCGCTAACACTTTCTTTGAACCAGTATCCGTGCACCAGGAATGCAGCCAGAGTGCTTTTCTGGCTGCCACAGTAGATGCCAATACCTTAGAGGTTAATAACCCCAGTGTCAGTGGCTGCCTCACCCAGGTAGGAACCTGTTTCCTTGATGTGCCCCACTAGAGATAACTCTTTTGCTTGTACCAGAGCTGAAGCTGTCCTGAAGTGCCTCTGCCCAACAGACAATGGCCTTAACCACCCAACCTGACGCCAGGGCAGGATGGCAATAGCACCCACATTGGGATAGGCTGTCTTAGGAAGTTCTCCAGCTTCCTATCCATGGGATCCCTAAGCAAAGCTGTACTGTAAATAGGAAGAATAGAATATCTAATGAGGTGGGCTATGGGGGCTGGCGCCCAACATGGGGCACAAACACATGGCCCTGAAATTAAGAGTCTTATGCTAGCCTGGGCCGCATGATCCTCCAGCTGCCCAGAAGATGGGAACTCAGTCAACACCCTTTTTGACACTTGAATACCGGGCTCTTGGACCTCGGAGTCTGTGTGGAATCCTTGATCTGGAGTACTGACCTAACTGCCCTGATCAGATCCTCAACATCTACTTGTGAGGTAGAATCCTCAGGCACCAAGGAAGTCTTTACATCAGAGAAGGCAGAGACTCCATTCTCGAGCTCTGAAGAAAACTTAGAATCATATTCGCCACCAGATGGGGCATAGAATTCCCTCTTCTGGAAGACATGTGCTTGGATGTATTATCCTTGTCTACCATCTGCTAAAAAGATGCCGACGCATGCGCCAACCCCTGCATGGACTGTGTAAATGACTGCATCCACTGTGTCTCTGCGGTAGACAGCTGAGCAGTCTGAGCAAGCAAAATGTGGGTAATAGGGAGCGCACCTGTATCTAGGCTAGCAGGGGGTAGCTGCAAGCTTGTTAACTAACGTAGACATGATATCTGCGTCAACACCAAAGCCAGGGCCAGTTCCTGACTGGACGCCATGGCAGAAGGAGCCTCCCACAGTGACGTTATAAAGCAAAGGCCATCGTTGTCCGGGCCCTGGGAAGTAATTACGTTACCACAGGCTCTACAACTTTGCAGCATGGGAACACCCACTTCCTTGGGAGCTTTGTTCTTGGAAGACATTGTAATACAATCCAACAGTTACCCCACAAAAGCTGGTGCATTGGTATGTACTGACAGGGGAGTGCAAAGAGTGGCAAGTGGGCCCAATATACACTGCTCAAAAAAATAAAGGGAACCCTAAAATAACACATCCTAGATCTGAATGAATTAAATATTCTTATTAAATACTTTGTTCTTTACATAGTTAAATGTGCTGACAACAAAATCACACAAAAATGATCAATGGAAATCAAATTTATTAACCCATGGAGGTCTGGATTTGGAGTCACACTCAAAATGAAAGTGGAAAAACACACTACAGGCTGATCCAACCTTGATGTAATGTCCTTAAAACAAGTAAAAATGAGGCTCAGTAGTGTGTGTGGCCTCCACGTGCCTTTATGACCTCCCTACAACGCCTGGGCATGCTCCTGATGAGGTGGCGGATGTCTCCTGAGGGATCTCCTCCCAGACCTGTACTAAAGCATCTGCCAACTCCTGGACAGTGGTGCAATGTGGCGTTGTTGGATGGAGCGAGACAGGATGTCCCAGGTGTACTCAATTGGATTCAGGTCTGGGGAACGGGCGGGCCAGTCCATAGCATCAATGCCTTTGTCTTGCAGGAACTGCTGACACACTCCAGCCACATGAGGTCTAGCATTGTCTTGCATTAGAAGGAACCCAGGGCCAACCGCACCAGCATATGGTCTCACAAGGGGTCTGAGGATCTCATCTCGGTACCTAATGGCAGTCAGGCTACCTTTGGCGAGCACATGGAGGGCTGTGCGGCCCCCCAAAGAAATGCAACCCCACACCATTACTGACCCACTGCCAAACCGGTCATGCTGGAGTATGTTGCAGGTAGCAGAACGTTCTCCTTGGCGTCTCCAGAATCTGTCACGTCTGTCACATGTGCTCAGTGAGAACCTGCTTTCATCTGTGAAGAGCACAGGGCGCCAGTGGCTAATTTGCCAATCTTGGTGTTCTCTGGCAAATGCCAAACGTCCTGCACGGTGTTGGGCTGTAAGCACAACCCCCACCTGTGGACGTCGGGCCCTCATACCACCCTCATAGAGTCTGTTTCTGATCGTTTGAGTAGACACATGAACATTTGTGGCTTGCTGGAGGTCATTTTGCAGGGCTCTGGCAGTGCTCCTCCTGTTCCTCCTTGCACAAAGGCGGAGGTAGCGGTCCTGCTGCTGGGTTATTGCCCTCCTAAGGCCTCCTCCACATCTCCTGATGTACTGGCCTGTCTCCTGGTAGCGCCTCCGTGCTCTGGACACTATGCTGACAGACACAGCAAACCTTCTTGCCACAGCTTGCATCGATGTGCCATCCTGGATGAGCTGCACTACCTGAGCCACTTGTGTGGGTTGTAGACTCCGTCTCATGCTACCACTAGAGTGAAAGCACCGACAGCGTTCAAAAGTGACCAAAACATCAGCCAGAAAGCATAGGAGCTGAGTCGTGGTCTGTGGTCACCACCTGCAGAACAACTCCTTTATTGGGGGTGTCTTGCTAATTGCCTATAATTTCCACCTGTTGTCTATTCCATTTGCACAACAGCATGTGAAATTGATTGTCAATCAGTGTTGCTTCCTAAGTGGACAGTTTGATTTCACAGAAGTGTGATTGACTTGGAGTTACATTGTGTTGTTTAAGTGTTCCCTTTATTTTTTTGAGCAGTGTACAAGAAGTGGGGCTGAAAAATATATCAAATTAGAGTATAAGCACTAACTGACCTTCGGGATATCCTTAGCCAGTAATCAGCAGAAGGACACAAGCAGAAAGCACTGTAAATCACATGCACACAGAATCACTCATTGCAGAGACAAAGTAGACAAGTACTGCTCAACAATCCAGCTTTAGTAGCAGGAAGGGGCTTAAATAATAAGAATTTACTTACCGATAATTCTATTTCTCGTAGTCCGTAGTGGATGCTGGGAACTCCGTAAGGACCATGGGGAATAGCGGCTCCGCAGGAGACAGGGCACATCTAAAGAAAGCTTTAGGATCACCTGGTGTGCACTGGCTCCTCCCCCTATGACCCTCCTCCAAGCCTCAGTTAGGATACTGTGCCCGGACGAGCGTACACAATAAGGAAGGATTTTGAATCCCGGGTAAGACTCATACCAGCTGTCATGACTAAGGTTTTTGTGAACCCGGTGCTAGCGAAGTCTGCGCGGGCGACTGGAGGACTACACGAATACCACCACTGACCTGGTTTTGGAAGTGTTGTGGACTCGGGGTCTCTTCCGGTGACTGGGAAGAGGAACCGCGGCAGAGATGGCCGAATCCAGGTTCTCCTCATGCAGGATGAGGTCGGCAGACAGGAAGCACGTGTGGGCGCTGAAGGTCTCCTGAAAGACAGAACTGGAAAGGCGCTGATGAATCAGTGAAGAATAACAGGTACAACTGTGCTAAAGGGCACGGGGTGCTTGGGGACACTGAGGTGCTTGGAGACACTGAGGTGCTTGGAGACACTGAGGTGCTTGGAGACACTGAGGTGCTTGGAGACACTGAGGTGCTTGGAGACACTGAGGTACTTGGAGACACTGAGGTACTTGGAGACACTGAGGTACTTGGAGACACTGAGGTACGTAGAGGCACTGAGGTACGTAGAGGCACTGAGGTGCGTAGAGGCACTGAGGTGCGTAGAGGCACTGAGGTGCGTAGAGGCACTGAGGTGCGTAGAGGCACTGAAGTGCGTAGAGGCACTGAAGTGCGTAGAGGCACTGAGGTGCGTAGAGACACTGAGGTACTTGGAGACACTGAGGTACTTGGAGACACTGAGGTACTTGGAGACACTGAGGTACGTAGAGGCACTGAGGTGCGTAGAGGCACTGAGGTGCGTAGAGGCACTGAGGTGCGTAGAGGCACTGAGGTGCGTAGAGACACTGAGGTGCGTGAAGACACTGGGGTGCGTAGAGACACTGGAGTGCGTAGAGACACTGGGGTGCTGAGGCACGGAGGTGCTGGAAGCACGGAGGTACTGAGGCACGGAGGTGCTGAGGCACGGAGATGCTGGAAGCACGGAGGCACGGAGGTGCTGGAAGCACGGAGGTACTGAGGCACGGAGGTGCTGAGGCACGGAGATGCTGAGTCACGGAGATGCTGGAAGCACGGAGGCACGGAGGTGCTGGAAGCACGGAGGTACTGAGGCACGGAGGTCCTGAGGCACGGAGGTACTGAGGCACGGAGGTACTGAGGTGCTGAGGCACGGAGATGCTGAGTCACGGAGGTGCTGGAAGCACGGAGGCACGGAGGTGTTGGAAGCACGGAAGTACTGAGCTCTGGAGATCCCAACTACAACAGTAGTAAAACTGAAACACGACAGCTGTGGTTTTCAGTGGAGAACATGGAATTCAGTACTGTGCCTTTAAGACGAAACATTGCAGCTGTGCCTTTACATTGAGACTCAGGGAAATGGTGAAATCAAATGGCAACACACAAGTAACCATACAGGAACAAGGGAACAGAGTTTCCACAGGAACTTAGGTACAATGGTTACCTTAAGGGAGCTCAGCATAAAGACTCTCACAAGGCTGTATGTGACACGAGGAACTGGCCCAGATTCCAACTCAGCCTCCTGATTTATACTTCCTGGTCCTTGATGATTGGTGGGCAGGATTAGGTGATGTCACTGTCATGTGACTACTCTAGCCAAGGCTGTGATGTAGAATGAGGCCTAGCAGGCCAAGAGAACACTGAAGCCTGGACTTCTGCAAAACACAGGATGCTTGCTTTTAGATTACTGAATTCAGCCTCACACAGGAGATCACCACAGGTGGAGCTGATTACCTCTCAGGCAGAGAACTCAGGAAACTCAGTGCTGACAAGCTGTTTAACTCCGTGAGTGAAAAGACACAGGATCCAGGACAGAAAGCAGGGGTAAGTCACCAAATATGAGAATTACAGTCAAGATTGTGACAGTATCCCCCTCTTCGAGGGTGGACTCCGGACACCCATCTAATCTTAGGGGAACTTGAGAAATTCATACAGAAGAATTTAGGACCTTCGTTGATGCCTCTTCTTCTTATGGGAACGTTTGGTTTTGACCAAGGACCGCGGGATCTCCTGTAAAGAAAAACCTTCCTTAGAAAACATGGGGGCTCCCAAGAAAGGAGTAGCATCATGGACTGGATCAAATTCAGAGTCTGAGTCCAAGTCTAATGGAAGATATGAATCTCCCATAGATACAGTTTGCAGATGAAAATGAGGTGCACTGGAGATTTAAATTCTCTGGGCTAGGAGAGACTCCAACATGAGCAATTTTAATGGTCGGATTCTTACTGAAGGAGATTCTTAGATTATCCCTGGGAGGACAGCACAAACTTCCTTCTGCATTCCCTTTAGAGCCTGATTTCTTTACCGAGTCAGATTCCATAGGTTTAGGACCAAATTCTTTAACCACAGCATTACTAAAATTCTGTAAGTCATGGAACACAGGATCATTACTCTCAAAAAGCATGTTGGCCCACTCCAAAGCTCTTCCTCTGAATGCCAGGAACAGATATCGAGTAACGTTGGAAGGAGTTACTGCACCTGAAGGATCAGACTCCATCCGAGACAGAAATTGTTCAACCAAAGCGGCATATTGCAGTAAATCTCCATCGAAGTAAATAGGTGGTAAACCATCAGACGAAAGCTTAGAGGCTGAAACTGGAGAAATCTTTGACTGGACGAGTAGGACTGGATTGGATCCGGGGATGCTTGAATTGGCTGGAACCAAAGGAGACTGACCAGGCTGGTCCTGGAGTAACACTGGACCGGCTGGAACCGGAACGAACTGACCAGGCGGAGCCTGGAGTATTGCTGGACCGGCTGGAACCGGAACGGACTGGCCAAGCTGGGCCTGAAGTATTGCTGGACCGGCTGGAACCGGGACGGACTGACCAGGCTGGGCCTGGAGTATTGCTGGACCGGCTGGAACCGGGACGGACTGAGTCCTTTCTTCACGGGGCTGAACCAAGGCAGGAGCCCCCACTTCACGGGGCTGGGCTGAGGCAAGAGCCCCCACTTCACGGGGCTGGGCTGCGCTCTGAAGGCTCTCTGGCTGGGCAGCGCTCTGAAGGCTCTCTGGCTGGGCAGCGCTCTGAAGGCTCTCTGGCTGGGCAGCGCTCTGAAGGCTCTCTGGCTGGGCAGCGCTCTGAGGGCTCTCTGGCTGGGCAGCGCTCTGAAGGCTCTCTGGCTGGGCAGCGCTCTGTAGACCCTCTGGCTGGGCAGCACTCTGTAGACCCTCTGGCTGGGCAGCACTCTGTAGACCCTCTGGCTGGGCAGCACTCTGTAGACCCTCTGGCTCTGGACCCTCGGATCCCCTTCCTGGGGCTGTACCCTCGGAACCCCCTCCTGGGGCTGGACCCTCTGAAGAACCCCCTCCTGGGGCTGTGCCCTCTGAAGAACCCCCTCCTGGGGCTGGACGCTCTGAACCCCTCACTGGGGCTGGACGCTCTGAACCCCTCACTGGGGCTGGACGCTCTGAACCCCTCACTGGGGCTGGACGCTCTGAAGAACCCCTCCTGGGGCTGGACACTTTGAAGACGCCCCTCCTGGGGCTAGACACTCTGAAGACGCCCCTCCTGGGGCTAGACACTCTGAAGACGCCCCTCCTGGGGCTGGACACTCTGAAGACGCCCCTCCTGGGGCTGGACACTCTGAAGACGCCCCTCCTGGGGCTGGACACTCTGAAGACGCCCCTCCTGGGGCTGGACACTCTGAAGACGCCCCTCCTTGGGCTGGACACTCTGAAGACGCCCCTCCTGGGGCTGGACACTCTGAAGACGCCCCTCCTGGGGCTGGACACTCTGAAGACGCCCCTCCTGGGGCTGAAGACACGGACGCCCCCCCTGGGGCTGGACACTCTGACTCCTCTGTGACTCTAAATGGCTTGAATATTCTTCTCTGGACACCCAACTTGGGATAAGGTCTTTTAATCACCGGACCCCAGTCATAAATTTGAGTCTCTTTCCGAGTAGCCATCTTGATACCCCCGTCAGCAGTAGCAGGATCGGCTACTGTGGATGACTTGTAGACATGAGCACTGTGATACTGCGATTTGTCACCATTCCCTGGCTTGCGAAGAATGCAGTCTTTAACAAAATGACCGGAATTTCCACAGTAAAGACAGAGGTGTAGCTCCCTACGCCGCTGACGTTCAGCTTCAGAGAGCTTGGGCCGTGGATAGCTCTGATGAACAACTTTTCCTTGCACAGAGGAAGAGACTCTATTAACTGGTTGGGACAAAACAGGATCAACAACGTTGGTAGTATTCCTGAGGAGATCAGGCATTACAGAGAGAATACTAGGCAAAAGTTCTTGTAACTGTAATAACATCTGGTAGAATATCTGCAGTTGGTCAGGAGTCTTAGAGCAGAAGGTCAGAGAATCTCTGGAGAAAGAATTCCGCTGCAGACACTGTGCCAATTGATGCTGAGTCGACTCCAGACCTTCCAAGCGTCCTGCAATATTGCTTAGGAGGTCCTGCGTCAGACAAACACTTTCGGCCGGGTCCATGGGGCCAGTTCCTACTGTCATGACTAAGGTTTTTGTGAACCCGGTGCTAGCGAAGTCTGCGCGGGCGACTGGAGGACTACACGAATACCACCACTGACCTGGTTTTGGAAGTGTTGTGGACTCGGGGTCTCTTCCGGTGACTGGGAAGAGGAACCGCGGCAGAGATGGCCGAATCCAGGTTCTCCTCATGCAGGATGAGGTCGGCAGACAGGAAGCACGTGTGGGCGCTGAAGGTCTCCTGAAAGACAGAACTGGAAAGGCGCTGATGAATCAGTGAAGAATAACAGGTACAACTGTGCTAAAGGGCACGGGGTGCTTGGGGACACTGAGGTGCTTGGAGACACTGAGGTGCTTGGAGACACTGAGGTGCTTGGAGACACTGAGGTGCTTGGAGACACTGAGGTACGTAGAGGCACTGAGGTACGTAGAGGCACTGAGGTGCGTAGAGGCACTGAAGTGCGTAGAGACACTGAGGTGCGTAGAGACACTGAGGTACTTGGAGACACTGAGGTACTTGGAGACACTGAGGTACTTGGAGACACTGAGGTACTTGGAGACACTGAGGTGCGTAGAGGCACTGAGGTGCGTAGAGGCACTGAGGTGCGTAGAGGCACTGAGGTGCGTAGAGACACTGAGGTGCGTGAAGACACTGGGGTGCGTAGAGACACTGGAGTGCGTAGAGACACTGGGGTGCTGAGGCACGGAGGTGCTGGAAGCACGGAGGTACTGAGGCACGGAGGTGCTGAGGCACGGAGGTGCGGAGATGCTGGAAGCACGGAGGCACGGAGGTGCTGGAAGCACGGAGGTACTGAGGCACGGAGGTGCTGAGGCACGGAGATGCTGAGTCACGGAGGTGCTGGAAGCACGGAGGCACGGAGGTGCTGGAAGCACGGAGGTCCTGAGGCACGGAGGTCCTGAGGCACGGAGGTCCTGAGGCACGGAGGTCCTGAGGCACGGAGGTCCTGAGGCACGGAGGTACTGAGGCACGGAGGTACTGAGGTGCTGAGGCACGGAGATCCTGAGTCACGGAGGTGCTGGAAGCACGGAGGCACGGAGGTGTTGGAAGCACGGAAGTACTGAGCTCTGGAGATCCCAACTACAACAGTAGTAAAACTGAAACACGACAGCTGTGGTTTTCAGTGGAGAACATGGAATTCAGTACTGTGCCTTTAAGACGAAACATTGCAGCTGTGCCTTTACATTGAGACTCAGGGAAATGGTGAAATCAAATGGCAACACACAAGTAACCATACAGGAACAAGGGAACAGAGTTTCCACAGGAACTTAGGTACAATGGTTACCTTAAGGGAGCTCAGCATAAAGACTCTCACAAGGCTGTATGTGACACGAGGAACTGGCCCAGATTCCAACTCAGCCTCCTGATTTATACTTCCTGGTCCTTGATGATTGGTGGGCAGGATTAGGTGATGTCACTGTCATGTGACTACTCTAGCCAAGGCTGTGATGTAGAATGAGGCCTAGCAGGCCAAGAGAACACTGAAGCCTGGACTTCTGCAAAACACAGGATGCTTGCTTTTAGATTACTGAATTCAGCCTCACACAGGAGATCACCACAGGTGGAGCTGATTACCTCTCAGGCAGAGAACTCAGGAAACTCAGTGCTGACAAGCTGTTTAACTCCGTGAGTGAAAAGACATAGGATCCAGGACAGAAAGCAGGGGTAAGTCACCAAATATGAGAATTACAGTCAAGATTGTGACACCAGCCACACCAATCACACTGTACAACTTGTGATCTGAACCCAGTTAACAGCATGATAATAGAGAAACCTCTATAAAAGATGGCTCACTACAACAATAACCCGAATTTTTTGGTAACAATAATTATGTACCAGTATTGCAGACAATCCGCACTTGGGATGGGCGCCCAGCATCCACTACGGACTACGAGAAATAGAATTATCGGTAAGTAAATTCTTATTTTCTCTGACGTCCTAGTGGATGCTGGGAACTCCGTAAGGACCATGGGGATTATACCAAAGCTCCCAAACGGGCGGGAGAGTGCGGATGACTCTGCAGCACCGAATGAGAGAACTCCAGGTCCTCCTCAGCCAGGGTATCAAATTTGTAGAAGTTTACAAACGTATTTGCTCCTGACGAAGTAACTGCTCGGCAAAGTTGTAAAGCCGAGACCCCTCGGGCAGCTGCCCAAAATGAGCCCACCTTCCTTGTGGAGTGGGCATTTTAAGATTTGTTGGCTGTGGCAGGCCTGCCACAGAACGTGCAAGCTGAATTGTACTACAAATCCAACGAGCAATCGTCTGCTTAGAAGCAGGAGCACCCAGTTTGTTGGGTGCATACAGGATAAACAGCGAGTCAGATTTTCTGACTCCAGCCGTCCTGGAAACATATATTTTCAGGGCCCTGACCACGTCAAGCAACTTGGAATCCTCCAAGTCCTTAGTAGCCGCAGGTACCACAATAGGTTGCTTCATGTGGAATGCAGAAACCACCTTAGGTAGAAATTGAGGACAAGTCCTCAATTCTGCCCTGTCAGAATGAAATATTAAATAAGGGCTTTTATATGATAAAGCCGCCAGTTCTGACACACGCCTGGCTGAAGCCAGGGCTAACAGCATCGTCACCTTCCATGTGAGATATTTTAAGTCCACAGTGGTGAGTAGTTCAAACCAATGTGACTTTAGGAAACTCAACACAACATTGAGATCCCAAGGTGCCACTGGAGGCACAAAAGGAGGCTGTATATGCAGTACCCCTTTTACAAATGTCTGAACTTCAGGCACTGAAGCCAGTTCCTTTTGGAAGAAAATCGACAGGGCCGAAATTTGAACCTTAATGGGCCCTAATCTTAGGCCCATAGACAGTCCTGTTTGCAGGAAATGGAGGAAACGACCCAGTTGAAATTCCTCTGTAGGGGCCTTCTTGGCCTCCCACCACGCAACATATTTTCGCCAAATGCGGTGATAATGTTTTGCGGTTACGTCCTTCCTGGCCTTGACCAGGGTAGGGATGACTTCATCTGGAATGCCTTTTTCCTTCAGGATCCGGCGTTCAACCGCCAAGCCGTCAAACGCAGCCGCGGTAAGTCTTGGAACAGACAAGGCCCCTGCTGGAGCAGGTCCTTTCTTAGAGGTAGAGGCCACGGTTCGTCCGTGAGCATCTCTTGAAGTTCCGGATACCAAGTCCTTCTTGGCCAATCCGGAACCACGAGTATAGTTCTTACTCCTCTCCTTCTTATGATTCTCAGTACTTTTGGTATGAGAGGCAGAGGAGGGAACACATACACTGACTGGTACACCCACGGTGTTACCAGAGCGTCCACCGCTATTGCCTGAGGGTCCCCTGACCTGGCGCAATATCTGTCTAGTTTTTTGTTTAGACGGGACGCCATTATGTCCACCTTTGGTTTTTCCCAACGGTTTACAATCAGGTGGAAGACTTCTGGGTGAAGTCCCCACTCTCCCGGGTGAAGGTCGTGTCTGCTGAGGAAGTCTGCTTCCCAGTTGTCCACTCCCGGAATGAACACTGCTGACAGTGCTATCACATGATTTTCCGCCCAGCGAAGAATCCTTGCAGCTTCTGCCATTGCCCCCCTGCTTCCCGTGCCGCCCTGTCTGTTTACGTGGGTGACTGACGTGATGTTGTCCGATTGGATCAATACCGCCTGACCCTGAAGCAGGGGTTTCGCTTGACTTAGGGCATTGTAAATGGCCCTTAGTTCCAGAATGTTTATATGAAGAGATGTCTCCAGGCTTGACCATAAGCCCTGGAAATTCCTTCCCTGTGTGACTGCTCCCCAGCCTCGCAGGCTGGCATCCGTGGCCACCAGGACCCAGTCCCGAATGCCGAATCTGCGGCCCTCTAGAACAGTGATTTTCAACCTTTTTTAACTCGCGGCACACCGAACAATATTTTAAAATTGCCAAGGCACACCATCAGTTCCCCACGGAAAAAACACACACACATTGGCCCTCACAGTAAAAAAAAAATCCACAAATACATTGGCCTACACAGAAAAAAATCACATTGCTCCCCAAATAAATCCTATTAAATTATTCACATTGTTCACCCCATAAATCCTTTTGCTCCCCACATAAATCCTTTTGCTCCCCAAAGGAGAAATAAGATAACTAATATTAGCCCCTATCTGTCAGCTGTCCTCCTCCCTGTCCTTCAGTTGCAGAGGTTGTTCATAGTGGAGAGCGAATACTGAGCAGCGGGCGGTCAGGCAGGAGTGGATGTGGTGGGCAAGGAAAGTTTTGTATACGGGTGGGAACTGGAAGAATTGTATGCAGGCTAGTGGGCTAGCTGGGTGGTGAGACATGGTGGCTGTGACCTATGATGTCACACTGCGTATCTTCAAGGCATAGGTCACGACCGTGGCACGACTGATCCTCTAAAAAGAGCCCAGGCCAAGAGATTGCTCTGAAGGTGAGGAAGTGGCTCTGACTCCGCGGCACACCTTGCAACTGGTCGCGGCACACTAGTGTGCCACGGCACACTGGTTGAAAAAGCCTGCTCTAGAAGATGAGCACTCTGCAACCACCACAGGAGGGATACCCTTGTCCCCGGTGACAGGGTTATCCGCTGAAGCATCTGAAGATGCGACCCGGACCATTTGTCCAGTAGGTTCCACTGGAAAGTCTTGCGTGGAATCTGCCGAATGGGATTGCTTTGTAGGAAGCCACCATTTTTACCCAGAACCCTTGTGCATTGATGCACTGAGACTTGGTTCGGTTTTAGGAGGTTCCTGACTAGCTCGGATAACTCCCTGGCTTTCTCCTCCGGGAGAAACACCTTCTTTCTGGACTGTGTCCAGGATCATCCCTAGGAACAGAAGACAAGACGTCGGAACCAGCTGCGATTTTGGAATATTGAGAATCCAATCGTGCTGCCGCAACACTACCTGAGATAGTGTTACACCGATCTCCAACTGTTCCCTGGATCTTACCCTTATCAGGGAATCGTCCAAGTAACGGATAACTAAAATTCCCTTCCTTCGAAGGAATATCATCATTACGGTCATTACTTCAGTAAAGACCCGGGGTGCCGTGGACCATCCCTACGGCAGCGTCCGAACTGATAGTGACAGTTCTGTACCATAACCTGAAATACCCTTGGTGAGAAGGGTAAATTTTGACCTGAAGGTAAGCATCCTTGATGTCCCGAGACATCATGTAGTCCCCTTCTTCCAGGTTTGCAATCACTGCTCTGAGTGACTCAATTTTGAATTTGAACCTCTGTATGCAAGTGTTCAAAGATTTTAGATTTTAAAATCGGTCTCCCGAGCCGTCTGGCTTCGGTACCACAATAGTGTGGAATAATACCCCGTTCCCTGTTGCAGGAGGGGTACCTTGATTATCACCTGCTGGGAATACAGCTTGTGAATGGTTTCCAAACTTGCCTCCCTGTCAGCGGGAGACGTCGGTAAAACAGACCTTTGGAAACGGCGAGGGGGATACGTCTCGAATTTCAATTTGTACCCCTGAAATATTACCAGAAGGATCCAGGGGTCTACTTGCGAGTGAGCCCACTGCGCAATGAAATTCATTGAGAACGGGACCCCACCGTGCCTGAACTTGTAAAGCCCTAGCGTCATACTGAGGGCTTGGCAGAGGCGGAAAAGAGTTTCTGTTCCTTGGAACTGGCTGATCTCTGCAGCCATTTTCCTCTCCCTCTGTCACGAGCAGAAAAGAGGAACCCTTTTGTCCGCTTGCCAACCAGGCCTGCGCCTGATAATACGGCGTCTTATTTTGAGAGGCGACCTGGGGTACATCCCCTCTTTTAAGGCAATACTTCCAAATGCCGTTTGGAATCCGCATCACCTGACCACTTTACTGGTATAATTGGACAACGCACTTATACTTGATGCCAGTCGGCAAATATTCCGCTGTGCATCATGCATATATAGAAATGCATCTTTTAATTGCTCTATAGGCAATAATATACTGTCCTTATCTAGGATATCATATTTCCAGTCAGGGAATCCGACCACGCCAACCCAGCACTGCACATCCAGGCTGAGGCGATTGCTGGTCGCAGTATAACACCAGTATGTGTGTAAATACATTTTAGGATACCCTCCTGCTTTCTATCAGCAGGATCCTTAAGGGCGGCCATCTCCAGAGAGGGTAGAGCCCTTGTACAAGCGTGTGAGCGCCTTATCCCCCCTAGGGGGTGTTTCCCAACGCACCCTAACCTCTGGCGGGAAAAGGTATACTGCCAATAACTTTTTAGAAATTATCAATTGTTATCGGGGGGAAACCCACGCATCATCACACACCTCATTTTATTTCTCAGATTCAGGAAAACTACAGGAAGTTTTTCCTCACCAAACATAATACCCCTTTTTTTGGTGGTATTTATATTATCAGAAGAGTGTAAACTTTTTCCATTGCCTCAATCATGCAATGTGTGGCCCTATTGGAAATCACGGTTGTCTCTTCACCGTCGACACAGGAGTCAGTATCCGTGTCGGCGTCTGTATCTGAGGTAACGGGCGCTTTAGAGCCCCTGTATGAGACGTCTGGACATGCACAAGCTGAGTAGCCGGCTGTCTCATGTCAACCACTGTCTTTTATACAAAGCTGACACTGTCACGCAATTTCAACAGTACATCCACTCAGGTGTCGACCCCCCAGGGGGTGACAACACTATTACAGACACTCTACTCCGTCTCCTCATAATTTTTCTCCTCATACATGTCGACACAAACGTACCGACACACAGCACACACACAGGGAATGCTCTGATAGAGGACAGGACCCCACTAGCCCTTTGGGGAGACAGAGGGAGAGTTTGCCAGCACACACCAGAGCGCTATATATATATATATACAGGGATAACCTTATATAAGTGTTTTTCCCTTTATAGCTGCTGTATTGTTTATACTGCGCCTAATTTGTGCCCCCCTCTCTTTTTTAACCCC
Organism: Pseudophryne corroboree; assembly: GCF_028390025.1. Classification (NCBI taxonomy): domain Eukaryota; kingdom Metazoa; phylum Chordata; class Amphibia; order Anura; family Myobatrachidae; genus Pseudophryne; species Pseudophryne corroboree. The sequence continues at coordinate 73,729,994 of NC_086455.1, read as the reverse complement.
TTTCTGTAGTGTAGTGACTGCAGGGGAGAGCCAGGGAGCTTCCCTCCAACTGAGCTGTGAGGGAAAATGGCGCCAGTGTGCTGAGGAGATAGGCTCCGCCCCTTTCTCGGCGTCCTTATCATCCGTTTTCTTGTATGTTTTGGCAGGGGTTAAATGCATCCATATAGCCCAGGAGTTATATGTGATGCATTTATTTTAGCCATAAAAGGTTTTCTATCGATTTATTGCGTCTCAGGGCGCTGCCCCCCCAGCGCCCTGCACCCTCAGTGACCGGAGTGTGAAGTGTGCTGAGAGCAATGGCGCACAGCTGCGGTGCTGTGCGCCTACCTTTATCTGAAGACAGGAAAGTCTTCTGCCGCCGATTTTTCCGGACCTCTTCGCTCTTCTGGCTCTGTAAGGGGGCCGGCGGCGCGGCTCCGGTGACCCATCCAGGCTGAACCTGTGATCGTCCCTCTGGAGCTAATGTCCAGTAGCCTAAGAAGCCCAATCCACTCTGCACGCAGGTGAGTTCGCTTCTTCTCCCCTTAGTCCCTCGATGCAGTGAGCCTGTTGCCAGCAGGTCTCACTGAAAATAATAAATCTAAACTAAAACTTTCACAAAGAGCTCAGGAGAGCCCCTAGTGTGCACCCTTCTCGTCGGGCACAGAAAATCTAACTGAGGCTTGGAGGAGGGTCATAGGGGGAGGAGCCAGTGCACACCAGGTGATCCTAAAGCTTTCTTTAGATGTGCCCTGTCTCCTGCGGAGCCGCTATTCCCCATGGTCCTTACGGAGTTCCCAGCATCCACTAGGACGTCAGAGAAATATAATTAATCTGGCCGCTAGGAGCAAGGTTTATGGGGGGACAAGAGCCCAAGCTTCTCTCCTTGCTATGCTTAGGCAAGCAATACAGCTAAAATGTCTGCCCATCATTCTAAAGGAGTGGAGAAAGAGGAGTCTGCCTGAGGCGTACTGTTTACTATGAGGGAGCGAGGCGAAGGCTTGGTGAGGGCAAACAGGAGGAGCATGCCTCCCCCTCTGGTATAAAAACCCTGGACAATGGGCGTCACCACTATCAGCGGGGACCCATTCCAAAAGTGCCCTGGTGGTCTAGCTTGTCGAGGCGGGACACCCAGGCCTACGCAACCAGCACAGTGAACCGCTGCTGCTACGCGGCTCTGCGCTTAACTGGCTCCTTGCATCCGACTGCGTGCTCTGGGAGATGAGTGAGCTGTGTCCCTCCTGGATTCTGCGCCGGAAGTCCCCTTGCCAGGTTGCTAGTGCTGCCGCCGCTGGGGTCATTGGAGCGGCAGTGTGGGCGTCCTATAGGGCACCTTTCACGGTCGGCTCTGTCAAAAAGTTAAACAAATTAAATAAGAGAAATGGAAGACCACTAAAAGTAGTCCACCTCTAAACATTGCCCGCTCCTGCCAGCACCAAAACTTAAAACTTGCTAGCTGGTGGCTTGGGGCAGGGTATAGAGAATAGAGGGTTGCTGGGGAAAAAATAATTAGCTATTTGGTGCAAAGACTACTCTCCAGGCTATACCTCATTGTCGGGTGTGGTATACCAGATAGACAGTGTCTAGTTAGACAGTCAATAGCTCGACAGGGTCAAAAGGTAGACCTGAAAAAAAGTAGACAGTACAAAAAGTCGACATGGTCAAAAGGTCGACATGAAAAAAGTAGACGACAATTTTTTTTTATTTTTATTTTTCATTTTGGGGGTTTGTGTGGATAGTTTTCTCATCTGGGACCCCCAATTATAGAAAGGCATACCCTCGCCACGCTTTGGGCTCGGTGGCTCGCTGCACTCGCCACAAGGTTTATAACCAACTCTATGCAGACATGGATAGAGAAGGTATGACAAAGTCCAAATACATGTCAAATTGAAAAAAACCTTGTGTCTACCTTTTTTAGGTCGACCATTTCATTTCGACCTTTTGACCCTGTCGACCTGATGTTTGTCTAACATATGGTGTCTATCTACTAACTGTCTAACTAGACACTGTCTATTTATCATCCGGATACCCTCATTGGTCCTCCCTTTGACCACTAGTGGAGGAAGACCAAATATAATACTTACATAGTAACATAGTTTCTAAAGTTGAAAAAAGACAATTTGTCCATCGAGTTCAACCTGTTAGTGCTCTCCTACACTGGAATATGTTTAAGACTAATTTAACTGTGGTAAATGTTTAGCCGTTATGTCAATTCCTTATTTTTTTTTTCTATTTTATTTTAATACTATATTGCATGATTTAACCACCATAACCCTGTATATCCTTATCCATTAGGAATTTATCTAGCCCATTCTTAAAAGGCAACGACCAAGTCCGCCATTACTATTCTCTCAGGCAGGGAATTCCAAATACATATGGTCGTTACTATGAAGAAACCTTTCAGTCTCTGTGTGTGAAATCTCCTCTCCTCTAACCTAAGTGGGTATCCGCGTGTCCTTTGTGATGATCTTGCCATAAACAATTTCCCCGCTAGCTCTGTGTATTGACCCCTTATATATATTTGTAAATGTTAATCATGTGCCCTCTTAATCTCTATTTTTCCAGTGTAAACATGCCAAGCCCAGCAAGCCTTTCCTCGTATTCTAGCATCTCCATCTGCTTAATCAATTTGGTTGCCCGTCTCTGAACCTTTTCTAGTCCCAGGATATCCTTTTTGTAGTACGGTGCCCAAAATTGGCACAGTATTCCAGATGTGGTCTCACTAGTGATTTATATAATGGGAGTATAACACACTCAACCCTTGCTTCAATTCCCCGCATTATGCATGCTAATACCTTGTTTGCTGCATTCCTACTTTTGGTACTACTGCTAAGTTTGTTATCTACTGTATGTGAACACCTAAATCTTTTTTCTAGTACAGGATCCCCTAGTTTTACCCCATTTAGTATGTAGGAAGTATTATTAGTCTTGCTACCAAAGTACATTACTTTGCATTTGTCTACATTGAACATCATTCTCCATTTTGCCGCCCATGTTTCCAGTTTAAATAAGTTGTTCTAAAGAGACTCGGCATTCCCCTCCGAATTTATGACCTTACACAGTTTGGTATCGTCTGCAAAAAGACACTCTGCTCTCTAGACCTACTATCAGATAATTTTCTGGAAAATGTTGAACAATAGTGATCCAAGTACAGACCCTTGTGGCACACCACTTAGTACTTCAATCCAATTTAAAAAAGTTACATTTAATGCTGCTCCCTTTTATCCAACCAGTTTCTAACCCAGGTGCATATTGTGCTCCCTAGCCCAAGTTCTCTTAATTTGTAGATAAGTCTCACGTAAGGTACTGTATCGAAAGCTTTACCAAAGTCTAAAAAGATTACGTCCACCTCTTTGCCCTGATCAAGGTTCGCACTAACTGTTTCATAAAAGCCTATTAAGTTAGTTTGACATGATCTAGCCTTCACAAATCCATGTTGGTTCCTATTAATAACCTTAATGGTTTCAAGGCATTCCTGTATTCTATTCCTTAAAATACCTTCCAGTACTTTCCCCACTATGGATGTAAGACTTATTGGTTTATAATTACCCGGTTCAGATTTACTTCCCTTTTTAAATATCCAAACTACTTCCGCTATACGCCTGTCTTTAGGGACAATGCCTGATATAAGTGAGTCAATGAAAATCAAGTATAGGGGTCTTGCTAATTCGGAGTGGCGCTCCATGAGAACCCTTGGGTGAATTCTGTTGGGACCATGTGACTTATTTAATATTAATTTTTCTTAATCGGTCACAGACTACTTCCTCACTTAAATAAAGCATTATCATTGCTGAGGTTATGCTGCAATCCTGCTATCTGGTCCTTTCTTGTGAATACAGATGAGAAAAACTTGTTTAATTTCTCCACTATGTCATGGTCGTCTTTGATTAGGGCACCCAGATTGCCTTTTAAAGGGCCTATACTCTCTTTCTTTAATCTTTCGTTGTTTTATAAAAAAAAAAATTTGATTTACTTTTTTTTGCTATTAGCTTTTCAGTTTCTCTTTTAGACTCTGATTTCTTTTTTGCATAGTTTGTTACAATCCTTATAGTACTGGAATAACTCCACCCTCCCGTCAGATTTATACTTTTTAAATGCTCGCCTCTTTATGGCCATTAGTTCCTTAATATTTTTAGTGAGCCACATTGGTTTGAATTATTACTCCTTCGTTTGCTGCCCATGGGAATGAACTTACGAGTACAACTAGTGAGCAACGTTTTTAAAACATCCCATTTCTCTAGTATTCTTGCTTAGAAACAAAATTTCCCAGTCAATATCCCTTAAAGCCTCCCTCGTCATGGCAAAAGTTGGCTTTGCAAAAGTTTAGAGTTTTTGTTGAGCCTGTATAGGACTGCTTGTGAAAACTGATATTGAATGTGACCATATTGTGGTCGCTGTTTCCCATGGGCTCCCCTACTATAATATTTTATATAAAATTCCCTTTGTTTGTTAAAACCAGGTCTAAGATTGCATTGCACCTAGTTGGTTTGTCAATTGAAGTAAGTAGTGATTGTTTAATGTCTTTAAAAATCTATTACCCCTAGCAGTATCACATGAATCATTTGACAAATTAATCTCTGGATAGTTAAAATCTCCCAACGCTATTACGTCTCCTAATCCTGCCTCTTTTTCTATTTTCTTCAGTAATAATTCCTCATCAGGCACCTAAATATCAGGTGGCTTGTAGCATATTCCAATTAGTAGCTTTCTGTTCCCTTTCCTCCGCATGCAGTTTCTATCCATAAGGTCTCCAGTTTTTTCATTCCTATTGCAAATGTTTCCCTTCATCAGCTTTTAAAAAAGGCATTACTCCTCCACCCCATTTATTTAATCTGTCTCTCCTGAACAGCGTATAACCCTCCAAGTTGACTGTCCAATCATGAGTTTCATCCCACCAAGTTTCAGTAATACCCCAGGAATGCGGAAAAAAAGTTTATTGCTATATGGGGAAAGTGGATGAGCTCTCGCTATTTTGCTTCACGGCTGAATTCTGCTGAACCCTAGGGGTTTTTTTATTTTTTTTTATTTTTTCTGTCTGATATGAGTGGTCTCTGTGTGGGATCTCTGGGATGAGTGGCCCGTGGTCGGCCGGATCCAAAAGCACGATAATGCCATGACAAAAGAAAATACAATGTGTGTTTAATATAAAGGAAATGCGGATCACCACTGCTTTATTGCTATTTATGATTATGAATGGGATACCTAGCACCACATCACACTAAGCTTTCTATATAATACCGTAAGCATGTTGTTGATTATATTACACTCTACCTGGTTAAGAGTTTTAGTCTAGTAGATGTATGTACGTTATGTTTGCCTCAGGCAATGTTTAAATGTTAAAGCATTGAAAAAACCAATAAAAACTTATTGAATTAAAAAAAAGTTTCAGTAATACCTACAGGTGAAAAGTTCATTTATTTCAGTTATTCAACTTAAAAGGTGAAACTAATATTATAGACTCATTTCATGCAAAGTGACATTTCAAGCCTTTATTTGTTATAACTTTGATTGTGGCTCACAGCTTAAAACCCTAAATCCAAAATGTCAGAAAATTTGAATATTACATAAAATAAAAAAAGGATTTTAAATACAGAAATGTCAGCTCTCTGAAAAGTATAATCATGTATATGTACTCAGTACTTGGTATCAAGCAAAAGGGTGATGAGGAGAGATCAAAGGCGCTACTCAACAAAATACAATGATAAAAATATTAAATATACATCACATGAGTTCTTTGTGTGAATTTCTCTTTCACCAATGTCAAAGATGATTTTTCTTTTTTTTGTTTTCAATTCAGCAACTCCCAGATGTTACATGCATAGAGAAAACAACAGAAACACAGAATGTGTAGTATTGTTTGCCACAGTATAATGATTAAAATGTCCCGTGACTTCCTCCAATGGAAACAGAGCCCTGTATGGTGGGGATCTTGATAGTAGAGAAAAGGATAGTTCCTCACCACCTCCTCATATCAACGTAAACGTACCAAGACTCACTTAAAGGGATATAACATCATGTCTATCAAGGTATCTTTTATGTTTCTTAATGGCACCAGCAAAATAGAATTAGATTCGTTCAAATTGAACGTACCACACTCACGTTCTTGGTAGATGGATATCCACACGTAGCGGTTTCTTTGGAATGGATGCAAAAGAACTTTTCTCCAAAAAATAATTTATTATCATAAATACATCAGTTATACAAGGTAAAAAATTCTCCTTAAATGATTCCACAAAATGGTATAAACAAATACTGTGGGTCAGATGTAAAAAGACTGCCACAGGTGAATTCCGGACTAGCACCTATTGTACCACACATGAGATATACCTTGGGAACTTTTGAAGATAAACACGAATGGATCACTGTCTGGAAGCACCAACGCCGTTTCGACACAAGGTCTTTTTCAAGGTCTTTTCTTGAAAAAGACTTCTTTTTTCAAAAAGACCTTGTGTCGAAACGGCGTTGGTGCTTCCAGACAGTGATCCATTCGTGTTTTTTATCTTCAAAAGTTCCCAAGGTATATCTCATGTGTGGTACAATAGGTGCTAGTCCGGAATTCACCTGTGGCAGTCTTTTTACATCTGACCCACAGTATTTGTTTATACCATTTTGTGGAATCTTTTAAGGAGAATTTTTTACCTTGTATAACTGATGTATTTATGATAATAAATAATTTTTTGGCGAAAAGTTCTTTGGCATCCATTCCAAAGAAACCGCTACGTGTGGATATCCATCTACCAAGAACGTGAGTGTGGTACGTTCAATTTGAACGAATCTAATTCTATTTTGCTGGTGCCATTAAGAAACATAAAGGATACCTTGATAGACATGATGTTATATCCCTTTAAGTGAGTCTTGGTACGTTTACGTTGATATGAGGAGGTGTGGGGAACTATCCTTTTCTCTACTATCAAGATCCCCACCATACAGGGCTCTGTTTCCATTGGAGGAAGTCACGGGACATTTTAATCATTATACTGTGGCAAACAATACTACACATTCTGTGTTTCTGTTGTTTTCTCTATGCATGTAACATCTGGGAGTTGCTGAATTGAAAACCAAAAAAAGAAAAATCATCTTTGACATTGGTGAAAGAGAAATTCACACAAAGAACTCATGTGATGTATATTTAATATTTTTATCATTGTATTTTGTTGAGTAGCGCCTTTGATCTCTCCTCATCACCCTTTTGCTTGATACCATTTTGTGTGATCCGGGGTTGGGCGGATCACGAGGAGTGAGATTGGGCCGATACCTGTACACTGCGCCAGAACACACAAACTTTTTTGTACTCAGTACTTGGTTTGGGCCCCTTTTGCATGAATTACTGCCTCAATGCGGAATGGCATGGATTCTATCAGCTTGTGGAACTGCTGAGGTGTTATGGAAGCCCAAGATGCTTCAATAGCGGCCTTCAGCTCTTCTGCATTGTTCGGTCTCATGTCTCTCATCTTTCTCTTGGCAATTCCCCATAGATTCTCTATGGGGTTCAGGTCAGGTGAGTTTGCTGGCCAATCCAGCACAATAATCCCACGGTCATTGACCCAGGTTTTGGTACGTTTGACAGTGTGGGCAGGTGCCAAGTCCTGCTGGAAAATGAAGTCAGCATCTCCATGAAGCTTGTCTGCTGAAGTAAGCATGAAGTGCTCTAAAATGTCCTAGACGGCTGCGTTGACTCCGGACTTAATAAAGCACAGTGGACCAACACCAGCAGCATGGCTCCCCAAATCAACACAGACTGTGGAAACTTCACACTGGACTTCAAGCATCTTGGATTGTGTGCCTCTCCATTCTTCCTCCATACTCTGGGACATTGGTTTCCAAATGAGATGCAAAATTTGCTTGTATCAGAAAAAAAGAGGACTTTGGACCACTGAGCAACAGACCAGTTTTTTTTTTTTCTTGTGAGGAAAAATAGGATTTTGGTACTTACCAGGTAAATCCTTTTCTTTGAATCCATAGGGGGCACTGGAGTACTCTTGGGGATATGGACGGCTTCCGCAGGAACAAGGCACTGAATAAATAAATTTAGAACTCTCCTCCCCTCCATATCCCAAAGTACCTCAGTGTTTTTTACTGAGCCGAACAGGAGCTATAGAGAGGTTGACAATGGAGAATTACATATAACGTAACGGACAACAATAAAGTTGACACATAACGTGACTGACAACTAAACAGTTGGCACTATAACCGCTAGAACTTGAAACTTTGAACCAGTCGGTGAGAATGTGTTACCATAAGATCCTCTGAACTTACCACAAACCAGGTAAAACTGCTCTGGGTGGGCGATCAGTGCCCCCTATGGATTCAAAGAAAAGGATTTACCTGGTAAGTACCAAAATCCTATTTTCCTTTTCATCCACTAGGGGTCACTGGAGTACTCTTGGGACGTACCAAAGCTTCCCCCGTGGGCGGGAGAGCTGTTTGGCACCTGTAACACTAGGCGGCCAAAGCTAGATGCTGATGCCGCAAACGTATCAAACTTATAAAAGCGCACAAACGTGTGCACTGATGACCACGTAGCTGCACGGCAAAGCTGCGTCGTAGAAGCCCCACGACCAGCTGCCCACGAAGTTCCCACAGAACGTGTGGAATGAGCTGTTACTGATGTAGGCGGCTGTAACCTAGCATGAAGGTAAGCCTGACGAATGGTCAGTTTAATCCATCTGGATAAAGTCTGCTTAGAAGCTGGCCAACCCGTCTTGGCAGCATCATAGAGAACAACGTATCCGTCTTACGAACTGTAGAAGTTCGGGATACATAAACGCGTAATGCGCGAACCACATCCAAGGTTCCAGAATTTCCTGTCAACACAGGAACTACTATTGGCTGATTGATGTGAAAAGAAGACACTACCTTTGGTAAGAAAGCGGGATTCATCCGAAGTTCCGCTCTGTCATCATGAAACACCAAATACGGTGGCTTGCATGACAAGGCAACCAAATCTGAAACACACCTTGCTGAAGCTAAGGCTAGTAGAAAAATTGTTTTCCAAGTGAGAAACTTAAGATCCACTTGTTGTAAGGGTTCAAAATATGAAGACTGTAATAAATCTAAAACCAGATTCAAGTCCCATAGCGCTGTAGGTGGAATGAATGGAGGCTGTACTCTGAGGACACCTTGCAGAAAAGTGTGTACCGACGGCAATAGAGCCAATAGTCTTTGAAAGTAAATTGACAACGCAGATACCTGCACCTTTAGTGTAGATAAACGCAGTCCTCCATCTAACCCCATCTGTAGAAATAACAAAAGATGGGATAACTTGAAAGATGATGTCGGAAACTTCCGATCTTCACACCAAGCTATATAGACGCCAAATTCTGGAATAATGAGCTGCCGTAACCGGCTTCCTAGCTCGTAACATGGTTGGAATAACCGATTCTGGAATGCCCTCTCTTCTTAAGAGGGCGGTCTCAACAGCCACCCCGTCAAACGCAGCCGAGCTAAATCGGGGTAAAGGAACGGACCCTGTTGTAACAGGTCCGTACGTAGTGGGAGCGGCCAAGGATCGTCTGCGAGTAGTCCGCGGAGATCCGAGAACCAAGCTCTCAGAGGCCAATGAGGCGCCACTAGTATGACTGTGACGGACTCTCTTTTGATCCGTTTTAGCAACAGAGGGAGCAGCAGAAACGGTGGAAACAGATACACGAGGCTGTACGGCCACGCGATGGTGAGAGCATCCACCGTCACTGCCTTTGGATCTCGCGTTCTGGACACATACTGGGGCGTTTGGTGATTGTGGCGAGATGCCATCAGGTCCACTTGAGGGTAACCCCACCTCTGGACCAACATGTGAAACACTTCTGGATTTAATGCCCATTCTCCTGGATGAAAATCCCGACGGCTGAGATAATCCGCCTCCCAGTTGTCCACTCCCGGAATGAACACTGCCGACAATATCACTTGGTGATGCTCGACCCAATTGAGGATTCAAGCTACTTCCCGCATTGCCATGCGGCTTCTCGTTCCTCCTTGTTTGTTGATGTATGCGACCGCCGTCGTATTGTCTGACTGCACCTGAACAGTCTGAGACCGAAGCATGTGCACTGCTTGTCGTAGCGCATTGTAAATTGCCCGGAGTTCCAGGACATTTATAGACAGCAATCTTTCGTGATCCGCCCAGAGACCCTGGAGCTGACAATTTTGAACTACAGCTCCCCAACCTCTGAGACTCGCGTCCGTCGTTAGAATTATCCAATTCCAGGTGCCGAACCATTTCCCTGCGGTTAGATTGTGTACCTTGAGCCACCAGAGTAGAGACAACCTCACCCTGTGGTGAATCTGCAGATGCGAGCCCGACCACTGTGCGAGCACATCCAGTTGAAAAGGACGTGAGTGAAATCTCCCGAACTGAAGCGCTTCGAAAGCCGCCACCATTGTGCCTAAGAGGCGAATGCACAAATGTACCGAGACTGTGCGTGGCTTGAGCACTAATTGTACCAGATGATGAATAACCTGTACTTTCTGTTCTGGTAGGTAAATTCTTTGATTTACCGTATCGAGAATCATACCTAGGAATTGAAGTCATTGAGACGGAATCAGATGTGATTTCTTGAAGTTGACAATCCAACCGTGCTGAACCAGTACATTGTACATTAGCAACGCATGTTGGAGGAGCATCTGTTGAGACGGAGCTTTGATGTGCAAATCGTCCAAGTACGGAACTATTATCACTCCCAGGGATCTGAGATGAGCTATCATCACAGACATCACCCTGGTGAATACCCGAGGCACTGACGAGAGGGCAAACGGTAGAGCCTGAAACTGGTAATGGTTCTGCCGTATTGCAAACCGCAAGAACCTCTGATGAGGTGGCCAAATCGGAATGAGTAAGTACGCATCCTTGAGATCCAGTGCAATCATGAATTCATGCGGCTCTAAACCTGCAATTACTGACCGCAGAGATTCCATCTTGAATCTGTAGTAAGTGACGTACTGATTGAGACCCTTTAAGTTTAATATTGGCCTGACCGAGCCATCCAGCTTTGGTACCACAAACAGACTGGAATAATAACTCTGACCTTGTTGGTGTACAGGGACCGGAATCAAAACTGCTGCATCCAGCAGAAACTGAATGGCAATTTGCAGAACCGCCCTCTTGTCGTCCGACACAGGCAGTCCTGTCTTGAAAAACCGCAGTGGCGGGAGACAGTCGAACTCTATTTTGTAACCTTTTAACACTAAATTGCGGATCCACCCATCTGTGGACGTCTGGAGCCACGCCAACTGGAACGTCTGAAGGCGTGCTCCCACAATTGGAGATTCGATATGGGCTAGGAGCCCGTCATGCCACTGGCTTGTCGGTGACCTTAGCGTCCTGACGACTGGTGTTAGTTTGTTGGAAACCACGTCCTTGACCTCGTCTACCAGGCATGGCTGTTCCTCTGCCACGCCCCCAAAAAAGGACTGAGGTATAAAGGCTTTGAACGCAGGTCCAGAGTATCTCCGTCTAGGTACTGTTGGAGGCAATGATAAGAAAACAGACTTCCCTCCCGTGGCCTCAGAAATCCATTTGTCCAATTCAGGACCAAACAACTTCTCGCCACCGTAAGGTAACGCCTCTATACCTCTTTTGACCTCCGCCTCCGCTTGCCAAGAACGCAACCAGAGTGCTCGTCGTGCTGTAACTAGTGACGATGAAAGGCGAGAAGTGAGCTGACAGACGTCAGTAGAAGCTGTACATAGATAATCAGCAGCTTCCCAGATTTGATCAGCGAGAAGTATAAGGTGATCGTCACGTAAGGCAGACTTGAGTTCTGTTATCCATACCATTAGCGCCTTAGTTACCCAAATGCCAACCAACCCAGGCCTAAGCAACACTCCTGCTGCTATATACATGGACTTTAGCATAGCTTCTATTTTACGATCCGAAGGGTCTTTAAGAGTAGTAGCAGTTGGTACTGGTATGGTTAATTTCTTTGTAAGTTTAGACACAGACGAATCCACCAATGGCGGATTCTCCCATGTAGCTGTCACAGACTCTGGAAACGGGTAACTAGACTTAAATCTGCAAGGTATAGAAAACCGTTTATCCGGATTCTTTCCTGTTTCTAGTAACATCTTATTAAGAGATTCCGAAACAGGAAAACACATTGGAGTTCTCTGTCGTTTAGTAAAGACGACTTCATCATTTGCCAGAGGCTCCTCAGTTTCTGTAAACTTCAGAGACTGACGCACTGCTCTGATGAGATTATCAATGCCCCGGCTGTCAAAATCGTCACTATCTGACTGCTGGTCTACTTCGCCCAAAATAAAAATAAAAATATTCAAAAGTAGTGTGGATAAGCTCCACAAGCCTTGTTGCTACAATGAGCGCAGAAAAAACACTGAGGTACTCTGGGATATGGAGGGGAGGAGAGTTCTAAATTTAATTATTCAGTGCCTTGTTCCTGCAGAAGCCGTCCATATCCCCAAGAGTACTCCAGTGACCCCTAGTGGATGAAAAAGAAAGGCCATTCAAAGTGTGGGGGAGCTTCACGGAGTGGACTGAGGCTGGAGTTAGTGCATCAAGAGCCACCACACACACAGATCTTAGCCATGGGCTTCAAATGTCGTATTCCTCTTGTCAAGCCGTTCCTGAACAACAAACATCATCAGAAGTGTCTTACCTGGGATAAAGAAAAAAATTATCTATGGGGCATTGCCAAGAGAAAGATGAGACATGAGATCGAACAATGCAGAAGAGCTGAAGGCCGCTATTGAAGCATGCTGGTCATCCATCACACCTCAGCAGTGCCACAGCCTGATAGAATCCATGCCACGCCGCATTGAGGCAGTAATTCATGCAAAAGGGGCCCAAACTGAGTACATGTGCATGATTATACTTTTCAGAGGGCCGATATTTCTGTATTTAAAATCCTTTTTTATTGATTTTATGTAATAGTCTAATTTTCTGAGATTTTGGATTTGGGGTTTTCTTAAGCTGTGAGCCACAATCATCAAAATTATAACAAATAAAGGCTTGAAATATCTCACTTTGCATGTAATATGTCTATATAATATTAGTTTCACCTTTTACGTTGGATTACTGAAATAAATGAACTTTTGCACGCTATTCTAATTTTCTGAGTTTCACCAGTATAATATTGTACTGTTTGTTTGCTGTGAGGACTTCTAGTTCCCCCTTTTTCCCTGTAAAGGGGGGTACTCACGGAGCGATATTCTAAGCAATTTGACTAGATTGCTTAGAATTAAAGCATTATCGCTCCGTGTCTGCCCCCTACAGCGATAGCGATGCGCAGCCCCGCTGTCACGATCCGGGTATCTGGACGCCATTACTTGCCTTTCAGATGTCTCCTGAAGCTGGCTCAGCGTTCCAAGGCCGGATATCATCTGTATCCACATACTGCATATCCCTCCTGTCACGCTGAGACGCTGTCACAGCGGCGCCATGTTTGAATCCTGCATGGCGTCTCCTGTCCTCCGCGGCCTCCGCCGCCGCTCTTGTGTTATAAGTGCAGGTTGTCAGTGTGGTGTTCCATGCCTGCCGCGGCCTCCGCTGTCATCCACGAGTCTCAGCATACATCTGTCAGTCTGGCGTCTCCTGTCCTCTGTGGCCGGCGCCGCCATTACAGTTATGTTTCCACATGGTTTCCCAAGCCAGTTTCCCTCCAAGTTCTAACATGGGCGCAGCCATGTTGGATCTAATCACATGCTTCAGTTCCTCCAATCCACTGCCTGGAAATCTGCATAATTGCCCAGCCAATGCCTGCATTGCTGCAGGTATAAGTATCCTGTGCCTGGGCCAGGAAATGGTCAGTGCTTTGTTTGTCATACCTTGTTCCAGTCTCTCTCCTGTGGTTGTGTTTCCAGGTTCCAGCTCCTGTCTCCAGCATCCACTAAAGAGACCCGCACCTGCCTACCATCCTGCGGTGCAGCCTGACTCTGCAGTCCTCCGTGGCTGATCGAGTTTCCAGCTTCCAGCTATTTTCATCTGCTTCCAGCAGTATCCACTACCACCGGTAATCATCCTTCAACTCCTCTGTTTCCACGCTTCCTAGCATCTTACTATATTCAATCCGTGTTTCATCACCTGGCTGGTTCTACCCAGCATTTATTCAGTGACTTTATCATCTGGCTGATTCTACTCCGCATCCACTCCGTGTCTTACCATCTGGCTGGTTCCATCCAGCAAATACAACAGCTGATTCAAGTTACCAACTTCATCTGTTCCATCTACTGGCATGTTCCTTGGATATCTTCACTACTACAGCCAGGCCTGGTAAGGTTATTCCATCTAAGGACTGTAACAGCTGTTCTTAACCTACCAGTGTCCTGTGAAACCATTTCATGGTCAGAGTGCTCCAGGAATCATATTATTTATCATTGCCATTATTTACCTTGAATGCTGTTTGTTTACACGGAGTCTGTTAATAAACTTTTATTTTGACTTTTACCTGGTTGTCATGGTCACACCTTCGGGTTTCCTTTTAACACTTACATGTCCAGGGGTCTGATTAAACCTCCCCGGTTTAAGTTCCTCTCAGCCCCTACAACTGAGGCTTTCTCCTGTCAGCCAAAACCCTCAGTTGTGACACCCGCGCATCGCTATCGCTGGTGCTAGATTGGCCTGCACGGCAGACCAATCTAGCAGGTTGCTCACTTCACCCGCTGGGTGAAGTGAGCGCCCCCCCGTCTCCCCCCGCACGCTCAGCACAGAACGCGCTGTGGTGAGCGATTCGCTCAGCACACATCTCTCCCACATCGGCCCGTCTATATGGGTCTTTAGGCTTCTAGTGTTTACATACATACAATTACAATAAGTATTCCCTCTTTTATACTAGGAACATAATTTTCTATTTTGCATTATTGGTGATCCATATTCATTGTAAACTTGTGTTTTGGTAATTCCCTTGCCGGGTTGATGCGCGTTCATGTGCAATAATCTGGGAAATTTTTGCTAGTCAGAAACTGGTTTAAGAGAACTATTCCACTTCTGGCCAATAACAAGCTAAAATATGCTAATGCCACAGGAAGGAGTCTTGTGTAACGCCGCCTCTTGCCGGTTCCTTTGATCTGCTACTGCATACAAAAACGCAGCAACGTGTCATCTGTGTGAACATCGGGCATCCGAGTAACCCTCGGGGTAATTATGGTGGCCAGTATTTTCACCCAGCCAGGGCCACTGAAGTTGCATCCAAGGACGTAGCCCCCAGAAAACGTGCATTTCGCTGGCTGTTGACACCTTTTAACTGCTGCAGCATGACAATCATGCTGCCACAGATCTGCACATGTGTAGCACAGGTCCAGCCCAGGTCTCAAAACATCACAAAGATGTATGCAAAGCCAATTTTTTGCATATATCTCTGAATCTTGGACAATGCTCATATAAAGCGAATACAATTTATTTTGGTCTTAGAAAGCAATGCCTCTACAGAATGGATTACTGACAACATCAGGCATGTTATTTGGGGCATGGCTGTCTAAGTTCCAGTGTCTAGATCGACCCCCCAAAAAGGTCAACAGGCACAAGGTCGACACCCAAAAAAGGTAGACACAGCAAAAATGTTGACAAAGATAAGTTCGACATGAGGTTTATTTTGTTGTTTTGGTGCGATTTATTCCATAAAGTGACCAAGAACCCCAATCAGTGCACCGCGTCCCCTCACAAGGTGCCTTTCTCCACTACTGTAGTGCTCGGCACAGGTTACTATTCCCAATCGTAGTCCACATGGATCGTAAAGTAAGGCATGTAAAAATTAAAATACGTTTTTTTTGTTTGTTTGTTAAGTAATTTTGACCTTTTACTGTCGACCATTGAAAAGTCGACCTTTTGACCATGTTGACATTATGCCTGTCGACCTGTAATTTGTAGATGTAGAAGTTTAATCATTCAGGAAAGATAGGCAGGAAATGTTGCACTTACTCAATCCATTCAGGTTGGCTATTTTTTCAATGCAGTTGGTGGAAAGGGATAACTTCCTTAGGAAAGAGAGAGAAAAAAATATTTCAGATGTTTAAGACACACAGGCTAACAATTTATAGGTGACTTCAAAAGTGTCCTATACTAGTGCTAAAAATAGGATTTTAATACCTACCGGTAAATCCCTTTCTCGTATTCCATAAGGGATATTGGGGGAAACTAGTACGATGGGGTATAAACTGGGTCCAAAGGAGCCAGTGCACTTTAAATTTCTTCAACAGGATGTGCTGGCTCCTCCCTTCTATGCTCCCACAGGCAGTTATAGGTAAAAACCATGCTCGAAGGAGAAAGGACATATATAAGAGAAAGATCATGGGAACAAAAGTTGGCGAGATTTACATACCAGCACACTACTAACATAGAACAACTAGCAACGGCTGGCAACAACAACAGCTGAACAGGTAACTATAGAACAAGAACCTGCAGAAAAGTCAACGCACTGAGGTGGGAGCCCAATATCCCTTATGGACTACGAGAAAAGGATTTGCCGGTAGGTATTAAAATCCTATTTTCTCTAGCATCCATAAGGGATATTGGGGGAAACTAGTATGATGGGGACATCACAAAGCTTCCAGAACAGGCAGGAAAGTGCAGAGACTGCTGCAGCACCGCCTGCCCAAACTGGGTATCCTCGTTGGCCAGGGTATCAAACTTGTAGAACTTCACAAAGGGGTTCTTCCCCGACCAGGTAGCAGCTCGGCAAAGTTGCAAGGCCGAGACTCCACGGGCAGCCACCCAGGAAGAGCCCACTGATCTTGTAGAGTGGGCCTTCAGAGACTTAGGAACAAGTAAGGCTGCCGAGACATAGGCCTGTTGGATAGTAAGCCTAATCCAACGAGCAATGGACTGCTTTGAAGCAGGGCAACCCTTTTTCTGCGCATCATAGAGCATGAACAAGGAATCCGTTCTTCTGACCTGAGCCGTGCGCTTGACATAGATCCTCAAGGCACGCACACCATACAAAGCCTCTGGAGCAGCAGAAGCGCCAGAACTGGACGGAATTACAATAGGTTGATTGAAGTGAAACGCGGAGACCACCTTCGGGAAGGAACTGCTGTCAAGTCCGGAGCTCCGCTCTGTCCTCGTAAAAGACCAAGTACAGACTTTTACACGATAAGGCCCCGAATTCCGAGACACATCGAGCAGAGGCCAGGGCCAGTAACATCACTGTCTTCCACGTGAGGTACTTGTCTTCTACCGTCATCAGACGTTCAAACCAGGAGGACTGTAGAAATTCTAACACTACATCCAAATCCCAGGGTGCAGTAGGCAGCACAAAAGGAGGTTGTATGTGGAGTACCCCTTGCAAGAAGGTCTGAACTTCTGGCAACACTGTCAATTTCTTCTGAAAGAAAATTGAGAGAGCTGAAATCTGGACCTTAATGGAACCCGGACGTAAGCCCTCATCCACACCAGCCTGCAGGAAATGTAAGAAACGTCCCAAGTGAAACTCTGCAGGAGGATATGTGTGTTCCTCGCATCAAGAGACATATCTCCTCCAGATATGAAAGTGTTTTGACGTCACAGGTTTCCTGGCCTGAACCATGGTAGCAATAACCTTTTAGGTAAGGCCCTTGTGAGCTAGGATGTTCCGCATAACCTACATGCCATCAAACAAAGTCGCCATAAGTCCGGGTAGACGAACGGTCCTTGTTGAGTGGTAGAGGACAAAAGTCTTCGATGGACATGTCCAGAGGATCCGCATACCACGCCCTCCGAGGCCAATCCGGGGCAATCAGAATTGCCTGGACATCTTGATTCCTGATTCGCTATAGCACCCTTGGGAGCAATGGGATCGGAGGAAACAGGTATACTAGCCGGTACGGCCAAGGAGACGCCAATGCGTCCACTGCCCTCGCCTGAGGGTCCCTGGTTCGTGAGCAATAGCAGGGAAGTTTCTTGTTGAGACGAGAAGCCATCATGTCTATTTGTGGGCAACCCCACCAGTCGATCTGCTGGAACACCAGATGGTGGAGCCCCCACTCCCCCGGGTGGAGATCATGACGGCTCAGGAAGTCCGCCTCCCAGTTGCCAACACCCGGAACGAAGATTGCCGGCATGGCTCTTGCATTTTTTTCTGCCCAGAGGAATATCTTTGACACCTCTCGCATGCAGGTTCTGTTTATTCTTTCCCCCCTTGTCGATTGATATATGCCTCCGCCGTGGCGTTGTCCGACTGTACCTGGATTGCGTGATCCTTGAAGCAGAGCTTTGTAGATCGCCCGAAGTTCCAGAATGTTGATTGAAAGGAGGCTTTTGTGGGCTGACCACCTGCCCTGGAACTGCGCCCCTTGGGGGACAGCTCCCCATCCTCTCAGACTCACATCCGTCGTGAGGAGGGTCCAATCCTGAATCCCGAAACTCTGGCCTTCCAGGAGATTGGAGGACTGTAGCCACCACAGGAGGGAAATCCTGGCCTGAGGTGACAGCTGAATCATCCAGTGCATCTGTAGATGTGAGCCGGACCACTTGCTCAGGAGATCCAACTGAAACGTTCTGGCATGGAACCGCACATACTGGATCGCCTCGTATGAGGCAACCATCTTTCCTAACCATCTTATGCAAAGATGTACGGACACTCGAGTAGGTCGAAGCACCATGCAGACCATCTCCTGAAGTGTTTTCGCCATGTCCTCTGGTAGAAACACCTTCTGGGCCACAGTATCCAGCAACATCCCCAGGAACAGGAGCCTCTGAGATGGCTCCAAGTGGGACTTCTGTAAGTTGAGGATCCACCCATTGCATGACAGAAGTTGGATAGTGCGGTCTAAATGGAGCAATAAAAGCTTCCAGTCTTCCAGGCCTGCAAGCACTGCTCGCAATTATTCCCCCCAGAACTTGATAACCTTTAGGCAAGGGTTCAAGGATTTTAGATCCAAAAAGGGCCTTACTGAACGTCCAATGTCAGTACCACAAACAGGTTGGAGTAGTAACCCTTTCCCTGTTGTTGCAGTGGCACAGGAACAATGACTTGAGACTGGACCAATTTTTGGACTGCCTGTTGCCGCGTAGCACGCGTTTGGGGAAAAGCGACGTCGAACTCCAGCTTGTAGCCCTCAGAGGTGAGGCTTTTTACCCAGGTATCCTGGCAGGAGCTCTCCCAGACGCGGTGGAAGTGACACAGTTGAGCTCCCACCTCGAGATTCCCTCTGGGTGGGTGGGAACCGTCATGCCGAGGCCTCAGTAGAAGCAGAACTGGTGCTCTCCAGAGAATCTGCGACGGATGGGTTTCCAGTCTCTTCTCTGGTGCCTCTAGTCGCAGTGGAGGCACCTCTGGCCCTAGAACGAAATCTATTAGACCGAAAGGCTGGCGGGGCTCCAGAGGGGAGAAACGTGGATTTCCCTGCAGTGACTTTGGAAATTCACGCATCCAACTCAATCCCAAAGAGACATTCCATAGAGAAGGGGAGGGACTCCACACTGCGCTTAGATTCGGCGTCCGCTGTCCACTGACGCAACCACAAGGCCCTACGCGCCGACATTGCCATGGCCGAAGTCCTAGCATTAATATCGGCCATCTCCTTGAGCGAGTCACACAGGACACGTGCAGTGTCCTGAATGTGCTTGAGGCGAGTCACCGTAGTGAGCAGAGGCATATCCCCGGAGAGGCCCTCCTGAATCTGAGTAGCCCACGTATGAATGGCATGGGTCATCCAGCAACCCGCTATGACTGGCCTTTGCGATACACCTTCTGCTGTGTAGATAGACTACACTAAAGTCTATCTTTCTGTCCACAGAGTCTTTTATGGTAAAGGAGCCTGGGGCAAGCAGCACTGCCTTTTTTGACAGTTGAAAGACTGAGACATCAACTCCCGGGGGCTCTTCCCAGAATTTCCTACCTTCAGGAGCATATGGGAAAGTGTGCAAAAATCATTTTGACACTTGGTATTGTTTGTCTGGATTTTTACAGGCTAATTAAAAAAGGTCATCTAACTCTGCAGAATCAGGGAAAGTGACACTAGGCTTGTTTTCTGTAAAGAAAAATGACTGCTGTGATGCAGCGTCCTCTAGAGGGAGCTTTAACACATCCCGTGTGAACAACAACACAGCGGGAAAGCATCTCTGCACCTCGTAAAGCCATTGACCCCACCTCCTAACACCCACGGTGCAGGTATACTGTTGCCCAGACAGCATACCGAAAAAATAGGATTTTGATAACCTACCGGTAAATCCTTTTCTCCTAGTCCGTAGATGATGCTGGGGACGACATCAAGACCATGGGGTATAGACGGGATCTGCAGGAGACATGGGCACTCTAAAGACTTTTCATTGGGTGTGAACTGGCTCCTCCCTCTATGCCCCTCCTCCAGACCTCAGTTGTAGGAACTGTGCCCAGGGAGACTGACATTTCGAGGAGAAGGAATTACTTAACTAGTGGTGAGATATCTACCAACTCACACCCTCAACCATGCCGCACACATGGCATTCAACATAACACGCCAACAGGCATGAACTAATTGCAGCAACATGCTGAAACCAAGATAACACAACTTGTGTAACTGTAATAACTAAACTGCAGGTAAAGTACGCACTGGGACGGGCGCCCAGTATCCTCTACGGACTAGGAGAAAAGGATTTACCAGTAGGTTATCAAAATTCTATTTTCTCATACGTCCTAGAGGATGCTGAGGATAACATCAAGACCATGGGGTCTATACCAAAGCTCCAGTACGGGCGGGAGAGTGCGGATGACCCTGCAGCACCGATTGACCAAACTTTAGGTCCTCATCGACCAAGGTGTCAAACTTGTAGAACTTGGCAAATGTGTTTGAACCTGACCAAGTAGCTGCTAGGCAAAGTTGTAATGCCGAGACCCCCTGGGCAGCCGCCCAGGATGAGCCCACCTTCCTAGTGGAGTGGGCCTTTACTGACGTCGGTAACGGCAATCCAGCCGTAGTATGAGCTTGCTGAATCGTATTTCTAATCCAACGTGCAATAGTCTGCTTGGAAGCAGGACAGCTAATCTTGTTGTGATCTTACAGGACAAACAGAGCCTCTGTTTTCCGTATAGAGCTGTTCTAGCAACATAGATTTTCAAAGTTCTAACCACATCTAGAGACTTTGAATCAGTGAATGTGTCACTAACTACTGGCACCACAACAGTTTGGTTTATGTGAAAAGCAGAAACCACCTTTGGAAGAAAATGTTGGCGAGTCCGCAACTCTGCCCTATCTTCATGGAAAATCAGGTAAGGGCTCTTGTGAGACAAGGCCCCCAATTCAGACACCCGCCTTGCGGATGCCAATGCCAAAAGCATCACCACTTTCCAAGTGAGAAACTTCAACTCTATCTTTTGTAGAGGCTCAAACCAATCCGATTGAAGGAACTGCAATACCACGTTAAGGTCCCATGTTTCCACTGGAGGCACGAATGGAGGCTGGATGTGCAGAACCCCTTTCACGAAGGTCTGAACCTCTGGAAGAGAGGCCAATTGTTTTTGGAAGAACACTAACAAGGCCGAAATTTGGACCTTGATTGATCCCAATCGTAGGCCCGTCTCCACACCATCCTGCAAAAAATGGAGAAAACGTCCTAAGTGAAACTCTTCCATAGGAGCTTTCTTGGATTCACACCAAGACACATATTTTCTCCAAATACGGTGGTAATGTTTTGACGTTACTCCCTTTCTGGCCTGAATAGGGGTGGGGATGACCTCCTTAGGAATACCCTTCCTGGCTAGGATACGGCGCTCAATAGCCATGCCGTCAAACGTAGCCGCGGTAAGTCTTGGTACACACACGGCCCCTGCTGCAGTAGGTCCTCCCGAGGAGGAAGAGGCCGAGGATCTCCTATGAGTAACTGCTGAAGATCTGGGTACCAAGCCCTTCTTGGCCACTCTGGGGCAATGAAGATTGCTCAAACCCTTGTCTTTCTTATGATCCTGAGTACTTTTGGGATCAGCGGAAGTGGAGGGAAAACATACACTGACAAAAACACCCACTGGGTCACCAGTGCATCCACTGCTACAGCTTGAGGGTCTCTCGACCTGGAACAGTATCTCTGAAGATTCTTGTTGAGACGAGACGCCATCATGTCTATTTGAGGAACTCCCCAAAGACTTGACACCTCTGCGAAAACTTCTTGGTGGAGGCCCCACTCTCCTGGATGGAGATCGTGTCTGCTGAGGAAGTCTGCTTCCCAGTTGTCTACTCCCGGAATGAATATTGCCGAAAGAGCTTGTAGATGTTTTTCTGCCCAGCGGAGGATTTTTGTCGCCTCTGACATTGCCGCTCTGCTTTTCGTTCCGCCCTGCCTGTTTATGTATGCGACTGCTGTTACATTGTCCGCCTGGATCTGCACGGGACGGTCTTGAAGAAGATGTACCGCTTGTTGAAGGCCATTGTAAATTGCTCTTAGCTCCAGCACGTTTATGTGAAGGCAGGCTTCCTGATGTGACCAACGTCCCTGGACGTTTTCTCCCTGAGAGACTGCTCCCCAGACTCGGAGACTTGCATCCGTGGTTACTAGGACCCAGTCCTGAATGCCGAACCTGCGTCCCTCTAGCAGGTGAGAGCTGTGCAACCACCACAGGAGCGAAATCCTGGTTTTTGACGACACGATTATCTTTCTGTGCATGTGTAGGTGTGACCCCGACCATTTGTCCAACAGGTCCCACTGGAATACTCTGGCATGGAACCTGCCAAACTGTATGGCCTCGTAGGCCGCCACCATCTTCCTCAACAACCGAATGCACTGATGGATCGACACACTTGATGGCTTCAATATCTGTTTTACCATTTTCTGGATTTCCAAAGCCTTTTCCAGCGGAATAGTCTCTGAACTTCTGTGTCCAGAATCATCCCGAGGAAAGACAACCTTGTTGTCGGTTCCAACTGTGACTTTGGGTAATTTATTATCCACTCGTGTTGTTGGAGTATTGACAGGGAGAGGGATATGTTTTGTAATAACTGCTCCCTGGAACTCACCTTTATCAGGAGGTCGTCCAGATAAGGGATTATATTGACTCCTTTCTGACGAAGGAGGACCATCATCTCCGCCATCACCTTGGTGAATACCCTCGGTGCCATGGAGAGACCAAAAGGTAACGTCTGGAATTGGTAATGGCAATCCTGAATCGCGAATCTCAGATAAGCCTGGTGAGGAGGATAAATGGGAACATGCAGGTAAGCATCCTTTATGTCCACCGACACCAAGTAGTCCCCCTCCTCCAGACTGGCAATCACCGCCCGAAGTGATTCCATCTTGAACTTGAACCTTTTCAGGAAGAAATTCTGATTTTTTTAGATTTAGGATCGGTTTGACCGAACCGCCCGGCTTCGGAACAACAAAAAGGCTTGAATAAAAACCCCGTCCTTGTTGTGACAACGGTACCAGGACTATGACCTGGTCTTGACATAATTTTTTGGATTGCTGCTGTTACTGCTTCTCTCTCTGGCGGAGAAGCTGGCAAGGTCGATTTGAAAAATCGGCATGGGGAACGTCTTGAAACTCTAGTTTGTATCCCTGGGATACTATTTGCAACACCCAGGGGTCCAGGCCAGACAGAATCCAATCCTGGCTGAAGAGTTTGAGACGTGACCCCACCCGAGTGGCCTCCCGCAAGGGAGTTCCAGCATCATGCTGGGGATTTGGCAGAATTAGGGGTAGACTTTTGCTCTTGGGAACCTGGAACCGGTGTGAGCTTCTTTCCCCTTCCCCTTCCTGCAAATAAGGGGAACCTCTCGTCTTTTTGTATTTATTGGGAAGAAAGGACTGCATTTGCGGGTGATAGGTCTTTTTTGCCGGTGCAGGCGCAGAGGGCAAAAATGTTGACTTACCTGCAGTAGCCGCCGAGACTAACGCATCCAGGCCATCGCCAAATAAGGCCTCACCTTTATATGGGAGAGCCGCCATGTTTCTTTTGGAATCTGCATCCGCGTTCCACTGGCGAATCCATAACGCCCACCTAGCCGATACTGCCATGGTAGCGGCTTGTGAACTCAAGAGTCCAATATCCTTCATTGCTTTCAGCATGTAGGCGGCAGCGTCCTTGGTATTCCCTAACTTAAGGAGTATCTCATCTTTATCAATCGTGTCAATTTCTGATGACACGCTTTCTGACCATTTTTCAATAGCGCGACTCACCCATGCGCAGGCAATAGTGGGCCTGAGCACCAGTGTACCATTGGTAACATAAATGGATTTCAATATCGTTTCCATTTTGCGGTCTGCCGGCTCTTTAAGAGAAGCCGTGCCAGGAGCAGGGAAAATTACCTTCTTTGTCAACCTGGAAAGTGCACTGTCTAACACAGGGGGTGACTCACATTTTTTCCTGTCTTCAACCGGGAAAGGATAAGCTATGTGAATCCTTTTGGGAATACGAAATTTTTTATCAGGATTCACCCACATCCTTTCAAACAGAGCATTTAGTTCGTGTGAAGGTGGGAACGTGACTTTGGATTTCTTTTCCTTACATAAATAAGCTTTCTCCTGAGGAGTGCTTTCTGTAACCTCCAACACGTCCCTTATAGCCACAATCATATATTGAATACTTTTTGCCAATTTATGATCTATTTCTCTGGATTCACTATTGTCGACACAATAATCAGAATCCGTGTCGGTATCAGTGTTTACAACATTTGCAAATGGTCTCTTATGTGACCCAGAGGGGCCGCCCGCATAAGGAATAACAGCATCCTGAAAAATCACATCTTCCACAGATTTTCTCCAGCATGCAGCCTTAGATTCAGACTTATCCAATCTACGGTTAATCAGATGCATATGCTGTCACGTAGCTCTTTCACCCATGCAGGCTCTTGGTGTGCCGGTAGCGCCACCACATTACAACTCTGTGTGCCTAAAATGGCTTCCTCCGGGATGGAACTCCCTGCCTCAGACATGCCTCATACGTGTACACCACAGACACACTGGGACTTATTTTGGGGACAGACCCACAGTAAAATCTGTCAGAGGGACACAGGATAGGAGCAGCCAGTTCACAAACCCAGCGCCAGTATTGCCTGTGAACACAGTATGTCCACATCCCAAAAGCGCTTTTAAATAGTAATATACACTATCAAATGCACCACAATCGCTTTGTGCCCCCCCTTTATAGCACTCTGTACTTGTCAGAAGTGGAGGAGAGGACCAGCGTGTTCTCTGCAGCCTGATGAGACAGAGAAAATGGTGCTGAGTAGTGTGCTGGCTGCCTGAGGAAGAAGCTCCACCCTTTTTACCTCAGAAACTTTTCATAATATTTATACTGGCAGGAGTAGGGCTGTGCCTGGGCATCTTATGCCCCCTTTTAGCCAGTTTGAGGTATTTTTCTTGCTGCCCAGCCCCCCCCCCCCCTGCAGTGCCTGTGTGTGTGGGCAGCAATGGCGCGCTGCGCTCCCGCCAGCCGCGCCGCACCTCAGCCGTCACTTACTTGATAGAAGATCATTCTTCTCATACTCACCTGTCTTCTGACTTCTGGCTCTGTGAGGGGGTGACGGCGTGCTGTGGGAGTGAGCATCTAGACACGGCTAACGTCCAGTTCCCTTCAGGAGCTAATGGTGTCCTGTCAGCCAGAAGCAGAGCCATGAAACTCTGAGGAAGTTGGTTCTGCTTTTGCCCCCTCAGCCCCACGAAGCAGGGAGTCTGATGCCAGCAGATCTCCCTGAAAATAAAAAACCTAACATAAGTCTTTTCAGAGAAACTCAGTACAGCTCCTCAGAGTGCATCAAGTCGACCTGGGCACATTTCTAAAACTGAGGTCTGGAGGAGGGGCATAGAGGGAGGAGCCAGTTCACACCCAGTGAAAAGTCTTTAGAGTGCCCATGTCTCCTGCAGATCCCGTCTATACCCCATGGTCTTGATGTCGTCCCCAGCATCCTCTAGGAAGTATGAGAAATATGGTTGAAAAGAAAATGAAGAAAACTCTCTGGAGCTGCAGAGATGTGCACCCTCTCTGTTTTCAAAACTTCCTGTGGGAGGGGGCATAGAGGGGAGGAGCCAGCACACTCAGTTGAAGAAATTGAAAGTGCACTGGCTCTTTTGGACCCCGTCTATTCCCCATCGTACTAGTTTCCCCCAATATCCCTTATGGATGCTAGAGAAACGTATGTTACAGTATGCTCAGTCAATGTTTAATCGGTGTCCAGAAAGTTTTACCAGGTTGAAAGTGAAATTTCGATGTCTCCAACAATGCGATCAATTTTCTTGTTCACAATAACAGACAAGATACAAGTTGGAAGCAAGCGATTGCCCTCTTCACTAAAAGTTCTTGCAGGTTGGAAGTATTTTAATGGAATTATTTCAGAAGAATTTTGCTGTAATTGTGGAAATTCTAAACTATTGTTAACAACTAATAAAGAAACCATCAGATAATTGTATTCACTTGGCAAACTTGTTTTCATTCTGTTATTCCACACAACAACCTATCTGCTGTGTAGGTACAATCATACTGAAGACACATATCTCAGCGGAACATATCAAAACTGTCTTGAAGGTACAAATCTTTGAAAGTAGATTTCATTAGTTTCTTGACTCAAGGGCCATATCAATGTATAACGAGAGAAATGGTGCATTGGGGTAAAATAAAATAAAGACAGTATTAGGCTGAACATTTTATCCCTTTAACCTGGGACACTGATTAATTACACAGGTTCTGTGGCTGCTTAAAACCAAGTGAAATGCAGGCTTGTAATCAGCCAGCCACAGAACCTGTGTAATTCATGAGAGTCCCAGGTTAAAGGGATAATATGGTCAGCCTAGACAGTATAGAGCATATAGTAAGAAAGTGTTCTAAACTTGCCTGTATACCACGTTTTTACAATGGTAATTGATGTAATCAATTATTATCACTATGTTTACTACATTGCTGTCATTTCTTTATAAAGCACACTAAAAGTGATACAGTGCATCCAGAAAGTATTCACAGTGCTTCACTTTTTCCACATTTTGTTATGTTACAGCATTATTCCAACATGGAATAAATTCTTTTTTTTTTTTCACTCAACATTTTACACACAATACCCCATAATGACATCTTGAAAATTGGATTTTAATTTACCTATGGTAAATCCTTTTCTCCGTAGAGGATGCTGGGGTCCATTTAGTACCATAGGGGTATAGACTGGTCCTTTGGGAGTCACTGGCACTTTAAGAGTTTAATAGTGTTCGCTGGCCCCTCCCTCTATGCCCCTCCTACTAGACTCAGTCTAGAAACTGTGCCCGAGGAGATGGACATACTTTGAGAGAAGGAAATACACAGATAGAGATGAGATGAGATTCACACCAGCTCTCACATAACAAAAAGGAAAGCCAAGCTAACCAACTTGGAACAATTCAGCAACGGCTGAAACAATACTGAACCAAGTAACAATGCAGGAATATGAAGCACTGGGCGGGTGCCCAGTAACCTCTACGGACTACAAGAAAAGAATTTACCGGTAGGTAATTAAAATCCTATTTTCTCTTACGTCCTAGAGGATGCTGGGGTCCATTTAGTACCATGGGGATGTACCAAAGCTCCCAGTACGAGAGGGAGAGTGCTGAGGTTCCTGCAGAACACATTGACCAAACTTTAGGTCCTCAGAGGCCAAAGTATCGAACTTGTAGAACTTGGCAAACGTGTTCGACCCAGACCAAGTAGCTGCTCTACAAAGTTGTAAAGCCGAGACACCCCGGGCAGCCGACCAGGAAAACCCACTTTACGAGTAGAGTGGGTCTTAACAAATTTTGGGGACGGCAAGCCTGCCGTAGAATAAGCATGCTGGATAGTAAACCTGATCCAACGAGAAATCATCTGCTTAGAAGCAGGACACCCAACCTTGTTGGGATCATGAAGGACAAATAAAGCGTCCAACTTCCTGTGACGAGAGGTTCTCTTCACATAAATCTTCAAAGCCCTCACCACATCCAAGTACTTTGAGGTAATAGAGGAGTCAGTAGCCACTGGCACCACAATAGGTTGGTTGATATGAAAAGCTGACAACCTTTGGAAGGAACTGCTGACGCGTTCTGAGCTCAGCCCTATCTTCATGGAAAATCAAATAGGGGCTCTTGTATGACCATGCCCCTAATTCTGACACACGTCTAGCAGATGCCAATGCCAACAGTGTGACCGCCTTCCAAGTAAGAAACTTGACGTCCACCTCCTGCAAAGGTTCGAACCAATACAATCGCAAGACCTGCAGCACCACATTAAGATCCCAAGGTGCCAAAGGGTGGTTGGATGTGCACAACCCCTTTCAAGAATGTCTGAACCTCAGGGAGGGCAGCCAATTGTTTCTGGAAGAAAATGGACAAGGCTGAAATCTGGATTTTTATGGAGCCCAAGCGTAAGCCCACATCCACACCCGCCTGAAGAAAGAGGAAAAACCTTCCCAGTTGAAACTCCACCGTTGGAAACTTTTTGGATTTACACCAAGACACACATTTTTTCCAAATTCGATGGTAACGTTTAGACGCAACTCCCTTCCTAGCCTGAAGTAAGGTAGGAATGACCTTTTTCGGAATGCCCTTCCGGGCTAAGATCTGGCATTCAACCTCCATGCCGTCAAATGTAACCGCGGTAAGCCTTGATAAGTGAACGGCCCCTGTTGAATAAGGTCCTGGCAAAGAGGAAGAGGCCTCGGGTCCTCCAGGAGTAATTCCAGAAGATCCACATACCAAGCCCTCCTTGGCCAGTCCGGAACAATGAGGAGTGTCTGAACTCTTGTTGTTTTTATTAGTCTGAGAATCCTTGGGATGAGTGGAAGTGGAGGGAACACATACACTGACTGGAACACCCACTGAGTTACCAGTGCGTCCACCGCCACTGCCTGTGGGTCTCTCGACCTGGAACAGTACCTGCAAAGTTTCTTGTTGAGGCAAGAGGCCATCATGTCTATTTGAGATACGCCCGAACGGCTTATCACCTCTGTGAATACCTCTGGGTGGAGGCCCCATTCTCCTGGATGGAGATCATGTCTGCTGAGTAAGACCGCTTCCCAGTTGTCCACTCCCGGAATGAAGATTGCTGATAGCGCCACCGCGTGCTTGTCTGACCAGAGGAGGATTCTTGTTACCTCTGATATTGCCGCTCTGCTCTTTGTTCCACCCTGTCTGTTTATGTAGGACACTACCGTTACATTGTCCGACTGAACCTGAATGGCCTGATTTTGCAGAAGATGTGCAGCTTGTAGAAGGCCGTTGTATATGGCCCTTAGTTCCAAAATGTTTATCGGAAGTATGGATTCCAGACTTGACCACCTTCCTTGGAAGTTTTCCCCTTGGGTGACCGCACCCAAACCTCTGAGACTTGCATCTGTGGTTAGAAGGATCCAATTCTGAATCCCGAACCTGCGGCCCTTGAGTAGGTGAGAAGTTTGCAACCACCAGAGGAGCGAAATTCTGGCTTTCGGTGACAGGCGTATCATGGAGCATGTGGAGATGTGATCCCGACCATTTGTCTAGGAGATCCAGTTGGAAGAACCTTGCATGGAATCTTCCGTACTGTAGAGCCTCGTAGGAGGCTACAATCTTCCCCAGAAGGCGAATGCACTGATGAACCGATACTTGGGCTGGCTTGAGGACATCCCATACCATTGATTGGATCACCAACGCTTTCTCTACCAGTAGAAAAATCCTCTGCACTTCCGTGTCGAGTATCATCCCCAGGAAGGGCAGTCTCCTTGTTGGTTCCAAATGTGACTTTGGAAGGTTCAGGATCCACCCATGATCCTGGAGCAGTTGAGTTGCGAGAGCAATACTCTGCAACAATCTCTCCCTGGACAATGCTTTTATCAGGAGATCATCCAGATATGGAATAATCACTCCTTGCCTACGGAGGAGTAGCGTAATTTCTGCCATGACCTTGGTGAACACTCTCTTGGTGCAGTGGAAAGGCCAAATGGCAGTGCCTAGAACTGATAGTGACAGTCCAGCAGCGCAAATCTAAGATAAGCCTGGTGAGGAGGCCAGATCGGAATGTGAAGGTAGGCATCCTTGATATCAGGTATACTAGGATTTTCCCCTCCTCCAGACCTGACATCACCGCTCTCAGAGACTCCATCTTGAATTTGAATTCCCTCAAGTAGGGGTTCAATGACTTTATGTTTAAAATTGGCCTTGCCGAACCGTCCGGTTTCAGCACCACAAACAGGTTTGAGTAATAAACCTTGTGTATAAGTATATTAATGATATTAATAGTATATTGATATCAATACCACCAATTATACTCTTATTCAAGGCATCACATATATCTAATTTGGATGTATAATATATAGGCCACCAACCATATAAATCCAAGCTGCTCCCAACCGAGTACTCTGTAGTACTCACTAATATAGCACAAAAGAGAGGATATACAATATCACAAGGGAGCGCTAAATATGGTATGATTAAATTACTTTGAATAATGTATATAATATAATATAATATCTAAAATCAATAAAGATAAAAAATGTGTAATACACAAATAATAATCACTTGCACAGGTAAGAGTCCATATTACCAGCGGCGGCACTCCCAATAAACGACAATACTGCACTGCTGTTAAAGCAACATTTCAGCGCTTTATTGCGCTTTTGTCAAGCATGCAATAAAGTGCTGAAACGTAGCTTTAACAGCAGTGCAGTATTGTCGTTTATTGGGAGTGCCGCCTCTACCAATTGTATGAGTTGTTACCTGAGGGTGACAAGCCTGGAGGGCACCCAGCATTTACTGTGGAAAGCAAAGGAGTGCCGGTATCTTGCTTGTATGTGTATATATGTAGATAGATAGATATATATGCGTGTGTGTGTACATATATATATATATATATATATATATATATATATATATATATATATATATACATATACACACATATATATTATATATATATATATATATATATATATATATATATATATATATATATATATATATATATATATATATATATATATATACACACACACATATACACACACACACGTTTCTCCGTGCTTGTAAGACATGCGGTTTCATCAGAAGGTACGATGAAACCGCATGTCTTACAAGCACGGAGAAAAGCGTTAAGGCATTCACTGCACCTACGTGATTCCGACCACCTACATCATCCACAGATTGAAGGCTGCTAAGCTACGTATACCCGCTGCATATTCAGAGCCGCGCTCCCCACTCCTGTAATACGGACGTATCACTGCTTTTATCCCGCACCATCGGATCCTTCACATAGCCGGCTGTGCAGAGTTCTCCACACGCCAGTGGTGAGATTGATTTTAGCGGTGGGGAGGGTACATTGGAGCTCTGTCTCTGCGGCTTCTAAAAACATTACAGAAGCCTTATCAATATTAACTTTGGTTGCTATACCAAATACAATACAAGATTCATCTTATAATCAGCAGCAGTGCCTCCTTTGGAGTTACAAATCGCACTATAACGTGCTTAAACATCTTTTATTGGAGCTCCTTTGCACTTACTGTCTGTAGACTTTTATTTTTTATATATATATATATATATATATATATATATATATATATATATATATATATATATATATATATACACACACACACACACACACACACACATATACATACATACACACACACACACACACACACACACACACACACACACACACAGTTAAAAAAAATAAAGGGAACACTAAGATAACACATCCTAGATCTGAATGAAATATTCTTATTAAATACTTTGTTCTTTACATAGTTGAATGTGCTGACAACAAAATCACACAAAAATTATCAATGGAAATCAAATTTATTAACCCATGGAGGTCTGGATTTGGAGTCACCCTCAAAATTAAAGTGGAAAAACACACTACAGGCTGATCCAACTTTGATGTAATGTCCTTAAAACAAGTCAAAATGAGGCTCAGTAGTGTGTGTGGCCTCCACGTGCCTTTTTTAGTCTTGCTCCAACCAGACCAATCTCCAGGCTGGGAGAACCTGAAGAATTTGAGGAAGCAGAATCTGATTTCTGTTCCTGAGAACCTGTTGGTGCAGGTTTTTTGGATTTTCCCCGACCACCCATAAAGCAGGTGGAAGGGGATTTGCATTTTAAATTTTGCGGTCCGAAAGGACTGCAGCGTAGACGTAGGATAAGATTTCCTAGTCGGTGGAGCCGCTGAGGGGAGAAAGGTTGACTTACCCGCAGTTGCCATGGAAATCCACGCATCCAAAGCATCCCCAAACAGAGCCTGACCTGTGAAGGGTAGGATCTCCACACTTTTCTTGGATTCTGCATCCGCAGTCCATTGGCGTAGCCAGAGTCCTCTGCGTGCTGATACCGCCATGGATGTAGTCCTTGCATTCAGAATTCCAAGGTCTTTCATGGCCTCCACCATGAACCCAGCAGGATCCTGTATGTGACGCAAAAAATAAGATTTTAAACCTACCGGTAAATCTTTTTCTCGTAGTCCGTAGAGGATGCTGGGGACTCCGTAAGGACCATGGGGATAGACGGGCTCCGCAGGAGACATGGGCACTTTAAGAAAGACTTTGGCTCTGGGTGTGCACTGGCTCCTCCCTCTATGCCCCTCCTCCAGACCTCAGTAAGAGAAACTGTGCCCAGAGGAGACGGACAGTACGAGGAAAGGATTTTAGTTAATCCAAGGGCAAGATTCATACCAGCCACACCAATCACACCGTATAACTAGTGATATACTATCTAGTTAACAGTATGAAAAAACAACATAGCATCGGTCCAAAACCGATGAAACTATAACATAACCCTTATGTAAGCAACAACTATATACAAGTCTTGCAGAAATAGTCCGCACTTGGGATGGGCGCCCAGCATCCTCTACGGACTACGAGAAAAAGATTTACCGGTAGGTTTAAGATCTTATTTTCTCTAACGTCCTAGAGGATGCTGGGGACTCCGTAAGGACCATGGGGATTATACCAAAGCTCCCAAACGGGCGGGAGAGTGCGGATGACTCTGCAGAACCGATTGAGCAAACATGAGGTCCTCCTCAGCCAGGGTATCAAACTTATAGAACTTTGCAAAGGTGTTTGACCCCGACCAAGTAGCAGCTCGGCACAGCTGTAGTGCCGAGACCCCTCGGGCAGCCGCCCAAGAAGAGCCCACCTTCCTAGTGGAATGGGCCTTAACCGATTTTGGTAACGGCAATCCTGCCGTAGAATGCGCCTGCTGAATAGTGTTACAGATCCAGCGAGCAATAGCCTGCTTTGAAGATGGAGCGCTAACCTTGTTGGCTGCATACAGGACAAACAGTGCTTCTGTCTTCCTGACTCTAGCCGTTCTGGCCACGTAAATTTTCAAAGCCCTGACCACATCAAGGGACTCGGAATCCTCCAAGTCACGCTTAGCCACGGGCACGACAATAGGTTGGTTCATATGAAAAGATGAGACCACTTTAGGTAGGAATTGAGGACGGGTCCGCAATTCCGCCCTATCCATATGGAAAACCAGATAGGGGCTTTTATGTGATAAAGCCGCTAATTCCGAAACTCGCCTAGCCGAAGCCAAGGCTAACATGACCACCTTCCAAGTGAGATATTTCAGATCCACCGTTTTAAGTGGGTCAAACCAATGTGACTTAAGGAAACTTAACACCACGTTAAGGTCCCAAGGCGCTACCGGAGGTACAAAAGGAGGCTGAATATGCAGTACTGCCTTCACAAACGTCTGTACTTCTGGGAGAGAGGCCAATTCCTTTTGACAGAAAATGGATAAGGCCGAAATCTGAACCTTAATAGATCCTAATTTTAGGCCCAAATTCACTCCAGTTTGTAGGAAGTGAAGAAAACGGCCCAGATGGAATTCTTCCGTAGGAGCATTCCTGGCCACACACCAAGAAACATATTTTCGCCATATTCGGTGATAATGTTTTGATGTCACGTCCTTCCTAGCCTTTATTAGTGTAGGAATGACCTCATCCGGAATACCTTTTTCCGCTAGGATCCGACGTTCAACCGCCATGCCGTCAAACGCAGCCGCGGTAAGTCTTGGAACAGACAGGGCCCCTGCTGCAGCAGGTCCTGTCTTAGAGGAAGAGGCCACGGATCTTCAGTGAGCATCTCCTGCAGATCCGGATACCAGGTCCTTCGTGGCCAATCTGGAACAATGAGAATTGTTCTCACTCCTCTTTTTCTTATTATTCTCAACACCTTGGGTATGAGAGGAAGAGAAGGAAATACATAGACCAACCAGAACACCCACGGTGTCACTAGGGCGTCCACAGCTACCGCCTGAGGGTCTCTTGACGTGGCGCAATACCTTTGTAGCTTTTTGTTGAGACGGGACGCCATCATGTCTATTTGGGGCAGTCCCCACCAACTTGCAATCTGCGCGAACACTTCCTGATGAAGTCCCCACTCTCCCGGATGTAAGTCGTGTCTGCTGAGGAAGTCTGCTTCCCAGTTGTCCACTCCCGGAATGAACACTGCTGACAGTGCGCTTACATGATTCTCCGCCCAGCGAAGAATTCTGGTGGCTTCCGCCATCGCCACTCTGCTCCTTGTGCCGCCTTGGCGGTTTACATGAGCTACTGCGGTGACGTTGTCTGACTGGATCAGAACTGGTTGGTCGCGAAGTAATGCCTCCGCTTGACGTAGGGCGTTGTATATGGCCCTCAGTTCCAGGATGTTGATGTGGAGACAAGTCTCCTGACTTGACCAAAGACCTTGGAAATTTCTTCCCTGTGTGACTGCTCCCCAACCTCGGAGGCTCGCGTCCGTGGTCACCAGGATCCAGTCCTGAATGCCGAACCTGCGGCCCTCTAGGAGGTGAGCACTCTGCAGCCACCACAGGAGAGATACCCTGGCCCTGGAGGACAGGGTGATCCGCTGATGAATTTGTAGATGTGACCCGGACCACTTGTCCAGTAGGTCCCATTGGAAAGTCCTCGCATGGAACCTGCCGAAGGGAATGGCTTTGTATGATGCCACCATCTTTCCCAGGACTCAAGTGCAGTGATGCACTGACACCTGTTTTGGCTTCAATAAGCTCTTGACCAGAGTCATGAGTTCTTGAGCTTTTTCTGTCGGAAGAAAAACCCTTTTCTGGTCTGTGTCCAGAATCATGCCCAAGAAGGTCAAACGAGATGTAGGATTCAGCTGCGACTTTGGAATATTGAGAATCCAGCCGTGTTGCTGTAACACCTTCAGTGAAAGTGATACGCTGTTCAGCAACTTCTCCCGTGATCTCGCTTTTATGAGGAGATCGTCCAAGTATGGGATAATTGTGACACCCTGCTTGCGCAGGAGCACCATCATTTCCGCCATTACCTTGGTGAAAATCCTCGGGGCCGTGGAAAGCCCAAACGGCAACGTCTGAAATTGGTAATGACAATCCTGTACCGCAAATCTCAGGTACGCCTGATGAGGAGGATATATGCGAACA
Source organism: Pseudophryne corroboree (assembly GCF_028390025.1). Taxonomy (NCBI): domain Eukaryota; kingdom Metazoa; phylum Chordata; class Amphibia; order Anura; family Myobatrachidae; genus Pseudophryne; species Pseudophryne corroboree. The sequence goes on along the minus strand of NC_086455.1, from coordinate 73,694,812 downwards.
TGCAGGTATGCATCCTTTATGTCCAGAGATACCATAAAATCTCCCCCTTCCAGGCTGGCGATGACCGCTCTGAGCGATTCCATTTTGAACTTGAACCGTTTTAAATAAAGGTTCAGGGATTTTAAATTCAAAATGGGTCTGACCGAACCGTCCGGTTTCGGGACCACAAACAGAGTTGAGTAGTATCCCTTCCCTCTTTGAAGCAGGGGAACCTCGACTACCACTTGTTGAAGACACAATTTGTGAATCGCATGTAACACTATCTCCCTATCTAGGGGTGAAGTCGGTAGCGCCGATTTGAAAAACCGGCGAGGGGGCACCTCTTCGAATTCCAGCTTGTATCCCTGAGAAACAATTTCTATTGCCCAGGGATCCACCTGTGAGTGAACCCAGATGTGAGCCCCAGCGTCATGCGGTGGATTTTGCAGAGGCCGGGGAGGACATTCTGTTCCTGGGAACTAGCTGTGTTGTGCAGCTTTTTCCCTCTGCCCTTACCTCTGGCAAGAAAGGACGATCCACGCACTCTTTTGCTTTTATTTGAACGAAAGGACTGCATTTGATAATGAGGCGCTTTCTTAGGTTGTGAGGGAACATAAGGCAAAAAATTAGATTTACCTGCCGTAGCTGTGGAGACTAGGTCCGAGAGGCCTTCTCCAAATAATTCCTCACCCTTGTAAGGTAAAAGCTCCATATGCCTCTTTGAGTCGGCATCACCTGTCCACTGTCGGGTCCATAAGACTCGCCTAGCAGAAATAGACATAGCGTTTACTCTGGAACCCAGTAAACTAATGTCTCTTTGAGCATCCCTCATATATAAGACAGCATCTTTTATATGCCCTAGGGTCATTAAAATGGTATCCTTATCTGGGGGCTCAATTTCCGCTGATAAGGAATCTGTCCATGCTGCTACAGCACTACAAACCCAGGCCGACGCAATTGTCGGTCTGAGCATCGTACCAGAATGTGTGTAAATGGACTTCAAGGTAACCTCCTGCTTGCGGTCAGCAGGATCCTTGAGGGTAGCCGTATCTTGGGATGGCAGTGCTATCTTTTTTGATAAGCGTGTCAATGCTTTGTCTACCCTAGGGGAGGATTCCCACCGTATTCTGTCCTTTGGCAGGAAAGGATACGCCATAAGAATCCGTTTGGGAATCTGCAGTTTTTTGTCTGGAGTTTCCCAAGCTTTTTCGCATAATTCGATCAGCTCATGTGAGGATGGAAAGGTGACCTCAGGCTTCTTTCCTTTATACATGTGAACCCTTGTGTCAGGGACAGGGGGTTCCTCTGTGATATGCAAAACATCTTTTATTGCAATAATCATATATCGAATACATTTAGCCACTTTTGGCTGCAGTTTTACATCATCGTAGTCGACACTGGAGTCTGAATCCGTGTCGGTATCTGTGGGATAGTGTGCGCTTCTGAGACCCCGAAGGTCCCCGCGACATTGGGACAGACATGGTTTGACTCCCTGACTGTTCCCTAGCCTCAGCTTTGTCTAATCTTTTGTGCAATAAATTTACATTAGCACTTAAAACATTCCACATATCCATCCAGTCAGGTGTCAGCGCTGCCGACGGAGACCTTACATTCATACACTGCCCCTCCTCCTTAGGTGAGCCTTCAACCTGAGACATGTCGACACACGCGTACCGACACACCACACACACACACACGGAAGCTCTTTTCTGAAGACAGGTTCCCCACCAGGCCCTTTGGAGAGACAGAGAGAGAGTATGCCAGCACACACCCCAGCGCTATATGACCCAGGAAGAAACACAAAATGTTTACCCAGTAGCGCCTTTTATATGTATATGCGCCAATTATGTGCCCCCCCCCCCATCTTGAAAACCCTCCGTCACCGTGAGTAAGCAGGGGAGAGTCCGGGGAGCTTCCTCTCAGCGCTGTGCTGTGGAGAAAATGGCGCTGGTGAGTGCTGAGGGAGAAGCCCCGCCCCCTCGGCGGCAGGCTTCTGTCCCGCTCAAAATTCTTAAAAACATGGCAGGGGCTCTTTATATACATGTACAGTGCCCAGCTGTACATGTATATATGTACTTTTGCCACAGGAGAGGTTTATATTGCTGCCCAGGGCGCCCCCCGCGTCCTGCACCCTTACAGTGACAGATGTGTGTGAGGTGAATGGGAGCAATGGCGCACAGCTTCACTGCTGTGCGTTACCTCTATGAAGATCAAGATGTCTTCTACCACCTCTGAAGTCTTCTTTTCTTCTCATACTCACCCGGCTTCTATCTTCCGGCTCTGCGAGGAGGACAGCGGCGCGGCTCTGGGACGGACGGCGAGGGTGAGACCTGCGTACCAATCCCTCTGGAGCTAATGGTGTCCAGTAGCCTAAGAAACAGAGCCTTGAAACTCAGAGAAGTAGGTCTGTTTCTCTCTCCTCAGTCCCTCGATGCAGGGAGTCTGTTGCCAGCAGGCTCCCTGAAAATAAAAAACCTAACTAAAATACTTTGACAGGAAACTCAGGAGAGCTCCCTGACTCTCCACTGGGCACAGTATCAAACTGAGGTCCGGAGGAGGGGCATAGAGGGAGGAGCCAGTGCACACCCAGAGCCAAAGTCTTTCTTAAAGTGCCCATGTCTCCTGCGGAGACCGTCTATCCCCATGGTCCTTACGGAGTCCCCAGCATCCTCTAGGATGTTAGAGAAATAAATCTGTCACACCTATCCATAGAAGCTAAGTCCTCTAGTAATGTGCCTGATCACTTTACTATGGCTTTAGAAATTCACGCACAAGCAGTAGTGGGCCTTAAAGCCACGCCTGTAGCAGTGTATATATATTTGAGCGTAGTCTCAATCTTGTGGTCAGCCGGCTCCTTTAGGGCGGTTGAACCAGGGACAGGCAAAACCACCTATTTAGACAACCTGGATATAGAAGCGTCTACTATAGGTGGCGTTTCCCATTTCTTTCTATCCTCTTCAGGGAAAGGGAAAGCAATGAGAATTCTTTTAGGGATCTGGAATTTTTTCCCTCTGGGTTTTCTCAAGATTTTTCAAATAAAGGGGTCGATTCTATTCAGCAACTAACGAATAGCGCCGGGAATTAGCTCCCGACGCTATTCAATTCAGCAACTAGTTACGTCGGCGATGGCCCGTTCTCGCCGACAAAACAGGTTGAATTGTCGGGAGAACGGGCATTCTCCGACTTAACTCCCCGGCGCGAGGCTGATTCCCGACAGAATCAGCCTCGCGCCGGCCGCGAGGCAGCACTTTTGTCGGGTTTCTCTTCTCATCCCCCGGGGATGAGAGAAGAATTCCAGACAATTGCAGGTAATTAGTTGCTGAATTGAATAGCGTCGGGAGCTAATTCCCGGCGCTATTCGTTAGTTGCAGAATAGAATCGACCCCAAAGAGTTCAGCTCTTTAGAAGCAGAGAAAGTGAGAGAGGATTTCTTATTTTCTGTAAAATAAGATTCCTCTTCCGGCTCAGGTACCTTCTCAGTAATATGCAAAACATCCCTAATAGCTTAAATCATCAACTGCATCCCCCCCGCATATCCCCATTACCGTCCCCTGTATCAGAGTTGGTATCAGTGTCAACTTGCATTATTTGGGCAAGTGTATGTTTTTTAGGGTATGTAGGAGGGGTATGGGAGGGAGTAGGAGCTGAATGCTGTAACCCCTCTACAGACTTTCTCAAAAACTGTGTCTCTTTCTTATTATGTGACATCCTAGATGAAATCTGTGATATCATTCCCCTTAAAGAATCCACCCATGGGGGTTCGGATTCGACAGGTTGGGCAAGCACATTGCAGTCCTGAGTACATGGGATAGACTCTTCAGGAGAAGATGCACACTCTGCAGCACAGGATACAGAGCCTATAGACATGGTAATGTGGACAAATACACACACACACACACATATAGGAAAATGTCAGACAGTTTCCCCAGAGTACCTTTAGAGAGTCAGAGTATAAGGAGCCAGCGACACAGCGCCCTAGTAGGCAGTTAATATAGTAAAAGCCCGGCGCTGACTGAGTAACTTAATAGGGTCTATAACACCCTGGTACCGCAGAGGTATGCTGGAGTTATGTGGAGGGCAGCGCTCCCTGTCAGCATCTCCTTCTGATGATCTGCAGGGGCAAAATGGCGCTGGTGAGTGCTGGATCCACTCTGAGGAGAAGTCCCGCCCCCTGTAATGGCGCGTCTTCCTGCACTTAGCAGCAAATTTACCTCAGGCCAGTATAAACAACTAACAGTGGGATTAGCCCCTGTTAGCATTATGTGACCAATGTAGGGTGATTGCGCTGGCCCAGAACGCCCCTCACAGTGCCGTACTCAGTGTGCCGCTGAGCCTTCAGGAGCGCAGCCTGTCAGAGCTGCGCTCCCACCCTTGTGCTGCCATTCCCGCCAGCGACCCCGCTTCCCTGGCCGCCGGCACTGTACTCACCACTCTTCTTTCTTCTGGCTGTTACGGGGTGACTGCTGTGCTGCGGGAGTGAGCGGTCGCCTCGTGGGCTTGCGATCAGCACCCTCAGGAGCTTAGTGTCCTGTCAGGCCCCCCCCCCCCCCCACCCCTCTAAGTCCCATCAAGCAGGGAGGCTGTTGCCAGCAGCCTGCCTGTACCTAACTAACTCAGAAAAATAATAAAACTAGAAAAACTTCTAAGAGCTCCCCTAGCTGTGATCAGCTCCTCCGGGCACATTTTATAAACTGAGTCTGGTAGGAAGGGCATAGAGGGAGGGGCCAGCCCACACTATTAAACTCTTAAAGTGCCAGTGGCTCCCAAAGGACCCGTCTATACCCCTGTGGTACTAAATGGTCCCCAGCATCCTTTAGGACGTAAGAGAAATTATTTTATTTTTTTTAGATTTTTGCAAATGTATTAAATATATCTTTGATAGTCATTGTGTAAGTTAAAGCACATCAGTGGATATTAAACAGGAGGAAAGAACTCAGGCCTGCATGCACCAGTCATTATGAAAACGCAAGCACTGATATATTCTAAGCTGCCAGCATGCAGATAAAAGCCCAGCTCCTGTGGTTGATATACAAATCTGCACAAAGCATTACGTGACATTGACCTCAGGGACATCAGGAAATAGTCTGGTGAGTGGTATGGAGAATGCTAACTTCCAGGGAAGCTTCACTATACTTCCCATTGGAAAATGGCTATTGTACAGTATGTTTTGACACAGAGCACAATGTCAGCAGTCATTATATAGACACCATAATGTCGAGAGGTATGATATGTTGACAGGTTAGTGTCGACTGACAAAATGTCAACACCAATTTTTAAGCCTGACCCTTAAATTTCTATTGTCAACATTTTTGCGGGTGTAGTAATTTTAACATGTCAACATTATGACATTCAACATCATGGTATCGAACTATTGAATGTCGACATGAAAACAAAATGCCTTGGAAAGGGGTAAGTCAGTGTTAGTCATAGATCTCCCAGAAAATCAATGCTTTTTGTACATAAATACAGAAATTATTTTTAGAAGATCCATTGTACGTATCTGGCCTGACAATACCGAGACATACTGGTGATAGTAGAAGCTGAGATTTCAGGTCTATGAATTCTCCAAGCAGTTGGAAGGGGTGGGGGATGTTGTAACCTTATAGTAGCAGTTCCAGGTAAGGTGACAATGAAAAACCATCACCCTCACCAGGTCTCCACTCACTGGCTGCTTCTCTATGCAACCATTTTCCTCAAGGCCCCATGGTTCAGCTAACAGCTGAGGTCTGGGTGGAACAGTAAAGGTGGGTGTGACTCTGCGGACCAATAGGAGACCACAATCTTTTAGACTGCGGCTTTTATTGGTCCTCCCTCTACAGTCATTTTAAAAGTGGTGAACGGAAAAACTTGATTTATTAATGTGAAAACTAATTTTTAGGTTCCTTTCCCTTATTTATACATGACCTCGTTGTCCTTATTAGCCAAAACCTGAGCATATTTCTGCTTGAGCATAAAATAGTTAGAATATTAGCACTAGATGGAAAAAAATGTATGGGGTTTTGGTTCCTTACTCGCAGTTTACCAGTGTGGACAGAGATGCATCCATCTTTTCAATGGGCGGAATCTGTGCATACAGCTTAACTTCTTTAGCTTCAGCTGCTTTCTGTCCAGACTTTTCCTCCTAAACAGGGGACAACAGAAATGTGTAATAGAATTTGAGGGAGGTTTGCAATATTTTGAATTGAGCTTGTGTGTGTAATGGCCCCCACACCTGCGGCCCCGATTCGGACACTGCCTCAATACTTGTGTGATATATGGATGCCATTAGCTATAAGTCCAATAAAAAGGTTTGAAAAACCTTTTAAATAAAAGATAAATATATATATATATATATATATATATATATATATATATATATATATATATATATATAATCACAAATGATAGTAATAGTAAAAACTGAATTATGGGTTTGCAAGCATTGATTTATATATACTGTATATAACTTGTTTCCCATCCTCAAGTTCAGGGATTGACCCACTTCCGCCATCAGAAGATGGAAACATATTATACATAGGGGGAATTCAATTGCTGGTGAAAGATGCAAATTGCCATTACCACAGCGTTTAAACGCCGGCACTGGCAGCCCATCTCGCACCCTTCGCCCACCCGTCTGAATGCCCGATTTGCACAAAGGGTTCGTTACCTTATGTAAAGTGCGGACAGATTCAGCAGGGTGAAGGATTCGTTTTGGTTTGTTTTTTTAAGTAGGTTTGAAACTTACCCATTTGGCTAATGCATCTTTAATAGTTGTTGATTTGGCCTAAAAACAAAAAAAAAAAGAATATATCAGCTGTTATGCGGTCTACATTTTTGTTTAAATAAAATTAATTCTTGAATCTTTTTTTAAATAACATAACTTGCAGTCAGAGGAATGAGACTGCATTATTCTTATATGAGGTTGAGTAGGAGTATTGTAGATTACATATTTTTACTATACGTTTTATTATTTCTTTATTCATATTGTGTCAGTTGATTCAGGAGTGGCTTTCTCCACATGGTTTTAACTGCTACCAGCGCTACTAACAATTCACACTAAGGGGACGATGCCTGTGGTCTATTGCATGCATATGCTGCATATGCTGTAGCCCCAAGATTGCATATTTCTCTTCGTCCCCTTGAGGTAGCAAACAAAAATATGATTTTGAGGTGAAATTAAGGCAAATTGGTGTGCCTCACATGACCCATTCCAGGAGAGACAACATGCATTGTTCCTGGACTTCCCTCTTAATGGGAGAGATTCAAATGTTTGAAAAGTCAGTTAGGAGTCTGTTTTTTCCTATTTAATAGACAGGAAAAAACAGACACCCAACCGACTTTTCAAACATTTGAATTCCACCCAATGAATAATAGCAATCACCTGTTTCTTCCTGTAACCTGTGTTGAACTAGTTAATTCATAAGAAAAGTGTTCCAACACAAGTTATGGCAATTGATAAATTAATAGGGAAGTCCAGCAACAAACAGGTGATAGCAATCACACATTATTAAGTCTTTTCCACTGAAGTCCCGGGACTGACCCGAGATTTGGAAAATAGGGGCACATGTATTAAGCCTGGAGAAGTGATAAAAATAGGATTTTGATAACCTACCAGTAAATCCTTTTCTCCTAGTCCGTAGAGGATGCTGGGGACGACATCAAGACCATGGGGTATAGACTGGATCCGCAGGAGACATGGGCACTCTAAAGACTTTGCCCAGGGAGACTGACATTTCGAGGAAAGGAATTACTTAACTAGTGGTGAGATATCTACCAACTCACACCCTCAACCATGCCGCACACATGGCATTCAACATAACACACGCCAACAGGCATTAACTAATTGCAGCAACATGCTGAAACCAAGATAACACAACTTGTGTAACTGTAATAACTAAACTGCAGGTAAAGTACGCACTGGGACGGGCGCCCAGCATCCTCTACGGACTAGGAGAAAAGGGATTTACCAGTAGGTTATCAAAATCCTATTTTCTCATTCGTCCTAGAGGATGCTGGGGACGACATCGAGACCATGGGGTCTATACCAAAGCTCCAGTATGGGAGGGAGAGTGCGGATGACCCTGCAGCACCGATTGACCAAACTTTAGGTCCTCATCGGCCAAGGTGTCAAACTTGTAGAACTTAGCAAATGTGTTTGACCCTGACCAAGTAGCTGCTCGGCAAAGTTGTAATGCCGAGACCCCCCGGGCAGCCGCCCAGGATGAGCCCACCTTCCTAGTGGAGTGGGCCTTTACTGACGTCGGTAACGACAATCCAGCCGTAGTATGAGCTTGCTGAATCGTATTTCTAATCCAACGTGCAATAGTCTGCTTGGAAGCAGGACAGCCAATCTTGTTGTGATCATACAAGACAAACAGAGCCTCTGTTTTCCGTATACGAGCTGTTGCAACATAGATTTTCAAAAGTTCTAACCACATCTAGAGACTTTGAATCAGTGAATGTGTCACTAACTACTGGCACCACAACAGTTTGGTTTATGTGAAAAGCAGAAACCACCTTTGGAAGAAAATGTTGGCAAATCCGCAACTCTGCCCTATCTTCATGGAAAATCAGGTAAGGGCTCTTGTGAGACAAGGCCCCCAATTCAGACACCCGCCTTGCGGATGCCAATGCCAAAAGCATCACCACTTTCCAAGTGAGAAACTTCAACTCTATCTTTTGTAGAGGCTCAAACCAATCCGATTGAAGGAACTGCAATACCACGTTAAGGTCCCATGTTTCCACTGGAGGCACGAATGGAGGCTGGATGTGCAGAACCCCTTTCACGAAGGTCTGAACCTCTGGAAGAGAGGCCAATTGTTTTTGGAAGAACACTGACAAGGCCGAAATTTGGACCTTGATTGATCCCAATCGTAGGCCCGTCTCCACACCATCCTGCAAAAAATGGAGATAACTTCCTAAGTGAAACTCTTCCGTAGGCGCTTTATTGGATTCACACCAAGACACATATTTTCTCCAAATACGGTGGTAATGTTTTGACGTTACTCCCTTTCTGGCCTGAATAAGGGTGGGGATGACCTCCTTAGGAATACCCTTCCTAGCTAGGATACGGCGCTCAACAGCCATGCCGTCAAACGTAGCCGCGGTAAGTCTTGGTACACACACGGCCCCTGCTGCAGCAGGTCCTCCCGAGGAGGAAGAGGCAGAGGATCTCCTATGAGTAACTGCTGAAGATCTGGGTACCAAGCCCTTCTTGGCCAGTCTGGGGCAATGAAGATTGCTCGAACCCTTGTCTTTCTTATGATCCTGAGTACTTTTGGGATCAGCGGAAGTGGAGGGAAAACATACACTGACGGAAACACCCACTGGGTCACCAGTGCATCCACTGCTACTGCTTGAGGGCCTCTCGACCTGGAACAGTATCTCTGAAGCTTCTTGTTGAGAGACGCCATCATGTCTATTTGAGGAACTCCCCAAAGACTTGTCACCTCTACGAAGACTTCTTGGTGGAGGCCCCACTCTCCTGGATGGAGATCGTGTCTGCTGAGGAAGTCTGCTTCCCAGTTGTCTACTCCCGGAATGAATATTGCCGAAAGAGCTTGTAGATGTTTTTCTGCCTAGAGGAAGATTTTTGTCGCCTCTGCCATTGCCGTTCTGCTTTTCGTTCCGCCCTGCCTGTTTATGTATGCGACTGCTGTTACAATGTCCGCCTGGATCTGCACGGGACGGTCTTGAAGAAGATGTACCGCTTGTTGAAGGCCGTAGTAAATGGCTATTAGCTCCAGAACGTTTATGTGAAGGCAGGCTTCCTGTTGTAACCAACGTCCCTGGAAGTTTTCTCCCTGAGAGACAGCTCCCCAGCCTCGGAGACTTGCATCTGTGGTTACCAGGACCCAGTCCTGAATCCCGAACCTGCGTCCCTCTAGCAGGTGAGAGCTGTGCAACCACCACAGAAACGAAATCCTGGTTTTTGATGATAGGATTATCTTTCTGTGCATGTGTAGGTGTGACCCCGACCACTTGTCCAACAGGTCCCACTGGAATAATCTGGCATGGAACCTGCCAAACTGTATGGCCTCGTAGGCCGCCACCATCTTCCTCAACAACCGAATGCACTGATGGATCGACACACTTGATGGTTTCAATATCTGTTTTACCATTTTCTGGATTTCCAAAGCCTTTTCCCGCAGAAGAAATACTCTCTGAACTTCTGTGTCTAGAATCATCCCGAGGAAAGACAACCTTGTCGTCGGTTCCAACTGTGACTTTGGGTAATTTATGATCCACCCGTGTTGTTGGAGTATTGACAGGCAGAGGGATATGTTTTGTAATAACTGCTCCCTGGATCTCGCCTTTATCAGGAGGTCGTCCAGATAAGGGATTATATTGACTCCTTTCTGACAAACAAGGACCATCATCTCCGCCATCACCTTGGTGAATACCCTCGGCGCCATGGAGAGACCGAAAGGTAACGTCTGGAATTGGTAATGGCAATCCTGAATCGCGAATCTCAGATAAGCCTGGTGAGGATAAATGGGAACATGCAGGTAAGCATCCTTTATGTCCACCGACACTAAGTAGTCCCCCTCCTCCAGACTGGCAATCACCGCCCGAAGTGATTCCATCTTGAACTTGAACCTTTTCAGAAGAAATTCAGATCTTTTAGATTTAGGATCGGTCTGACCGAGCTGTCAGGCTTCGGATCAACAAAGAGGCTTGAATAAAAGCCCGCCCTTGTTGTGACAACGGTACCAGGACTATAACCTGGTCTTGACATAATTTTTGGATTGCCGCTGTTACTGCTGCTCTCTCTGGCGGAGAAGCTGGCATGGTCGATTTGAAAAATCGGCATGGGGGAACGTCTTGAAACTCTAGTTTGTATCCCTGGGATACTATTTGCAACACCCAGGGATCCAGGCCAGACAGAATCTAATCCTGGCTGAAGAGTTTGAGACGTGCCCCCACCCGAGCGGCCTCCCGCAAGGGAGTTCCAGCATCATGCTGGGGATTTGGCAGAATTAGGGGTAGACTTCTGCTCTTGGGAACCTGGAGCCGGTGTGGGCTTCTTTCCCCTTCCCCTACCTGCAAAGAAAGGGGAACCTCTCGCCTTTTTGTATTTATTGGGCCGAAAGGACTGCATTTGCGGGTGATAGGTCTTTTTTGCCGGTGCAGGCGGCAAAAATGTTGACTTACCTGCGGTAGCCGCCGAGACTAACGCATCCAGGCCATCACCAAATAAGGCCTCACCTTTATATGGGAGAGCCTCCATGTTTCTTTTGGAATCTGCATCCGCGTTCCACTGGCGAATCCATAATGCCCGCCTAGCCGATACTGCCATGGTAGCGGCTTGTGAACTCAAGAGTCCAATATCCTTCATTGCTTCCAGCATGTAGGCGGCAGCGTCCTTGATATTCCCTAACTTAAGCAGTATCTCATCTTTATCAATCGTGTCAATTTCTGATGACACGCTTTCTGACCATTTTTCAATAGCGCGACTCACCCATGCGCAGGCAATAGTGGGCCTGAGCAGCGTACCATTGGTAACATAAATGGATTTCAATAGTTTCCATTTTACGGTCTGCCGGCTCTTTAAGAGAAGCCGTGCCAGGAGCAGGGAAAATTACCTTCTTTGTCAACCTGGAAAGTGCACTGTAACACAGGGGGGGACTCCCATTTTTTCCTGTCTTCAACCGGGAAAGGATAAGCTATGTGAATCCTTTTGGGAATACGACATTTTTTATCAGGATTCACCCACATCCCTTCAAACAGAGCATTTAGTTCGTGTGAAGGTGGGAACGTGACTTTGGATTTCTTTTCCTTACATAAACAAGCTTTCTCCTGAGGTACAGGAGTGGTTTCTGTAACCTCCAACACGTCCCTTATAGCCACAATCATATATTGTATACTTTTTGCCAATTTATGATCTATCTCTCCGGATTCACTATTGTTGACACAAGAATCAGAATCCGTGTCGGTATCAGTGTTTACAACATTTGCAAATGTTAGGACTTGTCAGGACTTGGCCTGCTTGCAATTGTGAAGAATGCATTTGTTAAGAATGTGATTTAAGAATGGAGTTAGAACCGGAACTGAAAACCATTTCTCCTCTCTTCACAGAGTAAAAACACCATCTTCATGCTTGTATATCTGAGTCTCTCATCTCTCTCTGGCTACACTTTTCACACCCCAAGGAAGTTTGTCTGCAAATGTCTGTGATCCTTCTTCAATGCAAAATAACCTCTGTTAATTAGCTGAACTTCTGATTGCATACCTCCCCCTTTGCCAGCTGATATTGGCCCTCATTCCGAGTTGTTCGCTCGGTATTTTTCATCGCATCGCAATGAAAATCCGCTTAGTACGCATGCGCAATGTTCGCACTGCGACTGCGCCAAGTAACTTTGCTATGTAGAAAGTAATTTTACTCACGGCTTTTTCATCGCTCCGGCGAACGTAATGTGATTGACAGGAAATGGGTGTTACTGGGCGGAAACACGGCGTTTCAGGGGCGTGTGGCTGAAAACGCTACCGTTTCCGGAAAAAACGCAGGAGTGGCCGGAGAAACGGTGGGAGTGCCTGGGCGAACGCTGGGTGTGTTTGTGACGTCAACCAGGAACGACAAGCACTGAACTGATCGCACAGGCAGAGTAAGTCTGAAGCTACTCTGAAACTGCTAAGTAGTTAGTAATCGCAATATTGCGAATACATCGGTCGCAATTTTAAGAAGCTAAGATTCACTCCCAGTAGGCGGCGGCTTAGCGTGTGTAACTCTGCTAAATTCGCCTTGCGACCGATCAACTCGGAATGAGGGCCATAGTTGGAGCATTTAAGAGCAATATTATCAAGGCCTGCAGTCAGGACTTGGCCTGCTTGCAATTGTGAAGAATGCATTTGTTAAAGAATGGAGTTAGAACCGGAGTTTGAACTGGATTTGGACTACGCTAAAATCTCGAATAAAACAATTTCCCCAAACACTGCAACTCAGGACCATCATGTGGCCTCTCCTCACCTCTGCCTTGAGAACACCAGGACCAATGCCTACTACTTCTCTGTCCAAGAACATCATGACTGCCCCCAAGACTACCCCTCAAGCTGAGCAGGGAACTGAGGGGCGTGCGCATCAGGACCAGATTTTGCTGGGTCAGTTCCATTGGACATTAGTGTGCACTCCACATTCTTACACCCACCCGCACTGCTCCCCACACTCTCACACCCACCCGCACTGCTCTCATGAGACCAGGACATTTATCATTTTCACAAATTAATGATTTCCTGCAAATGTGTCTCTCTTCTTTCTTCTTACAGGGTACTTTCCCCCCACTGTGTGCTATTCCTGTAATGTGTACCTCCATTGGTTGCACACCCTGCCAGCAGTAACCTACACAGTGCGCCTCACATGGCTGCCTCGGATGGTTCCTCCATGGGCAGGGTGTGATTCATTTGGATCTTTCCAAGCAGGGTATAGCATACTCCTACACTCGTGTCAGTTTTCCAGTGAATGCATTTGGCCCTTGTATGGCTCATCTCCCACTGTGTAACCTTCGTAGTGCGCCCAACATGGCTGCCTTATCTGGTAAACTTGTGGATGGGATGAAAAATACATGGACCTGATAGTTTTATTGGAACCCTACTCTGAACGTAAGGACTCTGCAATCTCCCCGTTTTGTGTTCTCTTCTAGGGGTGGACTATTCCACCCTGGGTAATCCTACGCAGAGCGCCTAAGATGGCTGCCGCACCTGGTACCTTGTGAGGGTGGAATACACAACCCCTGGAGGTTATTACCCAAAATGCTTACACCAACCCTGCATTATGCTTTCTGTCTTTATTGTCTGTGCGGTTTATCTTTTGATGTAATACTTAAATCTTCTGTATTATGTGCATTGTGTGAGTTCTAGTTGGCGCCGCGGATGGCTGCCTCGGTGCTGCTCTGCCAAGCAGCCTTTGTGTTTAGTCCTACGTGTATAATATGTCTAATATGTTGAGTCTATTGTACAGTTGCAATGTGCAGTATCAACTCCTACGTGTAATGTATGTTATGTTCTTCCCCCTTCATATGCTATGTGTTCCCCCTTCAAGTTGCTGCTTGGCGATTCATTGTACCACAAAGAATTCCTAGTGTACGTGAGTACACCTGGCCAATAAAGCTGATTCTGATTATCTTATGTGACCCAGAGGGGCCGCCCGCATAAGGAATAACAGCATCCTGAAAAATCACATCTTCCACATATTTTCTCCAGCATGCAGCCTTAGATTCAGACTTATCTAATCTACGGTTAATCAGACGCATACTGTCACGTAGCTCTTTCACCTATGCAGGCTCTTGGTGTGCCGGTAGCGCCACCACATTACAACTCTGTGTCCCTAAAATGGCTTCCTCCGGGGAGGAACTCCCTGCCTCAGACCATACTTACCTACTCTCCCGGAAGCTGTGGGAGGCTCCCGTTTTTTGGGGTAGCCCCCCGCACCCCCGGAAGAGTGGGCAGGTCTCCCGCATCCTGCTCGCACCCTAGTGATGCGAGCAGGATGGAGAGATAACCTCCCGCATTCGCGGGTCCGTCGGGTGAAGGGGTTAAAATGACGCAAATTGCTTCACTTTAGCCCCGCCCCCTTCCCGCGAACCCGCGAAGCGCGGCATTTCCCGGTGCGGGGCTTAGTGATGTCACAGTCCGGCACCGCCACCCAAAGACACCTGCAGCGTCTCCTCTCCGGGAGGGGAGAAATACAATGTCGGTAAGTATGCCTCAGACATGCCTCACATGTGTACACCACACTCACAGACACACTGGGACTTATTTTGGGGACAGACCCACAGTAAAATCTGTCAGAGGGACACAGGATAGGAGCAGCCAGTTCACAAACCCAGCGCCAGTATTGCCTGTGAACACAGTATGTCCACAGCCCAAAAGCGCTTTTAAATAGTAATATACACTATCAAATGCACCACAATCGCTTTGTGCCCCCCCTTTATAGCACCCTGTACTTGTCAGAAGTGGAGGAGAGGACCAGCGTGTTCTCTGCAGCCTGAGTAGAGAGAGAAAATGGTGCTGAGTAGTGAGCTGGCTGCCTGAGGAAGAAGCTCCGCCCCTCAGTATCCATGACAATATTTATACTTGTGGGGGTAGGGCTGTGCCAGCGGCATCTTATGCCCCCTTTTAGCCAGTTTGAGGTATTTTTCTTGCTGCCCAGGCCCCCGGCACCATGCAGTGCCTGTGTGTGTGGGCAGCAATGGCGCGCTGCGCTCCCGCCAGCCGCACCGCACCTCAGCCGTCACTTATTTGATAGAAGTTCCTTCTTTTCATACTCACCTGTCTTCTGACTTCTGGCTCTGTGAGGGGGGTGACGGCGTGCTGTGGGAGTGAGCATTTAGACACTGCTAGCGTTCAGTTCCCTTCAGGAGCTAATGGTGTCTTGTCAGCCAGAAACAGAGCCATGAAACTCTGAGGAAGTTGGTTCTGCTTCTGCCCCCTCAGTCCCACGAAGCAGGGAGTCATGAACAATGTCAGCAACAGGCTGACAATAACGTAACACAACATGTGTAACCATAACTATTAACTGCAGATACAGTACGCACCGGGACGGGCGCTCAGCATTCTCTACGGACTAAGAGAAAAGGATTTACCGGTAGGTATTACAATCCTATTTTCTCATACGTCCTAGAGGATGCTGGGGACACCATTAGAATCATGGGGTTATACCAAAGCTCTAGAACGGGCGGGAGAGTGCGGACGATCTGCAGCACCGATTGATCGAACTTAAGGTCTTCATCGGCCAAGGTGTCAAACTTGGAGAACTTTGCAAAAGTGTTTGACCCCGACCAAGTAGCTGCTCTGCAAAGTTGCAATGCCGAGACCCCCCGGGCAGCCACCCAGGATGAGCCCACCTTCCTAGTGGAATGGGCCTTCACTGATTCCGGAAATGGCAATCCAGCCGTGGAATGGGCCTGCTAAATAGTGTTACAGATCCAGCGTGCAATGGTCTGCTTGGAAGCAGGACACCCAACCTTGTTGGGAGCATACAGGACAAACAGAGCCTCTGTCTTCCTAATCTGAGCCGTTCTGGTGACATAAATCTTCAAAGCTCTGACCACATCCAGAGACTTTGGCTACTGACGCCTTCGCTGAGTCACAGGCACCACAATAGGTTGGTTTATGTGGAAAGAGGAAACCACCTTCAGTAAAAATTGCTGACGTGTCCTCAATTCAGCTCTATCTTCATGGAAGATCAAATAAGGGCTCTTGTGAGACAAGGCCGCTAACGCAGACACCCGCCTTGCAGATGCCAAGGCCAATAGAATGCCCACATTCCAAGTAAGGAATTTTAACTCCACCTTCTGTAAAGGTTCAAACCAACGTGATTGAAGGAACTGCAATACCACATTAAGGTCCCATGGTGCTACCGGAGGCACAAATGGAGGTTGGATGTGCAACACTCCTTTCACGAAGGTCTGAACTTCTGGAAGGGAGGCCAATTGTTTCCGAAAGAAGATTGATAAGGCTGAAATCTGAACCTTGATTGAACCCAAATTTTAGACCCGCATCCACACCTGCTTGTAGAAAATGGAGAAAACGCCCTAGGCGAAACTCTTCCGTAGGAGCTCCCTTGGTTACACCAAGACACACATTTTCTCCAAATACGGTGGTAATGTTTAGCTGTTACCCCTTTTCTGGCCTGAATAAGTGTGGGAATGACTTCACTGGGAATCCCTTTACTGGCTAGGATTTTGCGTTCAACCGCAATGCAGTCAAACGCAGTCGCGGTAAGCCCTGATACACGCACGGCCCCTGTCGTAACAGGTCCTCTCGCAGAGTTAGAGGCCATGGATCTCCTATGAGTAATTCCTGAAGATCTGGATACCAGGCCCTCCTTGGCCAGTCTGGGACAATGACGATCGCCTGGATCTTTGTTCTTCTTATGATCTTTAGAACTTTCGGAATTAGAGGAAGTGGAGGGAATACATACACCGACTGAAACACCCACGGTGTCACCAGTGCATCCACTGCTATTGCTTGAGGGTCCCTTGACCTGGAACAATATCTCTGAAGCTTCTTGTTGAGACGAGATGCCATCATGTCTACTTGAGGAACTCCCCAACGACTTGTCACCTCTGCGAAGACTTCTTGGTGGAGACCCCACTCTCCTGGATGGTCTGTTGAGGAAGTCCGCTTCCCAGTTGTCCACTCCCGGAATGAATATCGCTGACAAAGCGCTTGTATGTTTTTCCGCCCAGCGGAAAATCCTTGTGGCTTCTGCCATCGCCGCTCTGCTTTTCGTTCCGCCCTGACGGTTTATGTACGCTACAGCAGTTACATTGTCTGACTGGATCAGTACAGGCAGATCTCGAAGATGATGTTCCGCTTGTAGGAGGCCGTTGTAAATGGCCCTTAACTCCAGAACATTTATGTGGAGACAAGATTCCTGTCTTGACCATTTTCCTTGGTAGCTTTTTCCCATTGTGACTGCCCCCCAGCCTCGGAGGCTTGCATCCGTGGTCACCAGGATCCAGTCCTGTATCCCGAACCTGAACTGTGTAGCCACCACAAGAGTGATATCCTCTGGTGCATGTGTAGATGGGACCCGGACCACTTGTCCAACAGGTCCCACTGGAACACCCTGGCATGGAACCTGCCAAACTGAATGGCCTCGTAGGCCGCAACTATCTTCCCAAGCAACCGAATGCATTGATGGATCGACACTCTTGCTGGTTTCAGAATTTGTTTGACCAGATTCTGAAGTTCCAGAGCCTTTTCCACAGGAAGAAAGACTCTCTGTAGTTCTGTGTCCAATATCATTCCCAAAAACGACAGCCGCATCGTCGGTATCAACTGATTTTGGCAAGTTTAGGAGCCAACCATGTTGTTGAAGAACTGATATGGAGATTGCAACGTTTTGGACCAACTGGTCCCTGGATCTCGCCTTTATCAGGAGATCGTCCAAGTATGGGATAATTGTGACTCCTTGCTTGCGCAGGAGAACCATCATCTCCGCCATCACTTTGGTCTATCCACGGCTCCGAGGATTTTCACCAAAACGGCAACGTTTGAAATTGGTAATCACAATCCTGAATTGCAAATCTCAGGTAAGCCTGATGTGGAGGATAAATGGGAACATGTAAGTAGGCATCTTTTATGTCCACCGACACCATGAAATCCCCTTCCTCCAGACTGGAGATCACTACTCGGAGAGACTCCATCTTGAATTTGAATCTCCTTAGGTAGAAATTCAGAGATTTCAGGTTTAGGATTGGTCTGACCGAGCCGTCCGGCTTCGGGACCACAAACAAGCTTGAATAAAAACCTTCCCCCTGTTGTGAATGGGGAACTTTGCCGATAACCTGATTTTGACACAATTTTTGTATTGCGTCGCAAACTACCTCCCTGTCGGGAAGAGAAGCTGGTAAGGCCGATTTGAAAAAACTGCGGGGGGGGGGGGGTTGTCTTGAAACTCCAGCTTGTACCCGTGGGATACTATTTGTAAAATCCAAGGGTCCAGGTTCCCAACACTGACTGGAGAGTTATAGACGGGCCACCACCAATGCGGACTCTCGCACAGGAGCCCCAACGTCATGCGGTGGAATTGGCAGAAGGACTTCTGCTCCTGGGAGTCTGACAAGGCAGGAGAACGTTTACCTCTTCCTCTAGTAGCAAGGAAGGAAGAACCCCGGCCCTTTCTGTATTTATTGGGCCGAAAGGACTGCATCTGATAATGTTGCGTTTTCTTTTGTTGTGGAGGAACATAAGGTAAAAATGATGACTTACCCGCGGTAGCCGTAGATACCAAATCATCAAGGCCATCACCAAATAAGGCCTTACCTTTATATGGTAGAGAGTCCATACTTTTCTTGGCGTCAGCATCAGCATTCCATTGGTGAATCCACAACGCACGCCTAGCTGAAACAGCCATGGCATTGGCTTTTGATCCCAAAAGACCAATATCTCTTGCATCTTCCTTAAGGTATGCTGCAGCGTCCTTGATATAACCCAGCGTCAAGAGGATGCTATCCCTATCTAGGGTATCTATATCAGATGACAAGTTATCTGCCCACTTTTCGATAGCACTACTTACCCACGCAGACGCAATGACAGGTCGGAGTAGTGTACCTGTGTTCACATAAACGGACTTCAATGTAGTTTCCTGTTTACGATCCGCAGGATCCTTCAGGGCCGCTGTGTCAGGTGATGGGAGAGCCACCTTTTTAGACAACCTAGACAAGGCCTTGTCCACAGTGGGGGGCAACTCCCACTTTTCCCTATCCGTCGAGGGAAACTGATAAGCTGCTCCAATTCTTTTGGGAATCTGAAACTTCCTGTCAGGACCTTCCCAAACTTTTTCAAAAAGCGAGTTCAGTTCATGAGAGGGAGGAAACGTTATCTCAAGTTTCCTTCCTTTATACATATAGACCTTTTTATCAGGGACAGCTGGGTCCTCAGTGATATGTAACACATCTTTAATCGCCACAATCATGTACTGAATGCTCTTTGTCATTTTTGGGTCTAACCTGGAATCGCTATAGTCGACACTAGAATCAGTGTCCGTGTCGGTATCAGTGTCTGCCACTTGGGCCAACGTACGTTTTTGTGACCCTGAGGGGACCTGACTTTGGAATAACATATCTTCTACAGATTTTCAGACTTATCTAGCCTCTTACTAATAAAAGCCACATTAGCATTCAAGGCGTTTAACACATTTACCCAATCAGGTGTCGGCGGTGCTGACAGGGTCACCCCAGCAGCCGTCTGCGTCCCCAGTACAGCCTCCTCCTGGGAAGAGCCTTCAGCCCCAGACATGTCGACACTCGTGCACCAAACACCCACAGACACACCGGGCATATAGGGGACAGACCCACAGTAAAGTCTGTCAGAGAGACACAGAGGGAATTTGCCAGCTCACACCCTGCGCTGAAAAAATGGTCAGAAAATTGCCAATACAATGCCTCAGACCTATAGCGCTTTTATCACATATACATTGCACCAATTATATGCCTCCCCCCTCCATTCTTCACCCCTGGTACTTGTCAGTGTGTGTGGAGGACCAGCGTCTCTGCAGCCTGAGAGGAAATGACGCCGTGAGCTGTGAGGGAGAAGCTCCGCCCCCTTAATGGCGCACTTCTGTCCCGCTTTCTAGATGTTTATACTGGCGGGGGATGGGACAGTTCCGCGGCACTAATGTCCCCTCTTGCCAGTGTGTTAAATGAGGTCGTTTTTATCTGCCCAGGGCGCCCCCCCCGCGCCCTGGGCAGCAGTGCTGCGTGAGGGGGAGCTTGGCGCGCAGCGTCTGCCCGCTGCGCGGTACCTCATGAAAATGCCGTCTCTGAAGAGAAGTCTTCTTTTCTTCGGTTACTCACCTGTCTTCTGACTTCTGGCTCTGTAAGGGGGGTGACGGCAGGCTGCGGGAGCGAGCATCTGAGCGTACCCAGCGATCAAACCCTCAGGAGCTAATGGTGTCCTGTAGCCAGAAGCAGAGCCCTTGAACTCACTGGAAGTGGGTCATACTTCTCTCCCCTAAGTCCCACGAAGCAGGGAGACTGTTGCCAGCAGCCTCCCTGAAAATAAAAAACCTAACAAAAAAATCTTTACAGAGAAATTCAGTAGAGCTCCCCTTAGTGTGACCAGTCTCCCTGGGCACAATTCTAAAACTGGAGTCTGGAGGAGGGGCATAGAGGGAGGAGCCTGTTCACACCCTTTCAAAGTCTTAAAGTGTCCATGTCTCCTGCGGATGCAGTCTATACCCCATGGTTCTAATGGTGTCCCCAGCATCCTCTAGGACGTATGAGAAAGCAGTGATAAATGCAAGATGATAACACACAAGCCAATCAGCTCCATACCTCTCAACATGACCCTCTCCAGGAGGGACAGAACGCTCTGCTCCTGGACTTTTCTCTTAATTTATGATTGCCTGCACCTGTTTTGAGCAGGTTACTGGATAAGAAATGTGATTCAGCACATGTGATTTCTGCTGCCATCAGAAATTATGGGGCCTGGGTTTGGCAAAATAGGCCGTCCCTTCCAAAATGGCCACCGCCTCGAAGGAGACAGTTATTAAAGATACAACAGCCTCCTCTAGTATGTTTAATAACTGTCTCCACAGAGGCGGCGGTCATCTTGAGTGAGACATTTTCAATAGCCTGAAGGAGCCGGGCAAAGGACGGACGGCGGACAGGGGGCCGATGGCGGCGGGCTGGCAGCGACATGAGCGGCTCGGGCCTTCCCCTCTCTGTTAGAGAGGCCGGGGGCGGGACAGCTGTGCCCGCAGCACCCCCTTAATGGCGGGCCTGCAGGTGATGGCAGTCATAAATTAAGAGGCAGGTCCAGGAGCAGAGCATTCTGTCCATCCTGGAGAGTGTCGTGTTGGGACGTATGCAGCTCCTAACTGTTAATTTATATATTGGAGCTGAATGGCAGGTGAGTTATCACCTTGCATTTATCACTTCTCCAGGCTTAAGACATGTGCCCCTGTGTTCCAAACCAGGTCAGACCTGGGACAGTCCCATTTCCACAGTTGGTTAATCCCGGCACCAGTCACACTGCATACGGGTGACATCTCCTTGCGCTGGGAGGGTGGCACTGCCCCTCCTGTAACCAGGTCCCGGGATGGACAACCCAGATTACAAATTTAGCTCACCTCGGACCTTCTCTGGGTTAAACCCTGCTATGCACCCGGGTGATAACATGGGTGGACCCTGTTTCCCCACTGACCTAAATCCCAAGTTGCTGTGCATTCATGTATATATAAAGAAAAAAAAAAAAAAGAGAGAAGGGGATTTTCATGTCAGTGGAAAAATAAGAATTTACTTACCGATAATTCTATTTCTCGTAGTCCGTAGTGGATTCTGGGGACTCCGTAAGGACCATGGGGAATAGCGGCTCCGCAGGAGACTGGGCACAAAAGTAAAGCTTTAGAACTACCTGGTGTGCACCCTATGACCCCCCTCCAAGCCTCAGTTAGGATACTGTGCCCGGACGAGCGTACACAATAAGGAAGGATTTTGAATCCCGGGTAAGACTCATACCAGCCACACCAATCACACCATATAACTTGTGATCTAAACCCAGTTAACAGCATGATAACAGAGGAGCCTCTAGAAAAGATGGCTCACTACAGCAATAACCTGATTTTTTGGTAACAATAACTATGTACCAGTATTGCAGACAATCCGCACTTGGGATGGGCGCCCAGCATCCACTACGGACTACGAGAAATAGAATTATCGGTAAGTAAATTCTTATTTTCTCTAACGTCCTAAGTGGATGCTGGGGACTCCGTAAGGACCATGGGGATTATACCAAAGCTCCCAAACGGGCGGGAGAGTGCGGATGACTCTGCAGCACCAAATGAGAGAACTCCCGGTCCTCCTCAGCCAGGGTATCAAATTTGTAGAATTTTACAAACGTATTTGCTCCTGACCAAGTAGCTGCTCGGCAAAGTTGTAAAGCCGAGACCCCTCGGGCAGCCGCCCAAGATGAGCCCACCTTCCTTGTGGAATGGGCTTTTACAGATTTTGGCTGTGGCAGGCCTGCCACAGAATGTGCAAGCTGAATTGTACTACAAATCCAACGAGCAATAGTCTGCTTAGAAGCAGGAGCACCCAGCTTGTTGGGTGCATACAGAATAAACAATGAGTCAGATTTTCTGACTCCAGCCGTCCTGGAAACCTATATTTCCAGGGCTCTGACAACGTCTAGCAACTTGGAGTCCTCCAAGTCCCTAGTAGCCGCAGGCACCACAATAGGTTGATTCAGGTGAAACGCTGAAAACCACCTTAGGGAGAAACTGAGGACAAGTCCTCAATTCCGCCCTGTCCGAATGGAAAATCAGATGAGGGCTTTTACAGGATAAAGCCGCCAATTCTGACACGCACCTGGCCCAGGCCAGGGCCAACAGCATGACCACTTTCATGTGAGATATTTTAACTCCACATATTTAAGTGGTTCAAACCAATGTGACTTTTGGAACCCAAAAACTACATTTAGATCCCAAGGTGCCACTGGAGGCACAAAAGGAGGCTGTATATACAGTACCCCTTTCACAAACGTCTGAACTTCAGGGACTGAAGCTAGTTCTTTTTGGAAGAAAATTGACAGGGCCGAAATTTGAACCTTAATGGACCCCCATTTCAGGCCCATAGACACTCCTGTTTGCAGGAAATGTAGGAATCGACCTAGTTGAAAATTCCTCCGTCGGGGCCTTACTGGCCTCGCACCACGCAACATATTTTCCCCAAATGCGGTGATAATGTTTTGCGGTTATATCTTTCCTGGCTTTGATCAGGATAGGGATGACTTCATCCGGAATGCCTTTTTCCTTCAGGATCCGGCGTTCAACCGCCCTGCCGTTAAACGCAGCCGCGGTAAGTCTTGGAACAGACAGGGTCCTTGCTGGAGCAGGTCCCTTCTTAGAGGTAGAGGCCACGGATCCTCCGTGAGCATCTCTTGAAGTTCCGGTTACCAAGTCCTTCTTGGCCAATCCGGAGCCACGAATATAGTGCTTACTCCTCTCCATCTTATAATTCTCAGTACCTTGGTTATGAGAGGCAGAGGAGGGAACACATACACTGACTGGTACACCCACTGTGTTACCAGAGCGTCTACAGCTATTGCCTGAGGGTCCCTTGACCTGGCGCAATACTTGTCGAGTTTTATAAACATGTGGAAGACTTCTGGGTGAAGTCCCCACTCTCCCGGGTGGAGGTCGTGTCTGCTGAGGAAGTCTGCTTCCCAGTTGTCCACTCCCGGAATGAATACTGCTGACAGTGCTATCACATGATTTTCCGCCCAGCGAAGAATCCTTGCAGCTTCTGCCATTGCCCTTCTGCTTCTTGTGTCACCCTGTCTGTTTACGTGGGTGACTGCCGTGATGTTGTCCGAATGGATCAACTCCGGGTGACCTTGAAGCAGAGGTCTTGCTGAGCTTAGAGCATTGTAAATGGCCCTTAGCTTCAGGATATTTATGTGAAGTGATGTCTCCAGGCTTGACCATAAGCTCTGGAAATTCCTTCCCTGTGTGACTGCTCCCCAGCCTCGCAGGCTGGCATCCGTGGTCACCAGGACCCAGTCCTGAATGTGCGGCCCTCTAGAAGATGAGCACTCTGCAACCACCACAGGAGAGACACCCTTGTGCTTGGTGACAGGGTTATCCGCTGATGCATCTGAAGATGCGACCCAGACCATTTGTCCAGCAGGTCCCACTGGAAAGTTCTTGCGTGGAATCTGCCGCATGGGATTGCTTCATAGGAAGCCACCATTTTTTCCAGAACCATCTCATTGATGTACTGAGACTTGGCTCGGTTATAGGAGGTTCCCGACTAGCTCGGATAACTCCCTGACTTTCTCCTCCGGGAGAAACACCTTTTTCTGAACTGTGTCCAGGATCATCCCTAAGAACAGAAGACGAGTCGTCGGAATCAGCTGCGATTTTGGAATATTGAGAATCCAATCGTGCTGCCGCAACACTACCTGAGATAGTGCTACACCGACCTCCAACTGTTCCCTGGATCTTACCCTTATCAGGGAATCGTCCAAGTAAGGGATAACTAAAATTCCCTTCCTTCGAAGGAGTATCATCATTTCGGCCATTACCTTGGTAAAGACCCGGGGTGCCGTGGACCATCCATACGGCAGCGTCTGAACTGATAGTGACAGTTCTGTACCATAAACCTGAGGTACCCTTGGTGAGAAGGGTAAATTGGGACATGAAGGTAAGCATCCTTGATGTACCGAGACATCATGTAGTCCTCTTCTTCCAGGTTCGCAATCACTGCTCTGAGTGACTCAATCTTGAATTTGAACCTCTGTATGTAAGTGTTCAAAGATTTTAGATTCGGTCTCACCGAGCCGTCCGGCTTCGGTACCACAACAGTGTGGAATAATACCCCGTTCCCTGTTGCAGGAGGGGTACCTTGATTATCACCTGCTGGGAATACAGCTTGTGAATGGCTTCCAAAACTGTCTCCCTGTCAGAAGGAGACATCGGTAAAGCCGACTTTAGGAAACGGCGAGGGGGAGACGTCTCGAATTCCAATTTGTACCCCTGAGATATCACCTGAAGGATCCAGGGGTCTACTTGCGAGTGAGCCTACTGCGCGCTGAAATTCATTGAGACGGGCCCCCACCGTGCCTGATTCTGCTTGTAAAGCCCCAGCGTCATACTGAGGGCTTGGCAGAGGCGGGAGAGGGTTTCTGTTCCTGGGAACTGGCTGATTTCTGCAGCCTTTTTCCTCTCCCTCTGTCACGGGGCAGAAATGAGGAACCTTTTGCCCGCTTGCCCACGAAAAGACTGCGCCTGATAATACGGCGTCTTCTCATGTTGAGAGGCGACCTGGGGTACAAACGTGGATTTCCCAGCTGTTGCCGTGGCCACCAGGTCTGAAAGACCGACCCCAAATAACTCCTCCCCTTAATAAGGCAATACTTCCAAATGCCGTTTGGAATCCGCATCACCTGACCACTGTCGTGTCCATAACCCTCTACTGGTAGAAATGGACAACGCACTTAGACTTGATGCCAGTCGGCAAATATTCCGCTGTGCATCACGCATATATAGAAATGCATCTTTTAAATGCTCTATAGGCAATAATATACTGTCCCTATCTAGGGTATCAATATTTTCAGTCAGGGAATCAGACCACGCCAACCCAGCACTGCACATCCAGGCTGAGGCGATTGCTGGTCGCAGTATAACACCAGTATGTGTGTAAATACCTTTTAGGATACCCTCCTGCTTTCTATCAGCAGGATCCTTAAGGGCGGCCATCTCAGGAGAGGGTAGAGCCCTTGTTCTTACAAGCGTGTGAGCGCTTTATCCACCCTAGGGGGTGTTTCCCAACGCACCCTAACCTCTGGCGGGAAAGGATATAATGCCAATAACATTTTAGAAATTATCAGTTGTTATCGGGGGAAACCCACGCATCATCACACACCTCATTTAATTTCTCAGATTCAGGAAAACTACAGGTAGTTTTTCCTCACCAAACATAATACCCCTTTTTGGTGGTACTCGTATTATCAGAAATGTGTAAAACATTTTTCATTGCCTCAATCATGTAACGTGTGGCCCTACTGGAAGTCACATTTGTCTCTTCACCGTCGACACTGGAGTCAGTATCCGTGTCGGCGTCTATATCTGCCATCTGAGGTAACGGGCGCTTTAGAGCCCCTGACGGCCTATGAGACGTCTGGACAGGCACAAGCTGAGTAGCCGGCTGTCTCATGTCAACCACTGTCTTTTATACAGAGCTGACACTGTTACGTAATTCCTTCCAACAGTTCATCCACTCAGGTGTCGACCCCCTAGGGGGTGACATCACTATTACAGACAATCTGCTCCGTCTCCACATCATTTTTCTCCTCATACATGTCGACACAAACGTACCGACATACAGCACACACACCGGGAATGCTCTGATAGAGGACAGGACCCCACTAGCCCTTTGGGGAGACAGAGGGAGAGTTTGCCAGCACACACCAGAGCGCTATATATATATATATATATATATATATATATATATATATATATATATATATATATATATATATATACATACATACATACATACAGGGATAACCTTATATAAGTGTTTTTCCCCTTATAGCTGCTGTATCTTTAATACTGCGCGTAATTAGTGCCCCCCTTCTCTTTTTTAACCCTTTCTGTAGTGTAGTGACTGCAGGGGAGAGCCAGGGAGCTTCCCTCCAACGGAGCTGTGAGGGAAAATGGCGCCAGTGTGCTGAGGAGATAAGGCCGCCGATAAGGGGGCGGAGCCTATCTCCCATTTTTCTATGTATTCTGGCAGGGGTTAAATTCATCCATATAGCCCAGGAGCTATATGTGATGCATTTTTTGCCATCCAAGGTGTTTTTATTGCGTCTCAGGGCGCCCCCCCCCCAGCGCCCTGCACCCTCAGTGACCGGAGTGTGAAGTGTGCCGAGAGCAATGGCGCACAGCTGCAGTGCTGTGCGCTACCTTGTTGAAGACAGGACGTCTTCTGCCGCCGATTTTCCGGACCTCTTCTGTCTTCTGGCTCTGTAAGGGGGCCGGCGGCGCGGCTCTGGGACCCATCCATGGCTGGGCCTGTGATCGTCCCTCTGGAGCTAATGTCCAGTAGCCTAAGAAGCCCAATCCACTCTGCACGCAGGTGAGTTCGCTTCTTCTCCCCTTAGTCCCTCGATGCAGTGAGCCTGTTGCCAGCAGGTCTCACTGAAAATAAGAATTTACTTACCGATAATTCTATTTCTCATAGTCCGTAGTGGATGCTGGGGACTCCGTCAGGACCATGGGGGATAGCGGGCTCCGCAGGAGACAGGGCACATCTAAAAAAGCTTTTAGGTCACATGGTGCGTACTGGCTCCTCCCCCTATGACCCTCCTCCAAGCCTCAGTTAGGTACTGTGCCCGGACGAGCGTACACAATAAGGAAGGATCTTGAATCCCGGGTAAGACTCATACCAGCCACACCAATCACACCGTACAACTTGTGATCTGAACCCAGTTAACAGTATGATAACAAAACGAAGTAGCCTCTGAAAAGATGGCTCACAACAACAGTAAAAACCCGATTTTGTAACAATAACTATGTACAAGCATTGCAGACAATCCGCACTTGGGATGGGCGCCCAGCATCCACTACGGACTATGAGAAATAGAATTATCGGTAAGTAAATTCTTATTTTCTCTAACGTCCTAGTGGATGCTGGGGACTCCGTCAGGACCATGGGGATTATACCAAAGCTCCCAAACGGGCGGGAGAGTGCGGATGACTCTGCAGCACCGAATGAGAAAACTCCAGGTCCTCTGTAGCCAGAGTATCAAATTTGTAAAATTTTACAAACGTGTTCTCCCCTGACCACGTAGCTGCTCGGCAAAGTTGTAATGCCGAGACCCCTCGGGCAGCCGCCCAAGATGAGCCCACCTTCCTTGTGGAGTGGGCCTTTACCGATTTAGGCTGTGGCACGCCTGCCACAGAATGTGCAAGTTGGATTGTGCTACAGATCCAACGTGCAATCGTCTGTTTAGACGCAGGAGCACCCATCTTGTTGGGTGCATACAATGTAAACAACGAGTCAGTTTTTCTGACTCCAGCTGTCCTTGAAATATATATTTTTAATGCTCTGACAACGTCCAGTAACTTGGAGTCCTCCAAGTCGCTAGTAGCCGCAGGCACCACAATAGGCTGGTTTAAGTGAAATGCCGAAACCACCTTAGGGAGAAATTGAGGACGTGTCCTCAATTCTGCCCTGTCCGAATGGAATATCAGATATGGGCTCTTGTATGACAAAGCTGCCAACTCTGAAACTCTCCTGGCAGAAGCCAGGGCCAACAGCATGGTTACCTTCCATGTAAGGTATTTTAATTCTACCGATTTTAACGGCTCAAACCAATGAGATTTGAGAAAATTTAGAACCACGTTCAAATCCCACGGTGCCACTGGAGGCACTATTGGGGGTTGTATATGTAGTACACCTTTTACAAAAGTTTGTACTTCAGGCACTGACGCCAATTCCTTCTGGAAGAAAATTGATAAGGCCGAAATTTGAACTTTAATGGACCCCAATTTTAGGCCCATAGACAATCCTGCTTGCAGGAAATGTAAGAATCGACCCAATTGAAATTCTTCCGTTGGAGCCTTCTTGGCCTCACACCACGCAACATATTTTCGCCAAATGCGGTGATAATGTTGTACAGTCACTTCCTTTCTAGCCTTAATCAAGGTAGGAATAACTTCCTCTGGAATGCCCTTTTCTTTTAGAATCCGGCGTTCAACCGCCATGCCGTCAAACGCAGACGCGGTAAGTCTTGGAACATACAAGGTCCCTGCTGAAGCAGATCCCGTCTTAGAGGTAGAGGCCACGGATCCTCCGTGAGCATCTCTTGAAGTTCCGGATACCAAGTTCTTCTTGGCCAGTCCGGAGCCACCAGTATCGTTCTTACTCCTCTTTTCCGTATAATTCTCAGTACCTTTGGTATGAGAGGCAGAGGAGGGAACACATACACTGACTGGTACACCCACGGTGTTACCAGAGCGTCCACAGCTATTGCCTGAGGGTCTCTTGACCTGGCGCAATACCTGTCCAATTTTTTGTTGAGGCGAGACGCCATCATGTCCACCTTTGGTTTTTCCCAACGGTTCACAATCATGTGGAAAACTTCTGGATGAAGTCCCCACTCTCCCGGGTGAAGGTCGTGTCTGCTGAGGAAATCTGCTTCCCAGTTGTCCACTCCCGGGATGAACACTGCTGACAGTGCTATGACATGATTCTCCGCCCAGCGCAGAATCCTTGCAGCTTCTGCCATTGCACTCCTGCTTCTCGTGCCGCCTTGTCGGTTTACGTGGGCTACTGCCGTGATGTTGTCGGATTGGATCAACACCGGCTGACCCTGAAGCAGCGGTTTTGCCAGACTTAGAGCATTGTAGATCGCTCTTAGCTCCAGTATATTTATGTGAAGAGACGTCTCCAGGTTTGACCACACGCCCTGGAAGTTTCTTCCCTTTGTGACTGCTCCCCAACCTCGTAGGCTGGCATCCGTAGTCACCAGGACCCAGTCCTGTATGCCGAATCTGCGGCCCACTAACAGATGGGCAGTCTGCAACCACCACAGGAGAGACAACCTTGTTCTCGGTGACAGTGTTATCCGCTGATGCATGTGCAGATGCGATCCGGACCATTTGTCCAGCAGATCCCACTGAAATGTCCGTGCATGGAATCTGCCGAATGGAATCGCTTCGTACGAAGCCACCATCTTTCCCAGGACTCTTGTGCATTGATGTACTGACACAGTTCCTGGTTTTAGGAGGTTCCTGACAAGTTCGGATAACTCCCTTGCTTTCTCCTCCGGGAGAAACACCTTTTTCTGAACCGTGTCCAGAATCATTCCTAGGAACAGCAGACGAGTTGTCGGGGACAATTGAGATTTTGGAAGATTCAGAATCCACCCGTGTTGTTGAAGCACTACCTGGGTTAGTGCTACACCGACTTCCAGCTGTTCTCTGGACTTTGCCCTTATCAGGAGATCGTCCAAGTAAGGGATAATTAATACGCCTTTTCTTCGTAGAAGAACCATCATTTCGGTCATTACCTTGGTAAAGACCCGAGGGGCCGTGGACAAACCAAACGGCAGCGTTTGAAACTGATAATGACAGTCTTGTATCACGAACCTGAGATACCCTTGGTGTGAGGGGTAAATTGGGACATGCAGATAAGCATCTTCTATGTCCAGGGACACCATGAAGTCCCCTTCTTCCAGATTCGCTATCACTGCTCTGAGTGACTCCATCTTGAACTTGAATTTCTGTATGTACAGGTTCAAGGATTTCAGGTTTAGAATAGGTCTTACCGAACCGTCCGGCTTCGGTACCACAAATAGTGTGGAATAATACCCCTTTCCCTGTTGTAGGAGGGGTACCTTGACTATCACCTGCTGAGAATACAGCTTGTGAATGGCTTCCAAAACCGACGTCCTTTCTGAGGGAGACGTTGGTAAAGCAGACTTTAGGAACCGGCGAGGGGGAAACCTTTCGAACTCCAGCATGTAACCCTGAGATATTATCTGCAGGACCCACGGGTCCACTTGTGAGTGAGCCCATTGATTGCTGAAAATCTTGAGTCGACCCCCCACCGTTCCTGGGTCCGCTTGT
Organism: Pseudophryne corroboree; assembly: GCF_028390025.1. Classification (NCBI taxonomy): domain Eukaryota; kingdom Metazoa; phylum Chordata; class Amphibia; order Anura; family Myobatrachidae; genus Pseudophryne; species Pseudophryne corroboree. Next base: position 73,664,271 of record NC_086455.1, on the reverse strand, counting down.
AAAGCCCCAGCGTCATGCTGCTGGCTTTGTAGAAGCCGGGGCGGGCTTCTGTTCCTGGGCAGGGGCTGCGTGCTGCCCTTTCTTACCCTTTCCTCTGCCTCTCGGCAGATAAGACTGTCCTTTTGGTCGCTTTTTATATGAGCGAAAGGACTGCGGCTGAAAAGACGGTGTCCTTTTCTGTTGTGAAGGGGTCTGAGGTAAAAAGGTGGACTTGCCGGCAGTTGCCGTGGTCACCAGGTCCGAAAGACCGACCCCAAACAATTCCTCTCCTTTATATGGCAATACTTCCATATGCCTCTTGGAATCCGCATCACCTGACCACTGTCGCGTCCATAAACTTCTTCTGGCAGATATGGACATCGCGCTTACTCTTGATGCTAGAGTACAAACATCCCTCTGAGCATCTCGCATATAAAGAAAAGCATCCTTTAATTGCTCTAGAGTCAATAAAATACTGTCCCTATCCAGGGTCTCAATATTTTCAGTCAGAGAATCCAACCACACTACCCCAGCACTGCACATCCAGGCTGAGGCTATTGCCGGTCGCAGTATAACACCAGTATGTGTGTATATACTCTTCAGTGTAGTTTCCAGCCTCCTATCTGCTGGATCCTTGAGGGCGGCCGTATCAGGAGACGGCAACGCCACTTGCTTTGATAAACGTGTGAGCGCCTTATCCACCTTAGGGGGTGTTTCCCAGCGCGCCCTAACCTCTGGTGGGAAAGGGTATAATGCCAACAACTTCTTTGAAATTAGCAATTTTCTATCGGGGGTAACCCACGCTTCATCACACACATCATTCAATTCCTCTGATTCTGGGAAAAATACAGGTAGTTTTTTCACCCCCCACATAATACCCCTTTTTGAGGTACCAGCAGTATCAGAGATCTGTAACGCCTCCTTCATTGCCGTGATCATATAACGTGTGGCCCTATTGGAAAATACGTTTGTTTCTTCACCGTCGACACTAGATTCATCTGTGTCGGTACCCGTGTCGACTGACTGAGGTAAAGGACGTTTTACAGCTCCTGACGGTGTCTGAGACGCCTGAACCGGTACTAACTGGTTTGCCGGGCGTCTCATTTCGTCAACTGACTTTTGTAGTGTGCTGACATTATCACGTAATTCCATAACTAAAGCCATCCATTCCGGTGTCGACTCCCTAGGGGGTGACATTACCATCATCGGCAATTGCTCTGCCTCCACACCAACATCGTCCTCATACATGTCGACACACCCGTACCGACACACAGCAGCCACACAGGGAATGCTCTAATCGAAGACAGGACCCCTTAGCCCTTTGGGGAGACAGAGGGAGAGTTTGCCAGCACACACCAAAAGCGCTATAAATGTATATAAACAACCCTAGAAGGTGTTGTTTACTATATATGCGCTCTTAATATATAAATATCGCCAATTTATGCCCCCCTTCTCTTTGTTACCCTGTTTCTGTAGTGCAGTGCAGGGGAGAGTCCTGGGAGCCTTCCTCACCAGCGGAGCTGAGCAGGAAAATGGCGCTGAGTGCTGAGGAGAATAAGCTCCGCCCCTTTTTCGGCGGGATTTTTCTCCCGGTTTTTAAGAAACTGGCCTGGGTCAAAATACATACATATAGCCTTAATGGGTATATGTGATGTATTTTTTTTGCCACTAAAGGTAATTATATTGCTGCCCAGGGCGCCCCCAGCAGCGCCCTGCACCCTCCGTGACTGAGTCAGTGAGCCGTGTGACAACAATGGCGCACAGCTGCAGTGCTGTGCGCTACCTTCATGAAGACTGTGGAGTCTTCTGCCGCCTGTCTTCCGGACCTCCGTTCTGCCGTCTCTTCAGCGTCTGTAAGGGGGATCGGCGGCGCGGCTCCGGGACGAACCCCAGGCTGACCTGTGTTCCGACTCCCTCTGGAGCTAAGTGTCCAGTAGCCTAAGACTCCAATCCATCCTGCACGCAGGTGAGTTGGAAATCTCTCCCCTAAGTCCCTCGATGCAGTGATCCTGTTGCCAGCAGGAATCACTGAGATTGAAACCTAAAAAAAAACTTTTCTAAACAGCTCTTTAAGAGAGCCACCTAGATTGCACCCTCTCGGACGGGCACAAAAACCTAACTGAGGCTTGGAGGAGGGTCATAGGGGGAGGAGCCAGTACGCACCATGTGACCTAAAAGCTTTTTTAGATGTGCCCTGTCTCCTGCGGAGCCCGCTATCCCCCATGGTCCTGACGGAGTCCCCAGCATCCACTAGGACGTTAGAGAAAATAAAAAACCTAAAACTAAACTTTTCACTAAGCAGCTCAGGAGAGCCACCTAGTGTGCACCCTTCTCGTTCGGGCACAAAAATCTAACTGAGGCTTGGAGGAGGGTCATAGGGGGAGGAGCCAGTGCACACCAGGTAGTTCTAAAGCTTTACTTTTGTGCCCAGTCTCCTGCGGAGCCGCTATTCCCCATGGTCCTTACGGAGTCCCCAGCATCCACTTAGGACGTTAGAGAAATAGATTTACCGGTAAGTAAAATCTTATTTTCTCTAACGTCCTTGAGGATGCTGGGACTCCGTTAGGACCATGGGGATTATACCAAAGCTCCCAAACGGGCGGGAGAGTGCGGATGACTCTGCAGCACCGATTGAGCAAACAGGAGGTCCTCCTCAGCCAGGGTATCAAACTTATAGAACTTTGCAAAGGTGTTTGTCCCCGACCAAGTAGCTGCTCGGCACAACTGTAATGCCGAGACCCCTCGGGCAGCCGCCCAAGAAGAGCCCACTTTTAGTGGAGTGGGCCTTAACCGATTTCGGTAACGGCAATCCTGCCGTAGAATGCGCCTGCTGAATCGTGTTACAGATCCAGCGAGCAATAGTCTGCTTTGAAGCAGGAGCACCAACCTTGTTGGCCGCATACAGAATGAACAAAGCTTCAGTCTTCCTGATTCTAGCCGTTCTGGTCACATAAATCTTCAAAGCCCTGACTACATCCAGGGACTCGGAATCCTCCAAGTCCCGTGTAGCCACAGGCACGACAATAGGTTGGTTCACATGAAAAGATGAGACCACTTTTGGCAGAAAGTGAGGGCGAGTCCTCAACTCTGCCCTATCCACGTGATAAACCAAGTATGGGCTTTTATGTGATAAAGCCGCCAATTCGGAAACACGTCTTGCCGAAGCTAACGCCAACAACATGACCACTTTCCACAGGAGGTATTTCAACTCCACAGTTTTGAGTGGTTCAAACCAAGGTGACTTGAGGAAACGTAACACCACGTTAAGATCCCAAGGCGCCACCGGAAGCACAAAGGGAGGCTGAATATGCAGCACTCCCTTCACAAAGGTCTGTACTTCAGGAATAGAGGCCAATTCTCTTTGAAAGAAAATGGATAAGGCCGAAATCTGGACCTTTATGGACCCTAATTTTAGGCCCAAAGTCACTCCTGTTTGAAGGAAGTGAAGTAGACGGCCCAAATGGAACTCCTCCGTAGGAGCAGCTCTGGCCTCACACCAAGAAACATATTTCCGCCATATACGGTGATAATGTTTTAACATCACGTCTTTCCTAGCCCTGATCAGGGTAGGAATGATTTCCTCCGGAATCTCTTTTTCCGCTAGGATCCGGCGTTCAACCGCCATGCCGTCAAAACAGCCGCGGTAAGTCTTGGAACAGACAGGGCCCCTGCCGCAGCAGGTCCTGCCTTAGAGGAAGAGGCCACGGATACCCTGCGAGCAACTCTTGCAGCTCCGGATACCAAGTCCTCCGTGGCCAATCCGGAACAATGAGTATTGTTCTGACCCTGCTTCTTCGTATTATTCTCAACACCTTGGGTATGAGAGGAAGAGGAGGAAACACATAGACCGATCTGAACACCCAAGGTGTCACCAGAGCGTCTACCGCTACCGCCTGAGGGTCCCTTGACCTGGCGCAATACCGCTTTAGCTTTTTGTTGAGACGGGATGCCATCATGTCGATTTGAGGCAGTCCCCAACGATCCGTGATCTGTGCGAAGACTTCTTGATGAAGTCCCCACTCTCCCGGATGCAGGTCGTCCCTGCTGAGGAAGTCCGCCTCCCAGTTGTCCACCCCCGGGATGAACACAGCTGACAGCGCGCTTACATGGCCTTCCGCCCAGCGTAGAATCCTGGTCGCTTCTGCCATGGCCATTCTGCTCCTTGTTCCGCCTTGGCGGTTTATATGAGCCACTGCCGTGACATTGTCTGACTGAATCAGAACCGGTTTTCTCCGAAGCAATTCCTCCGCTTGACGCAGGGCGTTGTATATGGCCCTCAACTCCAGGACGTTGATGTGGAGACAAGACTCTAGGCTTGACCAGAGACCTTGGAAATTTCTTCCCAGTGTCACTGCTCCCCAGCCTCGGAGGCTTGCGTCCGTGGTCACCAGGACCCAGTCCTGAATGCCGAACCTGCGACCTTCAAGTAGGTGAGCACTGTTCAGCCACCACAGGAGAGATACCCTGGTCCTGGGAGAAAGGGTGATCCTTTGATGCATTTGTAAATGGAACCCGGACCACTTGTCCAAGAGGTCCCATTGAAAAGTCCTCGCATGGAACCTGCCAAAAGGGATGGCCTCGTAGGAAGCCACCATCTTCCCCAGGACCCGCGTGCAATAATGCACTGAAACCTTTTTTTGTTTTAATAGGTTCCTGACCATGGCTATGAGTTCCTGAACCTTTTCGATCGGAAGAAAAACCTTTTTCTGGTCTGTGTCTAGAATCAGCCCCAAAAAGGTCAGACGCGTTGTAGGGACTAGCTGGGACTTCGGTATATTGAGAATCCAGCCGTGTATCTGCAACGTCTTCATGGACAGAGACACGCTGTCCAGCAACCTCTCCCGAGATCTCGCCTTTATGAGGAGATCGTCCAAGTATGGGATAATTGTGACCCCCTGCCTGCGCAGGAGCACCATCATTTCCGCCATTACCTTGGTGAAAATTCTCGGGGCCGTGGAAAGCCCAAACGGCAACGTCTGAAATTGGTAGTGACAGTCCTGCACTGCAAATCTCAGGAACGCCTGATGCGGGGGGAATATCGGAACATGAAGGTAAGCATCCTTTATGTCCAAGTACACCATCCAACCCCCCCCCCCCTCCAGGCTGGCGATGACCGCCCTGAGTGATTCCATTTTGAACCTCTATAAGTACAGGTTCAGAAATTTCAGGTTTAAAATGGGTCTGACCGAACCGTCCGGTTTTGGGACCACAAACAGGGTTGAGTAATATCCCTCTCTTTGCTGGAGATGAGGAACTGTGACAATCACCTGTTGAATATACAATTTTTGGATTGCTGCCAACACTAGCTCCCTCTCTGACGGGGAAGCCGGCAGAGCCGATTTGAAAAATCGTCGAGGAGGCAAGTCTTCGAATTCAAGCCTGTATCCCTGAGAAACAATCTCTAATGCCCAGGGATCCACCTGCGAGTGAACCCAGACGTGGCTGAAAAACCAAAGACGAGCCCCCACCAGTTCTGCCTCCCCTCGGAAAGCCCCAGCGTCATGCGGTGGACTTTGCAGACGCAGGGGAGGACTTCTGCTCTTGGAAACTAGCTGTGTGCAGCTTTTTTCCCCTGCCTTTCCCTCTGGCAACAAAGGATGATCCACGTACCTTCTTGTTTTTATTGGAACGAAAGGACTGCATTTGATAATGAGGTGCCTTTTTTGTATGCTGCGGGGGGACATAAGGTAAGAAATTTGACTTACCAGCCGTAGCTGTAGAGACAAGATCCGAGAGGCCGTCTCCAAACAACTCCACCCCTTTGTAAGGCAAGGACTCCATATGCCGCTTTGAATCGGCATCTCCCGTCGACTGTCGGGTCTACAAGAGCCGCCTAGCAGAAATAGACATAGCATTTATTCTGGAGCTAAATAAACAAATGTCTCTCTGAGCATCCCTCATATACAAGGCAGCATCTCTGATATGCTCTATGGTCATTTGAATGGCGTCCCTATCTAAGGTGTCAATTTCCGTAGATAAGGAATCTGCCCATGCCACAACCGCACTACAAACCCAGGCCGACGCCATAGCCGGTCGAGCAATAGTACCGGAATGATTGTAAAGGTGCTTTAAGGTAATTTCCTGCCTGCGATCAGCAGGTTCCTTGAGGGAAGCCGTATCCTGAGAAGGCAGTGCCACCTTTTTGGACAAACGTGTCAGCGCCTTGTCAACTTTTGGCGAAGATTCCCAGCGTATCCTATCAGTTTGTGGAAAAGGATACGCCATGAGAATCCTTTTGGGAACTTGTGGTCTCCTATCCGGAGATTCCCAAGCCTTTTCACACAAGTAACTTAATTCAAATGAGGATGGAAAAGTGACTTCAGGCTTTTTCCCTTTATACATGTGTACCCTCGTGTCAGGGACAGGGGGTTCCTCAGTAATATGCAAAACCTCTTTAATGGCAATAATCATGTACCGTATACCCTTAGCCACCTTTGGCTGTAATTTTGCATCTTCATAGTCGACACAAGAGTCAGTATCTGTGTCGGTATCTGTGTCATCGATCTGGGATATGGTGCGCTTCTGAGACCCCGAAGGACCTGGCGCCCCAGGGACAGGCATGGACTGGCTACCTGACTGATCCCTAGCTTCTATGAAACACAAAACAAAAGAAATGCTCTGCGCTCCCAATCACTTAGAGTTAATTGACCAATCAATTAGAGGCAGTCTATCATGGAGAATAATTGACTCAATGAGGCTTGACCCTTTTTAAAAAATATTTTATCAAACAATTAGATACCACATAAAACAAACAATACATGAAAAAATAAGATTTTACTTACTGATAAATCTATTTCTCGTAGTCCGTAGTGGATGCTGGGACTCCGTCAGGACCATGGGGATTAGCGGCTCCGCAGGAGACAGGGCACAAAAATAAAAGCTTTAGGACTAGGTGGTGTGCACTGGCTCCTCCCCCTATGACCCTCCTCCAAGCCTCAGTTAGGATACTGTGCCCGGACGAGCGTACACAATAAGGAAGGATTTTGAATCCCGGGTAAGACTCATACCAGCCACACCAATCACACCGTACAACCTGTGATCTGAACCCAGTTAACAGTATGACAAACGTAGGAGCCTCTGAACAGACGGCTCACAACAATAACAACCCGATTTTTTTGTAACAATTACTATGTACAAGTATTGCAGACAATCCGCACTTGGGATGGGCGCCCAGCATCCACTACGGACTACGAGAAATAGATTTATCGGTAAGTAAAATCTTATTTTCTCTGACGTCCTAGTGGATGCTGGGACTCCGTCAGGACCATGGGGATTATACCAAAGCTCCCAAACGGGCGGGAGAGTGCGGATGACTCTGCAGCACCGAATGAGAGAACTCCAGGTCCTCTTTAGCCAGGGTATCAAATTTGTAGAATTTTACAAACGTGTTCTCCCCCGACCACGTAGCTGCTCGGCAGAGTTGTAATGCCGAGACCCCTCGGGCAGCCGCCCAAGATGAGCCCACCTTCCTTGTGGAATGGGCCTTGATAGATTTAGGCTGTGGCAGGCCTGCCACAGAATGTGCAAGTTGAATTGTGCTACAAATCCAACGAGCAATCGTCTGCTTAGAAGCAGGAGCACCCAGCTTGTTGGGTGCATACAGTATAAACAGCGAGTCAGATTTTCTGACTCCAGCCGTCCTTGAAATATATATTTTCAATGCCCTGACAACGTCCAGCAACTTGGAATCCTCCAAATCGCTAGTAGCCGCAGGCACCACAATAGGCTGGTTCAGGTGAAACGCTGAAACCACCTTAGGCAGAAACTGAGGACGCGTCCGCAGTTCTGCCCTGTCCGAATGGAAAATCAGATATGGGCTTTTATACGATAAAGCCGCCAATTCTGACACTCTCCTGGCTGAAGCCAGGGCCAGTAGCATGGTTACTTTCCATGTAAGATATTTCAAATCCACCGATTTGAGTGGCTCAAACCAATGGGATTTGAGAAAATCCAAAACTACATTAAGATCCCACGGAGCCACTGGGGGCACAACCGGGGGCTGTATATGTAGTACTCCTTTTACAAAAGTCTGGACTTCAGGAACTGAAGCCAATTCTTTCTGGAAGAAAATCGACAGGGCCGAAATTTGAACCTTAATGGACCCTAATTTGAGGCCCATAGACAATCCTGTTTGCAGGAAATGTAGGAATCGACCCAGTTGAAATTCCTCCGTCGGGCCCTTCCTGGCCTCACACCACGCAACATATTTTCTCCAAATGCGGTGATAATGTTGTGCAGTCACCTCCTTCCTGGCTTTTACCAGGGTAGGGATGACCTCTTCCGGAATGCCTTTTTCCCTTAGAATTCGGCGTTCAACCGCCATGCCGTCAAACGCAGCCGCGGTAAGTCTTGGAATAGACACGGTCCCTGCTGAAGCAGGTCCCGTCTTAGAGGTAGAGGCCACGGATCTTCCGTGAGCATCTCCTGAAGTTCCGGGTACCAAGTTCTTCTTGGCCAATCCGGAGCCACGAGTATCGTTCTTACTCCCCTTTGCCGTATAATTCTCAGTACTTTTGGTATGAGAGGCAGAGGAGGAAACACATACACGGACTGGAACACCCACGGTGTTACCAGAGCGTCCACAGCTATTGCCTGAGGGTCTCTTGACCTGGCGCAATACCTGTCCAGTTTTTTGTTGAGGCGGGACGCCATCATATCCACCTTTGGTTTTTCCCAACGGTTCACAATCATGTGGAAGACTTCTGGATGAAGTCCCCACTCTCCCGGGTGTAGATCGTGTCTGCTGAGGAAGTCCGCTTCCCAGTTGTCCACTCCCGGAATGAACACTGCTGACAGTGCTATCACATGATCTTCCGCCCAGCGAAGAATCCTTGCAGCTTCTGCCATTGCCCTCCTGCTTCTTGTGCCGCCCTGTCTGTTTACGTGGGCGACTGCCGTGATGTTGTCCGACTGGATCAACACCGGCTGACCCTGAAGCAGGGGTTTTGCCAGGCTTAGAGCATTGTAAATCGCTCTTAGCTCCAGTATATTTATGTGAAGAGACATCTCCAGGCTTGACCACACTCCCTGGAAGTTTCTTCCCTGTGTGACCGCTCCCCAGCCTCTCAGACTGGCATCCGTGGTCACCAGGACCCAGTCCTGTATGCCGAATCTGCGGCCCTCTAACAGATGAGCACTCTGCAACCACCACAGAAGAGACACCCAGTCCGTGGAGACAAAGTTATCCGCTGATGCATCTGCAGATGCGATCCGGACCATTTGTCCAGCAGATCCCACTGAAAAGTTCGTGCGTGGAATCTGCCGAATGGAATCGCTTCGTAAGAAGCCACCATTTTTTCCAGGACTCTTGTGCATTGATGCACAGACACTTTTCCTGGTTTTAGGAGGTTCCTGACAAGTTCGGATAACTCCCTGGCTTTCTCCTCCGGAAGAAACACCTTTTTCTGAACCGTGTCCAGAATCATTCCCAGGAACAGCAGACGTGTCGTCGGGGTCAATTGAGATTTTGGAAAATTCAGAATCCACCCGTGCTGTTGCAGCACTACTTGGGTTAGTGCTACTACGTCCTCCAGCTGTTCTCTGGACCTTGCCCTTATCAGGAGATCGTCCAAGTAAGGGATAATTAATACGCCTTTTCTTCGCAGAAGAAACATCATTTCGGCCATTACCTTGGTAAAGACCCGAGGTGCCGTGGACAATCCAAACGGCAGCGTCTGAAACTGATAATGACAGTTTTGCACCACGAACCTGAGGTACCCTTGATGTGAAGGGCAAATTGGGACATGCAGGTAAGCATCCTTGATGTCCAGGGACACCATAAAGTCACCTTCTTCCAGATTCGCTATCACTGCTCTGAGTGACTCCATCTTGAACTTGAATTTTTGTATGTACAGGTTCAAAGATTTCAGATTTAGAATAGGTCTTACCGAGCCGTCCGGCTTCGGTACCACAAATAGTGTGGAATAATACCCCTTTCCCTGTTGTAGGAGGGGTACCTTGACTATCACCTGCTGAGAATACAGCTTGTGAATGGCTTCCAATACCGTCGCCCTGTCTGAGGGAGACGTTGGCAGAGCAGACTTTAGGAACCGGCGAGGGGGAGACTTCTCGAATTCCAACCTGTAACCCTGAGATACTACCTGCAGGATCCAGGGGTCCACCTGTGAGTGAGCCCATTGTGCGCTGAAATTCTTGAGTCGACCCCCCACCGCCCCTGAGTCCGCTTGTAAAGCCCCAACGTCATGCTGAGGGCTTTGCAGAAGCCGGGGAGGGCTTCTGCTCCTGGGAGGGAGCTGCTTGGTGCACTCTCTTACCCTTTCCTTTGCCTCGGGGCAGATATGACTGTCCTTTTGCCCGCTTGTTCTTATAGGAACGAAAGGACTGCGGCTGAAAAGACGGTGTCTTTTTCTGTTGGGAGGGGACCTGAGGTAAAAAGGTGGATTTCCCGGCTGTTGCCGTGGCCACCAAATCCGATAGACCGACCCCAAATAATTCCTCCCCTTTATACGGCAATACTTCCATATGCCGTTTGGAATCCGCATCACCTGACCACTGTCGCGTCCATAAACTTCTTCTGGCAGATATGGACATCGCACTTACTCTCGATGCCAGAGTGCAAATATCCCTCTGAGCATCTCGCATATAAAGAAAAGCATCCTTTAATTGCTCTATAGTCAATAAAATACTGTCCCTATCCAGGGTATCAATATTTTCAGTCAGGGAATCCGACCAAACCACCCCAGCACTGCACATCCATGCTGAGGCGATGGCTGGTCGCAGTATAACACCAGTATGAGTGTATATACTTTTCAGGGTAGTTTCCAGCCTCCTATCAGCTGGGTCCTTGAGGGCGGCCGTTTCAGGAGACGGTAACGCCACTTGTTTTGATAAGCGTGTGAGTGCCTTATCTACCCTAGGGGGTGTTTCCCAGCGCGCCCTAACCTCTGGCGGGAAAGGATATAATGCCAATAACTTCTTTGAAATTAGCAGTTTTCTATCGGGGTTAACCCACGCTTCATCACACACTTCATTCAATTCCTCTGATTCAGGAAAAACTACAGGTAGTTTTTTCAGACCCCACATAATACCCCTTTTTGTGGTACTTGCAGTATCAGAGATATGCAAAGCCTCCTTCATTGCCGTGATCATATAACGTGTGGCCCTACTGGAAAATACGTTTGTTTCTTCACCGTCGACACTAGATTCGGTGTCCGTGTCTGGGTCTGTGTCGACCGACTGAGGTAAAGGGCGTTTTACAGCCCCTGACGGTGTCTGAGACGCCTGGACAGGTACTAACTGGTTTGCCGGCCGTCTCATGTCGTCAACTGATTTTTGTAACGTGCTGACATTATCACGTAATTCCATAAACAAAGCCATCCATTCCGGTGTCGACTCCCTAGGGGGTGACATCACCATTACCGGCAATTGCTCCGCCTCCACACCAACATCGTCCTCATACATGTCGACACACACGTACCGACACACAGGGAATGCTCTTATCGAAGACAGGACCCCACTAGCCCTTTGGGGAGACAGAGGGAGAGTTTGCCAGCACACACCCAAGCGCTATAAATATATAGGAACAACCCTACAGAAGTGTTGTTTCCTTTATAGCAGCTTAATATATCAATATCGCCAAAAAAGTGCCCCCCCTCTCTGTTTTTTTACCCTGTTTCTGTAGTGCAGTGCAGGGGAGAGTCCTGGGAGCCTTCCTCGCAGCGGAGCTGTGCAGGAAAATGGCGCTGTGTGCTGAGGAGATAGGCCCCGCCCCCTATTTCGGCGGGCTCTTCTCCCGGTGTTTGTGAGACCTGGCAGGGGTTAAATACATCCATATAGCCCCAGGGGCTATATGTGATGTATTTTTAGCCAGAACAAGGTATTATCATTGCTGCCCAGGGCGCCCCCCCCCCAGCGCCCTGCACCCTCAGTGACCGCTGGTGTGAAGTGTGCTGACAACAATGGCGCACAGCTGCAGTGCTGTGCGCTACCTCATGAAGACTGAAAAGTCTTCTGCCGCCGGTTTCTGGACCTCTTCACTTTTCGGCATCTGCAAGGGGGTCGGCGGCGCGGCTCCGGGACCGGACTTCATGGCTGGGCCTGTGTTCGATCCCTCTGGAGCTAATGGTGTCCAGTAGCCTAAGAAGCCAATCCATCCTGCACGCAGGTGAGTTCACTTCTTCTCCCCTAAGTCCCTCGTTGCAGTGAGCCTGTTGCCAGCAGGACTCACTGAAAATAAAAATAAGAATTTACTTACCGATAATTCTATTTCTCGGAGTCCGTAGTGGATGCTGGGGTTCCTGAAAGGACCATGGGGAATAGCGGCTCCGCAGGAGACAGGGCACAAAAAAGTAAAGCTTTTACCAGATCAGGTGGTGTGCACTGGCTCCTCCCCCTATGACCCTCCTCCAGACTCCAGTTAGGTACTGTGCCCGGACGAGCGTACACAATAAGGGAGGCAATTTGAATCCCGGGTAAGACTCATACCAGCCACACCAATCACACCGTACAACTTGTGATCTAAACCCAGTTAACAGTATGATAACAGAAAGAGCCTCTTAAAGATGGCTCCTTAACAATATAACCCGAATTTGTTAACAATAACTATGTACAGTATTGCAGATAATCCGCACTTGGGATGGGCGCCCAGCATCCACTACGGACTCCGAGAAATAGAATTATCGGTAAGTAAATTCTTATTTTCTCTATCGTCCTAAGTGGATGCTGGGGTTCCTGAAAGGACCATGGGGATTATACCAAAGCTCCCAAACGGGCGGGAGAGTGCGGATGACTCTGCAGCACCGAATGAGAGAATTCCAAGTCCTCTTTTGCCAGGGTATCAAATTTGTAGAATTTTACAAACGTGTTTTCCCCCGACCACGTAGCTGCTCGGCAGAATTGTAATGCCGAGACCCCTCGGGCAGCCGCCCAAGATGAGCCCACCTTCCTTGTGGAATGGGCCTTAACAGATTTAGGCTGTGGCAGGCCTGCCACAGAATGAGCAAGTTGAATTGTGTTACAAATCCAACGAGCAATCGTCTGCTTAGAAGCAGGGGCACCCAACTTGTTGGGTGCATATAGTATCAACAGCGAGTCAGATTTTCTGACTTCAGCCGTCCTTGAAATGTATATTTTTAAGGCTCTGACAACGTCCAACAACTTGGAGTCCTCCAAGTCGCCAGTGGCCGCAGGCACCACAATAGGTTGGTTCAGGTGAAACGCTGATACCACCTTAGGGAGAAAATGCGGACGAGTCCTCAGTTCTGCCCTATCCGAATGGAAGATTAGATAAGGGCTTTTATAAGATAAAGCCGCCAATTCAGATACTCTCCTGGCGGAAGCCAGGGCCAGTAACATAGTCACTTTCCATGTGAGATATTTAAAATCCACCTTTTTCAATGGTTCAAACCAATGGGATTTGAGGAAATCTAAAACTACATTTAGATCCCACGGTGCCACCGGAGGCACCACAGGAGGCTGTATATGCAGTACTCCTTTAACAAAAGTCTGTACCTCAGGAACTGAGGCCAATTCTTTTTGGAAGAATATTGACAGGGCCGAAATTTGAACCTTAATAGATCTCAATTTGAGACCCATAGACAATCCTGATTGTAGGAAATGTAGGAAACGACCCAGTTGAAATTCCTCCGTCGGAACACTCCGATCCTCGCACCACGCGACATATTTTCGCCAAATGCGGTGATAATGTTTCGCGGTGACTTCCTTCCTTGCCTTAATCAAGGTAGGAATGACTTCTTCTGGAATGCCTTTCCCTTTTAGGATCTGGCGTTCAACCGCCATGCCGTCAAACGCAGCCGCGGTAAGTCTTGAAAGAGACAGGGACCCTGTTGTAGCAGGTCCCTTCTCAGAAGTAGAGGGCACGGGTCGTCCGTGACCAACTCTTGAAGTTCCGGGTACCAAGTCCTTCTTGGCCAATCCGGAGCCACTAGTATTGTTCTTACTCCTCCTCACCGTATAATCTTCAATACCTTTGGTATGAGAGGCAGAGGAGGAAACACATATACTGATTTGTACACCCAAGGTGTTACCAGTGCGTCCACAGCTATTGCCTGTGGATCTCTTGACCTGGCGCAATACTTGTCCAGTTTCTTGTTGAGGCGAGACGCCATCATGTCTACCATTGGTCTTTCCCAACAGTTTATTAGCATGTGGAAGACTTCTGGATGAAGACCCCCCTCTCCCGGGTGAATATCGTGTCTGCTGAGGAAGTCTGCTTCCCAGTTGTCCACGCCCGGGAAGAACACTGCTGACAGTGCTATTACGCGATTCTCCGCCCAGCGAAGAATCTTGGCAGCTTCTGCCATTGCACTCCTGCTTCTTGTGCCGCCCTGTCTGTTTACATGGGCGACCGCCGTGATGTTGTCCGACTGAATCAACACCGGTTTTCCTTGCAGGAGTGGTTCCGCCTGGCTTAGAGCATTTTAGATTGCTCTTAGTACCAGAATGTTTATGTGAAGAGACTTTTCCAGGTTCGTCCATACCCCCTGGAAGTTTCTTCCTTGTGTGACTGCTCCCCAACCTCTCAGGCTGGCGTCCGTGGTCACCAGGATCAAATCCTGTATGCCGAATCTGCGGCCCTCCAATAGATGAGCCTTTTGCAACCACCACAGAAGATATACCCTTGTCCTTGGCGACAGGGTTATTCGCAGGTGCATCTGAGGATGCGACCCTGACCATTTGTCCAACAGATCCCTTTGGAAAATTCTTGCATGGAATCTGCCGAATGGAATTGCTTCTTAAAAAGCCACCATTTTTCCCAGGACTCTTGTGCATTGATGTACAGACACCTTTCCTGGTTTTAGGAGGTTCCTGACAGGTCGGATAACTCCTTGGCTTTTTCCTCGGGAAGAAAAACCTTTTTCTGAACCGTGTCCAGAATCATCCCTAGGAACAGCAGACGTATCGTCGGAAAACAGCTGCGATTCTTGGAATATTTAGAATCCAGTCGTGCCGTCGAAGAACTACTTTAGATAGTGCTCTTCCGACCCCCAACTGTTCTCTGGAACTTGCCCTTTTTAGGTCGTGCAAGTAAGGGATAATTTAGATGCCTTTTTTCTTTGAAGAAACATCTTTTCGGCCATTACCTTGGTAAAAAGGCCCGGGGTGCCGTGGATAATTCAAACGGCATCGTCTGAAACTGATATTGACAGTTCTGTACCACGAACCAGAGGTACCCTTGATGAGAAGGACAAAATTTGGACATGGAGGTAATCCTTGATGTCCAGGGACACCATATAGTCCCCTTTTTTCCGGTTCGCTATCACTGCTCTGAGTGACTTTATCTCGATTTGAACCTTTTATGTAAGTGTTCAAAACATTTTAGATTTAGACTATGTGTCACCAAGCCGTCTGGCTTCAGTACCACAATATAGTGTGGAAAAATAATACCCTTTTCCTTGTCGTAGGAGGGGTACTTTGATTATCACCTGCTGGATATACAGCTTGTGAATTGTTTCCAATGCTGCCTCCCTGTCGGAGGGAGCCGTTGGTAAAGCAGACTTCAGGAACCTGCGAGGAGAAGATGTCTCGACTCTCCAATCTTTACCCCTGGGATAATACTCGTACGATCTAGGGGTCAACTTGCGAGTGATCCCACTGCGCCCTGAGACTCTTGAGACTACCCCCCCACCTTGAGTCCGCTTGCACGGCCCCAGCGTCATGCTGAGGACTTGGCAGACGCGGTGGAGGGCTTCTTTTCCTGGGAAAGGGCTGCCTGCTGCAGTCTACTTCCCTTACCTCTATGTCTGGGCAGATATGACTGGCCTTTTGCCTGCATGCCCTCATGGGAAAGGAAAGATTGAGGCTGAAAAGACGGTGTCTTTTTTAGCTGAGATGTAACTTGGGGTAAAAAAGGTTGGATTTCCCAGCTGTTGCTGTGGTCCCCAGGTCCGATGGACCGACCCCCAAATAACTCCTTCCCTTTATACAGTAATACTTCCATCTGCCGTATGGGATCTGTATCACCTGACCACTGTCGTGTCCCTGACATCTTCTGGGAGATATGGACAACGCACTTATCTTGATGCCAGAGAGCAAATATCCCTCTGTGCATCTCACATACATATATATAGAATGCATCCTATTAAATGCTCTACATGAATAAAATATTTTCAGTCAGGGAATCCGACCAAGCCAACCCAGCACTGCATCTCCAGGCTGATGGCGATCGCTGGTCGCAGTATAACCACCTTATGTGTGTATATACTTTTTAGGATATTTTTCCAGCTTCCTATCAGCTGGCTCCTTGAGGGCGGCCGTATCTGGAGACGGTAACGCCACTTGATAAGCGTGTGAGCGCCTTATCACCCTAAGGGGTGTTTCCCAACGTACCCTAATTTCTGGCGGGAAAGGGTATAACGCCAATATTTGCTATCGGGGTAACCCTATGCATCATCACACACTTCATTTTATTTTATCTGATTCAGGAAAAACTACAGGTAGTCTTTTCACTCCCACATAATACCCTTTCTTGTGGTACTTGTAGTATCAGAAACACGTAACACCTCCTTCATTGCCCTTAACGTGTGGCCCTAATGAGAAATACGTTTGTTTATTCACCGTCGACACTGTATTCAGTGTCCGTGTCTGTGTCTGTGTCGACCGACTGAGGTAAATGGGCGTTTTTAAAACCCCTGACGGTGTTTCTGAGACGCCTGGACCGGTCCTAATAGATTGTCGGCCGTCTCATGTCGTCAACCGACCTTGCAGCGTGTTGACATTCTCACGTAATTCTCTAAATAAGCCATCCATTCCGGTGTCGACTCCCTAGAGAGTGACATCACCATTACAGGCAATTTCTCCGCCTCCTCACCAACATCGTCCTCATACATGTCGACACACACGTACCGACACACAGCACACACACCGGGAATGCTCTGACAGAGGACAGGACCCACTAGCCCTTTGGGGAGACAGAGGGAGAGTCTGCCAGCACACACCAAAAACGCTATAATTATATAGGGACAACCTTATATAAGTGTTTCTCCCTTATAGCATCTTTTATATATATACAATATCGCCAAAATCAGTGCCCCCCCTCTCTGTTTTAACCCTGTTTCTGTAGTGCAGTGCAGGGGAGAGCCTGGGAGCCTTCTCTCCAGCTTTTCTGTGAGAGAAAATGGCGCTGTGTGCTGAGGAGATAGGCCCCGCCCCTTTTTCGGCGGGCTCGTCTCCCGCTATTTTTGAAGTTAGGCAGGGGTTAAATATCTCCATATAGCCTCTGTGGGCTATATGTGAGGTATTTTTTGCCTCTAATAAGGTTTTTATTTGCCTCTCAGAGCGCCCCCCCCAGCGCTCTGCACCCTCAGTGACTGTTGTGTGAAGTGTGCTGAGAGGAAAATGGCGCACAGCTGCAGTGCTGTGCGCTACCTTTATGAAGACTCAGGAGTCTTCAGCCGCCGATTTTGGACCTCTTCTCTCTTCAGCGTCTGCAAGGGGGCCGGCGGCGCGGCTCCGGTGACCATCCAGGCTGTACCTGTGATCGTCCCTCTGGAGCTAGTGTCCAGTAGCCAAGCAGCAAATCCACTCTGCACGCAGGTGAGTTCACTACTTCTCCCCTAAGTCCCTCGTTGCAGTGATCCTGTTGCCAGCAGGACTCACTGTAAAGTAAAAAACCTAAGCTAAACTTTCTCTAAGCAGCTCTTTAGGAGAGCCACCTAGATTGCACCCTTCTCGTTCGGGCACAAAATCTAACTGGAGTCTGGAGGAGGGTCATAGGGGGAGGAGCCAGTGCACACCACCTGATCTGGTAAAAGCTTTACTTTTTTGTGCCCTGTCTCCTGCGGAGCCGCTATTCCCCATGGTCCTTTCAGGAACCCCAGCATCCACTTAGGACGATAGAGAAAAACCTAATAACTTTTTCTAAGCAGCTCTTTAGGAGAGCCACCTAGATTGCACCCTGCTCGGACGGGCACAAAAACCTAACTGAGGCTTGGAGGAGGGTCATAGGGGGAGGAGCCAGTGCACACCACCTAGTCCTAAAGCTTTTATTTTTGTGCCCTGTCTCCTGCGGAGCCGCTAATCCCCATGGTCCTGACGGAGTCCCAGCATCCACTAGGACGTCAGAGAAATTGACAATTTAAAAATTCAGAGGTTAATAATACCTCTAGCATATGTAAGCAGAAACACTGTATCTTTAATTATAAATGTGCTATTAAGACAGTATACAATGTAACTAAAGTGCAAAATTGAATATCTTGAGAGAGAGGCTCTCTATCAGAATGTAAATTGATTCTACCACTGGTGTCCCAGTATAAAATCATATATACTGTCCACAGAAGGCTCCGCAAAAACTAGTATGGGACTATTAAGGCAAAACAAACAATGATAGTTACCCCCGTGCTGGTTCCTGGAGTTTATCACAGGGTCCTGTATGCAAATGCACGAGGTAGATGTAATGATTTTTAGTTGATGCCTCAGTGATAATTGGAAGGCAAACTTGCTGAAGTGCTCTCACCTTCGTTAGAGAAGCCGGCAATTGACCATATGATGATATTATATTAGGAACTTCCCAACAAGGGATGTGATTGATTCAGCTGGTGATAACAGTGTGGTAAGGCAAGTCTGCTGATGGCTGATGATAAAGTGGTCTCACTGCGGAGAGCCGTTCGTATCCCCAGTCGCGGCAGTTTCCAAAAATTACAATGCCGTGTAGCTAAAATCACCTTTTGCCTCACTGCGGAGGTACGGTTCCTGAAGGTCACTTGGCTGCAGTGTAAACGCCAGAAGGTGCCGGGAGCCGAGAAGCTAAGGAGCCTGTCTGCCAAATATCAGATGTCCAATAATGAACTCGTAGAAGGGGGCGTCAACGCGTTTCGTCTCCTAGCAACGTCTTCGTCTTGAGGAAGTCTCCGTTGCTAGGAGACGAAACGCGTTGACGCCCCCTTCTACGAGTTCATTATTGGACATCTGATATTTGGCAGACAGGCTCCTTAGCTTCTCGGCTCCCGGCACCTTCTGGCGTTTACACTGCAGCCAAGTGACCTTCAGGAACCGTACCTCCGCAGTGAGGCAAAAGGTGATTTCAGCTACACGGCATTGTAATTTTTGGAAACTGCCGCGACTGGGGATACGAACGGATCTCCGCAGTGAGACCACTTTATCATCAGCCATCAGCAGACTTGCCTTACCACACTGTTATCACCAGCTGAATCAATCACATCCCTTGTTGGGAAGTTCCTAATATAATATCATCATATGGTCAATTGCCGGCTTCTCTAACGAAGGTGAGAGCACTTCAGCAAGTTTGCCTTCCAATTATCACTGAGGCATCAACTAAAAATCATTACATCTACCTCGTGCATTTGCATACAGGACCCTGTGATAAACTCCAGGAACCAGCACGGGGGTAACTATCATTGTTTGTTTTGCCTTAATAGTCCCATACTAGTTTTTGCGGAGCCTTCTGTGGACAGTATATATGATTTTATACTGGGACGCCAGTGGTAGAATCAATTTACATTCTGATAGAGAGCCTCTCTCTCAAGATATTCAATTTTGCACTTTAGTTACATTGTATACTGTCTTAATAGCACATTTATAATTATAGATACAGTGTTTCTGCTTACATATGCTAGAGGTATTATTAACCTCTGAATTTTTAAATTGTCAATTTTTCATGTATTGTTTGTTTTATGTGTTTGTGGTATCTAATTGTTTGATAAAATATTTTTAAAAAAGGGTCAAGCCTCATTGAGTCAATTATTCTCCATGATAGACTGCCTCTAATTGATTGGTCAATTAACTCTAAGTGATTGGGAGCGCAGAGCATTTCTTTTGTTTGTGTTTCATAGTGTTTTTCAGCCTAGCCAGCTGTTTTGCTCAGCAGCCGTAATTTCACTATTTTCGATCACCAGTTGGTTAATTTATTACTATTATCTATAGCGCCAGATTTATACAGTTTGAGATTTATCTCCAGCTGTATTTATATACATGATCCCTAGCTTCTGCCTTGTCTAATCTTTTATGCAATAGATTGACCTTTGCATTCAAGACATTCAGCATATCAACCCATTCCGTTGTCGACGGCGACCTGACATTCAAGCACTCCCCCTCCACATTAAGCGAGCCTTCCTCGTCAAACATGTCGACACACGCGTACCGACACACTTCACACACACACACAGGGAACCCCTTTCCTGAAGACAGTATCCCTATCAAGGCCCTTTGGAGAGACAGAGAGAGAGTATGCCAGCACACACCCCAGCGCAATAACCCTGGAGACCAACAAAAAATGTTTTTCCCCAGCAGCGCTGTATAATATGTAAACCGCCAATTATGTGCCCCCCCCCCCTCTCTTTTAAGCACCCTTTCACCGTGTGTAAGCAGGGGAGAGTCCGGGGAGCTTCCTCTCAGCAGTGCTGTGGAGAGAAAATGGCGCTGGTGAGTGCTGAGGGAGAAGCCCCGCCCCCTCGGCGGCGGGCTTCTGTCCCGATCAAACTTAGTAAAATATGGCGGGGGCTCTTTTATATACATGTACAGAGCCCACCTGTACATGTATATAGTCTTTTTGCCATGCAGAGGTTTATATTGCTGCCCAGGGCGCCCCCCCCCCCCTGCGCCGTGCACCCCTTACAGTGACCGGAGTATGTGAGGTGTATGGGAGCAATGACGCACAGCTGCAGTGCTGTGCGTTACCTCAGTGAAGCTGAAGGCTTCTGCCGCCTGACGACTTCTGTACTTCTAGCTCTGTGAGGAGAACGGCGGCGCGGCTCCGGGGGTGGACGCCCAGTAAGAACCTGCGTTCACCCCCTCTGGAGCTAATGGTGTCCAGTAGCCGAGGAAGCAGAGCCTATCTTTGACAAGAAGGTCTGCTCCTCTCTCCTCAGTCCCTCGATGCAGGGAGCCTGTTGCCAGCAGTGCTCCCTGTCAAAAAGTAGTAAAAGGTAGAAAAGAAAAAAAAAATCCAAACAAAAATGCTTCTAGGCAGAGAACTCTGGAGAGCTCTCTGCAGTGCACCCATCTTGCTCTGGGCACAGTGTAAAACTGAGGTCTGGAGGAGGGTCATAGAGGGAGGAGCCAGTGCACACCCAGAGTCCAAAGCTTTCTTAAAGTGCCCTATCTCCTGCGGAGCCCGTCTATTCCCCATGGTCCTTACGGAGTCCCAGCATCCTCAAGGACGTTAGAGAAAAGGGGTATAAAAGAAAGTCCAGTAACACAGCATTTTGTCAATCAATATTATTTAATGCAGTGGTTCCCAAACTCTATCCTGCAGGAGAAACAGTCCAGGTTTTAAGGATATCTGCGCTCAAGCACAGGTGACTTAATTAGTATCTTAGTCACTTTGACTACACTATCTGTGCACCAGAAGGACATAGTTTGGGAACCCTGATTTAATGGCATTTACCTAGTAAGGTTATGTGCAGCATATACGGAGGTTTTACCCACAGACTCACACAAACAATACATTTTCCCAGAGCAATACAATGTTCTGTGACATAATGCATGTATGAGCTGTGGCAGATCACACAGGATGGGTAGCACTGCGCTGGGAGTCAGAGCTGACACTCTCCTGTGTACAGCCTCCACTGCCTGCGCTATTACGCCGCACTCTGCTTCCGCCACTCTCTCCTCACACCGGCCTTTTTACCGACAGGCACCCAGCAGCGTCACTATCACCGGCACTTACCATGTTTCTGTTGCTACGGTCGCTCTCCTGGTTGCTAGGAGACGGCTGAGCCAACAGCGCAAGCGCACTCGGCTGTTATGGCCGCCGACCGGAAATAACCATAGAGTAGGGATCCATAGATACCGGAAGGAATCAGCCAAAACACGTCTAGCTGCAGTATTAAAGTAAACTGGTGTTGTTGGTAACCAAGTTAACATACTGTAGGTCAGGGGTCAGACACTGAAATACGACTGACTAGAATTGATTGTGTTATTTACATCTTTTTATGCATTTTTATCATTAAAAAAAGTCTGAAAGGCTTTTGTGTGCACAGTAATGCTTGTCTGGAGTTGGACTATGACTGCAGAAATGCAGCCTGAGTATTACATATAGGTCCAGATGTACACACTAGACTCATACCTTCCAACTGTACCTTTTTGCCAGGTACAGTACCTTTTTTCTATGGACTGTACCGATTTTTTACTCTCCATTTTTCCATTGAAAGTATAGGAAAAGGGACGTTCGAATTTGTGCCGATTTCTGTGTGTAAAATGGAGGGTATGTAGACGACATCGCTCTGTGAGTACTTGCTGCCTTAACACGCACTTATCCCGACTGATGAATACATACCTCCCAACATAACCCTGTCCAGGAGGGACACAATGCTCTGCTACTGGATTTCCCTCTTAATGATTGCCCGGGTGTCTCCCTTACCCACTTAGCAAGTGGGATATGCTGAGGGATGGTGTGGAGGCGGCACTCCTAGGACTTTGTATTCCAAAATGATAACTAAGTACCTGTAAATCTATTGTTTCAGCTTTATTAAAAACATTTCTCTAACGTCCTAGTGGATGCTGGGGACTCCGTCAGGACCATGGGGAATAGCGGCTCCGCAGGAGACAGGGCACAAAAGCAAGCTTTTAGGATCACATGGTGTGTACTGGCTCCTCCCCCTATGACCCTCCTCCAAGCCTCAGTTAGGTTTTTGTGCCCGGCCGAGAAGGGTGCAATCTAGGTGGCTCTCTTAAAGAGTTGCTTAGAAAAAGTTTTTAGGTTCTTTATTTTCAGTGAGTCCTGCTGGCAACAGGCTCACTGCATCGAGGGACTTAGGGGAGAGATTTTCAACTCACCTGCGTGCAGGATGGATTGGATTCTTAGGCTACTGGACATAGCTCCAGAGGGAGTCGGAACACAGGGCTTGCCCTGGGGTTCGTCCCGGAGCCGCGCCGCCGACCCCCCTTGCAGATGCTGAAGATGAAGAGGTCCGGAACCAGGCGGCAGAAGACTCTCAGTCTTCATCAGGTAGCGCACAGCACTGCAGCTGTGCGCCATTGTTGTCAGCACACTTCACACAGCGGTCACGGAGGGTGCAGGGCGCTGGGGGGGGGCGCCCTGGGCAGCAATGTATAATACCTGTATGGCGAAAAATACATCACATATAGCCCTTGAGGCTATATGGATGTATTTAACCCCTGCCAGATATCTAAAACTCCGGAGAAGAAGCCCGCCGAAAAGGGGGCGGGGCCTATTCTCCTCAGCACACAGCGCCATTTTCCCTCACAGAAAGGCTGGTGGGAAGGCTCCCATGATCTCCCCTGCACTGCACTACAGAAACAGGGTTAAAACAGAGAGGGGGGGCACTGATTTGGCGATATGTATATATATTAAAATGCTATAAAAGGAACACTTATATAAAGGTTGTCCCTGGATAATTATAGCGTTTTGGTGTGTGCTGGAAAACTCTCCCTCTGTCTCCCCAAAGGGCTAGTGGGTCCTGTCCTCTATCAGAGCATTCCCTATGTGTGTGCTGTATGTCGGTACGTGTGTGTCGACATGTATGAGGAAAATATTGGTGAGGAGGCGGAGCAAATTGCCTGTAATGGTGATGTCACTCTCTAGGGAGTCGACACCGGAATGGATGGCTTATTTATGGAAATTACGTGACAATGTCAACACGCTGCAAGCCGGTTGACGACATGAGAGGGCCGGCGAACAAATTAGTATCTGTCCAGGCGTCTCAAACACCGTCAGGGGCTGTAAAATGCCCATTTACCTCAGTCGG
The DNA here is from genome assembly GCF_028390025.1 of Pseudophryne corroboree. Lineage (NCBI taxonomy): Eukaryota > Metazoa > Chordata > Amphibia > Anura > Myobatrachidae > Pseudophryne > Pseudophryne corroboree. Next base: position 73,640,647 of record NC_086455.1, on the reverse strand, counting down.
TCGACACAGGCCCAGACACGGACACTGATTTCAGTGTCGACGGTGAAGAAACAAACGTATTTTCTTTTAGGGCCACACGTTAAGGGCAATGAAGGAGGTGTTACATATTTCTGATACTCCAAGTACCACAAAAAAGGGTATTATGTGTGAGGTGAAAAAACTACCTGTAGTTTTTCCTGAATCAGATTAATTAAATGAAGTGTGTGATGATGCGTGGGTTTCCCCCGATAGAAAATTATTGGCGGTATACCCTTTCCCGCCAGAAGTTAAGGCGCGGTGGGAAACACCCCTCAGGGTGGATAAGGCGCTCACACGCTTATCAGAACAAGTGGCGGTACCATCTACGGATAGGGCCGTACTTAAGGAGCCAGCTGATAGGAGGCTGAAAAATATCCTAAAAAGTATACACACACATGCTGGTGTTATACTGCGACCAGCGATCGCCTCAGCCTGGATGTGCAGAGCTGAGGTGGCTTGGTCGGATTCCCTGACTAAAAATATTGATACCTTTGACAGGGACAGTATTTTATTGACTATAGAGCATTTAAAGGATGCATTTCTATATATGCGAGATGCGCAGAGGGATATTTGCACTCTGGCATCAAGAGTAAATGCGATGTCCATATCTGCAAGAAGATGTTTATGGACACGACAGTGGTCAGGTGATGCAGATTCCAAACGGCACAAAGATGTATTGCCGTATAAAGGGGAGGAGTTATTTGGGGTCGGTCCATGGGACCTGGTGGCCAGGGCAACTGCTGGAAAATCCACCGTTTTTTACCCTAAGTCACATCTCTGCAGAAAAAGACACCGTCTTTTCAGCCTCAGTCCTTTCGTCCCTATAAGAGTCATATCTGCCCAGGGATAGAGGAAAGGGAAGAAGACTGCAGCAGGCAGCCCATTCCCAGGAACAGAAGCCCTCCACCGCTTCTACCAAGTTCTCAGCATGACGCTGGGACCGTACAGGACCCCTGGATCCTACAAGTAGTATCCAAGGGGTACAGATTGGAATGTCGAGAGGTTTCCCCCCTCGCAGGTTCCTGTAGTCTGCTGTACCAATGTCTCCCTCCGACAGGGAGGCAGTATTGAAAACAATTCACAAGCTGTATTCCCAGCAGGTGATAATAAAATTACCCCTCCGACAACAAGGAAAGGGGTATTACTCCACACTATATGGTGGTACTGAAGGCTAGGTGAGACCTATTCTAAATCTGAAAAATTTGAACACTTGCAAGGGTTCAAATCCAGATGGAGTCACTCAGAGCAGTGATAGCAAAGAACAAGGGGACTATATGGTGTCCCGGGACATCAGGGATGCTTACCTCCATGTCCCAAAATTTGCCTTTTCTCACCAAGGGTACCTCAGGTTCGTGGTACAGAACTGTCACTATCAGTTTCAAGACGATGCCGTTGGATTGTCCAAGGCACCCCGGGTCCTTACCAAGGTAATGACCGAAAGGAGGATTCGTCTTCAAAGAAAATGGACGACCTCCTGATAAGAACAAGGTCCAGAGAACAGTTGGAGGTCGGAGTAGCACTATCTCAAGTAGTTCTACGACAGCACGGGTGGATTCTAAATATTCCAAAACCGCAGTTGTTCCGACGACACGTCTGCTGGTCCTAGGGATGATTCTGGACACAGTCCAGGAAAAGGTGTTTCTCCCAGAGGAGAAAGCCAGGGAGTTATCCGAGCTAATCGGGATCCTCCTAAAACCAGGAAAAGTGTCAGTGCATCATTGCACAAGAGTCCTGGTAAAAATGGTGGCTTATTACGAAGCGCTTCCATTCGGCAGATTTCACGCAAGAACTCTTCAGTGGGATCTGCTGGACAAATGGTCCGGATCGCATCTTCAGATGCATCAGCGGATAACCCTATATCCAAGGACAAGGGTGTCTCTCCTGTGGTGATTACAGAGTGCTCATCTTCTAGAGGGCCGCAGATTCGGCATTCAGGATTGGATGCTGGTGACCACGGAGGCCAGCCTGAGAGGCTGGGGAGCAGTCACACAAGGAGTGTGATCAAGTCTGGAGAATTCTCTCCACATAAATATACTGGAGCTAAGAGCAAATTTATAATGCTCTAAGCTTAGCAAGACCTCTGCTTCAAGGTCAGCCGGTATTGATCCAGTGGGATAACATCACGGCAGTCGCCCACGTAAACAGAAAGGGCGGCACAAGAAGCAGGAGGGCAGTGGCAAAACTGCAAGGATTTTTCGCTAGGCGGAAAATCATGTGATAGCACTGTCAGCAGTGTTCATTCCGGGAGTGGACGACTGGGAAGCAGACTTCCTCAGCAGGCACGACCTCCACCCGGGAGAGTGGGAACTTCATCGGGAAGTTTTCCGCATGATTGTGAACCGTTGGGAAAGACCAAAGGTGGACATGATGGCGTCCCGCCCGAACAAAAAATGGGACAGGTATTGCGCCAGGTCACGAGACCTTCAGGCGATAGCTGTGGACGTCCTGGTAACACCGTGGGTGTAACAGTCGGTGTATGTGTTCCCTCCTCTGCTTCTCATAACTAAGGTATTGAGAATTATAAGACATAGAGGAGTAAGAACTATACTCGTGGCTCCGGATTGGCCAAGAGGGACTTGGTAACCGGAACTTCAAGAGATGCTCACAGAGGACTAATGGCCTCGGGAGCTAAGAAGGGATTTGCTTTCAGCAAGTACCATGTCTGTTCCAAGAGGAACCGTGGCATCGGCCTTTAAGAAAGGACCTGCTCCAGCAGGGACCTTGTCTGTTCCAAGACTTACCGCGACTGCGTTTGACGGCATGGCGGTTTGAACGCCGGATCCTAAGGGAAAAGGCATTCCGGAAGAGGTCATACCTACCCTGGTCAAAGCCAGGAAGGAGGTGACCGCACAACGTTATCACCACATGTGGTAAAAATATGTTGCGTGGGTGAGGCCAGGAAGGCCCCACGAAAAAATTTCAACTAGGTCGATTTCTGCACTTCCTGCAAACAGGAGTGTCTATGAGCCTCAAATTGGGGTCCATTAAGGTTCAAGTTTCGGCCCTATAGATTTTCTTCCAGAAAGAATTGGCTTCAGTTCCTGAAGTCCAGACGTTTGTCAAGGGAGTATTGCATATACAGCCCTTGTGTGCCTCCAGTGGCACCGTGGGATCTCAACGTAGTGTTGGGATTCCTCAAATCATATTGGTTTGAACCACTCAAATCTGTGGATTTGAAATATCTCACATGGAAAGTGACCATGCTGTTGGCCCTGGCCTCGGCCAGGCGATTGTCAAAATTGGCGGCTTTGTCTTACAAAAGCCCATATTTGATTTTCCATTCGGACAGGGCAGAACTGCGGACTCGTCCCCAGTTTCTTCCTAAGGTGGTGTCAGCGTTTCACCTGAAACAACCTATTGTGGTGCCTGCGGCTACTAGGGACTTGGAGGACTCCAAGTTGCTAGACGTTGTCAGGGCCCTGAAAATATATATATATATATATATAATTCCAGGACGGCTGGAGTCAGAAAGTCTGACTTGCTGTTTATATTGTAGGCACCCAAAAAGCTGGGTGCTCCTGCTTCTAAGCAGACTATTGCTCGTTGGATTTGTAGTACAATTCAGCTTGCACATTCTGTGGCAGGCCTGCCACAGCCAAAATCTGTAAATGCCCATTCCACAAGGAAGGTGGGCTCATCTTGGGCGGCTGCCCGAGGGGTCTCGGCTTTACAACTTTGCCGAGCAGCTACTTGGTCAGGGGCAAACACGTTTGCAAAATTCTACAAATTTGATACCCTGGCTGAGGAGGACCTGGAGTTCTCTCATTCGGTGCTGCAGAGTCATCCGCACTCTCCCGCCCGTTTGGGAGCTTTGGTATAATCCCCATGGTCCTGACGGAGTCCCCAGCATCCACTAGGACGTTAGAGAAAATAAGATTTTACTTACCGATAAATCTATTTCTCATAGTCCGTAGTGGATGCTGGGCGCCCATCCCAAGTGCGGATTGTCTGCATTACTTGTACATAGTTATTGTTACAAAAAATCGGGTTATTATTGTTGTGAGCCATCTTTTTTAGAGGCTACTTCATTGTTATCATACTGTTAACTGGGTTCAAATCACAAGTTGTACGGTGTGATTGGTGTGGCTGGTATGAGTCTTACCCGGGATTCAAGATCCTTCCTTATTGTGTACGCTCGTCCGGGCACAGTACCTAACTGAGGCTTGGAGGAGGGTCATAGGGGGAGGAGCCAGTACACACCATGTGATCCTAAAAGCTTGCTTTTGTGCCCTGTCTCCTGCGGAGCCGCTATTCCCCATGGTCCTGACGGAGTCCCCAGCATCCACTACGGACTATGAGAAATAGATTTATCGGTAAGTAAAATCTTATTATAGTTACAATCATAGCATAAGGAACGCACTCACCAGGCTTGAATGTCTTGAGAATGTCTTGTGGTGGTGGTGTCTTAAGAAAATTAACCCAATTTGATAACTTGGATGATTGTTTCCTAGTTAGTGCTGATGTATGCACACTGTATACAATTATTCAGCATGAAAAGGGATTACAGCTGGCGGTGAGGATTTCATGTGGACTTTTGCATCCTGCCACTCAGTGATCATCTGTAGGACTGGATTGTTTTGGTAGTAACCGGTAATCCGGAGGAACATTCAGTCTGATTTTGCACTGAGACTATTGCCATCTGGTAGGCGCTTTGACTCACTGGGATCCTTTTCTTGTTAAGCTTTGTCTGTTTTATCTGGATACTTTTTTTAATTAAATGTTTTTATACAGTATCACACTATGTTGAGTATCCTTTTCCACATGCTTTTTTGATCGAGTACAATAAAATGCCTGATGTTAATGAAGATCGGTGTGTCCTGTATTGCCATTGGGAACAACTACATGTATAGACCTAATTTGTTTGGGGGTCGGTAAGAGGTAATTGTATTACCATAAGGTGTTTTTCCACTGGGTACAAGGAGAGTATACACTTAAGGGGTATATTCAATAAGAGTCGGATCCATTCCGACATGCAGTTGTCGGAATGGATGCGACAACCCCTATTCAATGCACGGCCAAATCCGACTGTCGGATTTGGCCATACACAAGGACCCGTCCTGCCGCTGCTGTCAGCGGCTGCAGATGCGCTGACAGTAGCGGCCAGGTGCACAGATGGCGGCGGCGAGGGTAAGCTGGGCGACAGAGGGGAGCAGAGATAGGCGGCGACAGGAGGTGCTGGCAGCAGGGACAGAGGTGCCTTCGGGCAGAGCACAGATCGGCAGCCGGCGGGAGGAGCTGGCTGTGGGGGGACATGTCTGCAGCGCCTCCCACCCCCCCCCCCCCCCCGCAGCCAGCTCATCCCGCCGGCTGCCAATCTGTGCTCTCCCCGCAGCACCCACTTGTCTTCTCACCTCAATCTGACTTGTTTTCAAGTCGGATGGAGTGTGTCGGAAAAGGGGCCAAAACCTGTCGAATTTGGCCCCGTTTCCGTCAGAAGCACGTGGATCGGCGGCTATTCCGCCGATCCACGTGATTCCCGACTTGTCGGAAAAAATCAGCCCCTATTGAATACGTCGGAACCCCTTCCGACCTATTTCTGTCTGAAGCTGCCGTCTTTCCGACAAGACGGCAGCTTCCACAGTTATTGAATACAGCCCAAAGCTGTTATTACCTCATCTATTTTGGGGTAAATTATCAGGTAACCTCATAAGCCTAGCAAGGTGTGTTTCCACCTAATAAATTTGTGAATGGGCATCTTTTCTCTTTATATACATCTCAAGTGCTGGAGTCTTTTTCACATATGGTGCAGGGCCGTAACTACGTGTGTGCCAGGTGCCTGGCACACAGCGCAGTCACCCTGAGGGCGCAACTGGCTGTATAACCTAAAGTCAGCGGCATTGTAATGAATTGACCTATTACAAGCCGCCTGTATGCCGATCGGGGAGAGGAGCAGCTCCGGGGGCAGGTGGGAAGGAGGGGGAGGAAGGAGCCGCTGCAGCGCACTGTAATTTGTGGCGGCGCCGCTGCAGCTGTCCCTCTCCTTCCACATAGGCTTGCCGCCGCTGTGCATGCTGGGATGCACGTTAAGATCCCAAGGTGCCGTGGGAGGCACAAAGAACGTCTGAACCTCAGGGAGGGATGCCAATTGTTTCTGGAAGAAAATGGACCATGCCGAAATTTGGACTTTCAAGGAGCCCAAACATAGGCCCACATCCACACCTGACTGTAAAAAGGAGAAAACGTCCCAGTTGAAATTCCACTGCAGGAAATTTCCTGTTTTCACACCACGAGACATATTTTTACCCAATACGGTGGTAACGTTTAGAAGTTACCCCTTTCCTGGCTTGAATCAGGGTTGGAATAACCCTGTCTGGAATGCCTTTCCGGGCTAGAATTTGACGCTCAACTTCCATGCCGTCAAACGTAGCCATGGTAAGTCTTCATAGACGAACGGCCCCTGTTGTAGGAGATCCTCTCGAAGAGGCAGAGGCCACGGTCCTCTAGGAGCATATCCAGTAGATCCGTGTACCAGGCCCTACTTGGCCAATCCGGAGCAATAAGAATTGCTTGAACCTTTTCCCTTTTTTATTCTTTTGAGAATTCTTGGGATCAATGGAAGAGGTGGGAACACGTAAACCATCTGGTAGACCCATGGAGTCACCAGAGCGTCCACCGCCACTGCTTGTGGGTCCCTCGACCTGGAACAATACCGCTTTAGCTTCTTGTTGAGACGAGAGGCCATCATGTCTATCTGTGGAATTCCCCACCGACATGTTAAGGACTCGAACACCTGCGGGTGAAGGCCCCACTCTCCTGGGTGGAGGTTATGTCTGCTGAGGAAGTCCGCTTCTCAGTTGTCTACTCCCAGAATGAAGATTGTCGACAGCACCACCGCGTGTCTTTCTGCCCAGAGGAGAATTCTTGTTACCTCTGACATTGCTGCTCTGCTCTTCGTTCCGCCCTGTCGATTTATGTACATTACTGCCATCACATTGTCCGACTGAACTTGAATGGCGTGATCTTGAAGAAGATGCGACGCCTGTAGAAGGGCGTTGTATATGACCCTTAGTTCCAGAATGTTGATCGGAAGAATGGCTTCCTGGCATGACCATTTTCCTTGGAACCGTTCCCCCAGGGTGACCGCTCCCCAACCTCTGAGAGTTGCATCTGTTGTTAGCAGAATCCAATTTTGAATCCTGAACCTTCGACCCTCGGTCAGGTGAGTAGTCTGAAGCCACCACAGAAGAGTAATCCTGGCTTTTGGCGACAGACGTATATCCTCTGGTGCATGTGAAGATGCGATCCGGACCATTTTTCCAACAGATCCAGCTGGAAGGGCCTTGCATGAAACCTTCCGTATTGCAGAGCCTTGTAAGAGGCTACCATCTTCCCCAGAAGGCGAATGCATAGATGTACCGAGATCCGGGCTGGTTTTAGAACATCCCGCACCATTGACTGGATTACCAATGCCTTTTCCAACGGAAGGAATACCTTCTGTTCCTCCGTATCCAGTATCATCCCTAGGAACGGAAGCCACTGTGTTGGTTCCAGGTGGGATTTTGGTAAGTTCAGATTCCACCCGTGATCCTGGAGTAGTCGGGTTGAGAGGGCAATGCTGTCCAACAACTTCTCCCTGGATAGTGTTTTTATCAGCAGGTCGTCCAGGTACGGTATTATGTTCACTCCCTGTTTGCGGAGGAGAAACATCATCTTTGCCATTACCTTGGTGAACACCCTTGGTGCAGTGGAGAGGCCAAATGGCAGGGCCTGGAACTGGTAGTGACAGTCCTGCAGTGCAAACCGCAGATAAGTCTGATGAGGCGGCCAAATCGGAATATGAAGGTACGCATCCTTGATGTCCAGAGACACAAGAAGTTCCCCCTCCTCCATACCTGAGATCACCGCTCTCAGAGACCCCATCTTAAACTTGAACATCCTTAAGTATGGGTTCAGTGACTTGAGGTTTAAAATGGGACTCACCGAACTGTACAGGTTTCGGTACCACAAACAGGTTGGAGTAATAACCCTTATTTTGTAGGTGAAGTGGAACTGGGACAATGCCCTGAGTTTTTACCAGTTTCTGAATTGCTGCCTGCAAAGTCATACCTGCTTCTGGAGAAGCTGGTAAGCCTGATTTGAAGAATCTGTGATGTGGGAGTTCCTGAAACTCCAGTCTGTATCCCTGGGCGATAAGGTCTTTGACCCAGGGATCCTGGCAAGATGTTGCCCATACGAGACTGAAATAACGTAACCAAGCTCCCACCTGCCTGTCTTCCAGGCAGTGCGGTCCACCGTCATGCTGAAGGCTTTGAGGAAGCAGACCCGGAGGTCTGTTCCTGAGAACCTGCAGCTGCTGATTTTCTGGATTTACCTTTATTGCTTTCGAAGGCTGTAGAAGAACCTTTGGGTCTGCCTTTAAACTTCGCTGTCCGAAAGGACTGCCGAGTTGGAGCAGAGTAGGTTTTCCTAGCTGGGGGTGCTGCGGAAGGAAGGTATGTAGACTTACCCGCCGTAGCCTTGGATATCCATGCATCCAATTCATCTCCAAATAGGGCCTCACCTTTGAACGGTAGGCCTTCCACGCGTTTCCTGGAATCCGCATCCGCAGTCCATTGGCGCAGCCACAGGCCCCTGTGTGCTGAGACTGCCTTCACAGTTGTGCGTGCGTTACGCAAACCAATTTCTTTTATGGCCTCCACCATAAAGTTTGCAGAGTCCTGAATATGCTATAGAAGCAAAATTATCTCCCCTCGGGGTAAGGAATCTAACCCATCTATTAGATTACCACACCATTTTGCAATGGCCCTAGTGATCCATGCACAAGCAATAGTAGGTCGCTGGGCCACCCCCGCAGCTGTGTATAAGGATTTGAGAGTGGTCTCAATCTTGCGGTCAGCCATGTCCTTTAAGGTTGATGCCCCAGGAACGGGTAAGACTATTTTACCTGACAACCTAGAGACCAATGCGTCCACAACCGGTGGGTTTTCCCCTTTCTTCCTATCCTCCAGAGAAAAGGGGAAGGAAGCAATCAATCTCTTAGGGATCTGAAACTTTTTGTCAGGAGTTGCCCAAGTTTCCTCAAATAAAGCATTCAATTCCTTTGATGCTGGGAATGTAGCAGAGGATTTATTTTTTACATTAAAATAAGACTCCTCTTCTACCTCTGCCACTTTGTCAGGAATGTGCAGGACATCTCTAATAGCTTCTATCAGGACCTGTATTCCTTGTGACAGGGCTGCATCCCCCCCACTAGCGTCCACCTCACCCTCCTCTGCGTCTGATGTATCGTCATCAGTATCAGCCTGCATGATTTGGGCCAGAGTACGCTTATGCGGGCAAAGTGTAAAGGTCTGAGGCGCCGCTAGGGGGACTGGATCTCTATTTATGAGGTCATCTATAGGTTTGCTTATTCGCAGGCCAGCCACGTTTATGAAAACCAAAAAGAACAGAGAGAGAATCAGATCTCCTAAGGGAGGCGGTTCTCTTCACATAGATACGGAGAGCCTGTACCACATCCAAAGACCACTCTTTGGAGGACAAATCAGGAGAGATAAAGGCTGGAACCACAATGTCTTGGTTAAGGTGGAAAGACGACACCACCTTAGGCAGATAACCAGGGCGAGTTCTAAGAACCACACAGTCATGGTGATAAATCAGAAAGGGTGACCAACAGGATAAGGCACCCAACTCCGAAACCCTTCTAGCAGAGGCAATAGCCAGCAAAAATAAGACCTTAAGTGTTAGCCATTTAAGATCCACAGACTCAAGAGGTTAAAACGGAAACTCTTGTAGGGCATCCAGAACAACCGACAAATCCCAAGGAGCCACAGGAGGCAGGCCCGCAACTAGGGGGGGGATAGGGAGTCGCATGCCCCGGGCGCCGGACTCTAGGGGGCGACTTAAAGCTTAATTAAAACATCTGCTCCACTTTCTGTCCGCCCGCTGGTAATCACGGACAAGAGGAGCTGCGCACATACAAGTTGCACACTGACAGACTACGAAGTTGTCAGCATGCCACGCCTCCCTCCCTCCACCCGCCGGGACCCTACACTTTCGGCCAGAGACCACGCTGACTACGGAGACTCCAATCCCTCCCCCCACACACACGCTGGTTGGGAATCTGCACTTCAGGCTGGCTCTGCACGTCCATTAGATAGGTGCAGTCAGTCAGTCCACATACTGCAGCCAGACAAGGGGCTTTATTATCACCATCCCGGAGGTCAGTCAAGCATCAAGCTGCTGCCATTGACTGTTGTATGACATTTTATGGGGACACTGTGTATGGTATAAGTTGGGGACACTATGGCATAATATTGGGATGCTCTGTGGCATATGTGGGGACACTGTGTGCCATAATATGGGGATGCTGTGTGGCATTATATGTGGGGACACTGTGCGGCATTATATGTGGATGCTGTGTGGCATTATATGTGGGGACACTGTGCGGAATTTTATGTGGATACTGTGTGGCATTATATCTGGGGACACTGTGTGGCATTATATGTGGATGCTGTGCGGCATTATATGTGGGGACACTGTGCGGCATTATATGTGGATACTGTGTGGCATTATATCTGGGGACACTGTGTGGCATTATATGTGGATGCTGTGTGGCATTATATGTGGGGACACTGTGTGCCATAATATGGGGATGCTCTGTGGCATTATATGAGGGGACACTGTGTGCCATAATATGGGGATGCTGTGTGGCATTATATGTGGGGACACTGTGTGCCATAATATGGGGATGTTGTGTGGCATTGATGGGGACGCTGTTTGCCACAATGTGGGGACACTGTGTGGCATTATATGGGGATGCTGTGTGGCATTATATGTGGGGACACTGTGTGACATAATGTGGGGACACTGTGTGGCATTATATGGGTACGCTATGTGCAATAATATGGGGATGCTGTGTGCCATAATGTGGGGACGCTGTGTGGCATTATATGGGGACGCTGTGTGCCATAATGTGGGGACTCTGAGTGGCATTATATGGGGACGCTGTATGCCATAATGTGGGGACGCTGAGTGGCATTATATGGGGACGTTGTGTGCCATAATGTGGGGACACTGTCTGCATAATGTGGGGGGACCTTGTGTGGGATATTATGTAGGGACACTGGCATAATATTGGGACACTATGGCAGCTTTTGATATTACATCTGATTGAGCAGCTTTCCAATATTTGTGCATTGTATTTAGAGAGGCATGGATGGGTCAGCATTGGAGAAGCCAGGGGTGTCTCCAGGTAAGCTGGCGCTCAGATGCAGTAGGAGCCATTATCATGTGGCCTTACACTGGGCATTTAGACCCAGACATATATGTGATTATTTATGGGGTGGGTTTGGGATGCGGTGGCCCCTGTGTCGGTATGGCTGGGCGACTTCAGGTCGGCACACCCTAACACTTTATTAACACTCATGATTTTCCCTATCACTTTGTATATATTTTTGTATTTTAATCACACTTCACTTATATAGCACTTCTGTGCTTCTTATTAACCCTTTTTAATTTTCACCTGTGTGCTGACCTTGGGTAGCCGACCTGTGCCGGCATGATGGGGTCCTGCACCCCGGACCCATACCTAGTATTAGGGACCCCCAGTGACGGAGAAGCCTTGTCGATCGGCCTGGGGGCTTAACCCTATGGCCCTCATTCCGAGATGTTCGCTCGCAAGCTGCTTTTAGCAGCATTGCACACGCTAAGCCACCGCCTACTGGGAGTGAATCTTAGCTTCTTAAAATTGCGAACGAAAGATTCACAATATTGCGAAAAGACTTCTCTGTGCAGTTTCTGAGTAGCTCCAGACTTACTCTGCCAGTGCGATCAGTTCAGTGCTTGTCGTTCCTGGTTTGACGTCACAAACACACCCAGCGTTCGCCCAGACACTCCTCCGTTTCTTCAGCCACTCCCGCGTTTTTCCCAGAAACGGTAGCGTTTTTTCTCACACGCCCCTAAAACGGCCTGTTTCCGCCCAGAAACACCCACTTCCTGTCAATCACATTACGATCACCAGAACGATGAAAAAACCGCGAGTAAAATACCTAACTGCATAGCAAATTTACTTGGCGCAGTCGCAGTGCGGACATTGCGCATGCGCACTAAGCGGAAAATCGCTGCGATGCGAAGAAATTTACCGAGCGAACAACTCGGAATGACCACCTATATCTGCAGATATACGCAACTAAGATCTCCGTATTATCTGATTATTATGTAGTATTATTGGGGGTGATTCCGAGTTGTTCGCTCGCTAGCTGCTTTTAGCAGCATTGCACACGCTAAGCCGCCCTCTGGGAGTGTATCTTAGCTTAGCAGAATTGCGAACGAAAGATTAGCAGAATTGAGAATAGAAATTTCTTAGCAGTTTCTGAGTAGCTCGAGACTTACTCCTACACTGCGATCAGTTCAGTCAGTTTCGTTCCTGGTTTGACGTCACAAACACACCCAGCGTTCGCCCAGACACTCCCCCGTTTCTTCAGACACTCCCGCGTTTTTCCCAGAAACGCCAGCGTTTTTCCACACACTCCCAAAAAACGTCCAGTTTCCGCCCAGAAACACCCACTTCCTGTCAATCACACTCCTGATAAAGCCGAATATTTATCTTACTTAAAACCCTCTAAAAGGTGGAAGAACACAGTACGCTATTGGCGTATGGTATACCGTAAGGGTACGCACGTTGCGTAACAATCGCTTAGCCGTAGTCGAGACGCTCGAGCGTCACGTTCGCTTACGGCCAAGAGATCACAGGCAGGCACGCTATAGGCTGCCGACTAACGTAATGATACGCTATTAGCGTAGCGGACGCTCGGGACCACGAGGAGATCACCAGCGGCGCAGACGCTCACAATGTTAAACCTTTATAACTATACCATAAACAATGTACTTATACAGTAAACCCTTGTGCAGTGATAAGGTGAAAATGCAACACAGTGTAACCTTGTTTACACTAAAGCTGTTTGAGCGATAGAGACGCTCCTATTACCCACTGCAATATAATGAACACACACACAATACCGGTCTAAGGGTCTAACGCCTTTTAAGGAAATGAATGAACGTTCAAAAAGAATAATACAATACAAGTCATACACTACCAATATAACATAGACTACCTAACCAGATAACTACACATGAAATACAATAGCAGTACAATAACAATATAAGAGAAACGAGAGAGAAAAGGGAGAAGAGAGAGAGAGAGAGAGATATATGGCTCACAATAACAAGAAAGACAATATGATTGCGGAGAAAACTTACGCACAAAGGGAAACAATCGCATGCGCCTCTGGATATCCAGCTCCCGATTATCAGCAATGAGAACCGTTGAAGAGAATAGAGAGCTGGATCAGGTCGGCTTGTCCTTTTATACCCTACACATAATACAGTACAATGGTCCCTATATTCTTATTGTTCATTGGACACAGGAATTCGTCTTCGCATTATAACAAAAGGTCATAGGTTGATTCATACAGGTGGGCTGTGACTATTTCCAACTGCTCAGGTGGGTGGGAAACTAGGTTTCCCGCCGCATGGATAATAAAGTGCAAATAATAGTAAATGTCCATAAACTTCTTATGTCCATAACTATTCGCACGAGCGAGTAATCCGCTTCAAACCAACACCGGAATATTGCTAATTAAATACTCTTCCGATGGATACTAAACACCACTGTATAACCCTTGTCTGACCCTTTGTATCAAACAAAGAGGGATCTCTTTGTCTATGAACATGCTACATTAACTAAACTTTCAGATTCTATCAAAGGGACCATAATCTACGAAATACATTATATGGTAAAAATATGTAACGATCGAGTCGCACGCTAGGAGCACATAAACTCTACCGTAAATGCGCATACCGTGCGCCTGCGGGTGCACGCAACAGCGAGTATGCGCACGCACGGGAGAGCGTACGCATGCGCAGCGGGGACACATATGAGGTGCAAATATGGCAGTGTGCATCATGATATTTTTCTGACTTTGACAGTCCACCCTTTGGCAGTCAACAATAACTGCCACTTTCTAAAACATTTCAAAAAGAGAAAAAATATATGTCATGTATAATACATTTCTATGATTGGGTAGGGGAGGAGAGGAGAAGGTAGGAAAAGGGTATGACCTAGTGAGATAGCAGAAGCATGTGTGTATGAATCCATGTTTTGGGGGGTCATGTATCATCGTGCCGTACGTGTTTTAAATCAAGCTTCGAGGTATTGCGAAGTATACATTTGAATTCCTTCTTATCCCGTGGTACGGGTCTGTGGATGGGCTGTCAAACTTTACCGAGCTCTCTTCGGCTTTTGGTTGCAACAAAATGGGGGAGCACATTTTAGTTGATGATACATGAATGGGGGAATATGTGAATGCTGATATCTGTGCCTATATTCCCTATCGACTATGTGTGTCATTACCTGAAGGTTGTAGAGGTGAAAAAAAGAAGTGTCGTTACGGGGTAGAGATACCATTATGTGAGGTTAATTTACATTTCGCCGATTGAAGTCTTGTCTGGTGTCTGTTGACTGCAGTCTTCTTTGGGCTTTTGTCAAAAGTGCGAGCAAAAGCTTTGTCAATGTCCATAGACTTACAAAAAGTGTTGGGCTAGCGTAGATTTTAACGTTACTAGGGATAAGGGGGTCTATGGCATAGTTCATCAGTTGTCTGTGTACAAGGTTGTCAAAACTTCTTCTTTAGTCCATCTGTTGTCTGTATACGTGGTCATCAAATTCCTCTTCCATGCGGGTCTTTTTACCTTGGAGAAAAACGAGAAACAGGTGAAAGAAACGGACCGTGGAATCACATTTTCATCACAACATTGTCTCTATCGTTGGGTCATAAATCACATCAGTCGTTGTTATTACAGTATCTTCACTCCTTAAACTCATCACTCGGGCGCTACGTTTACACTTTGTTAAAGCCTGAACGCATCTAAATATCAAGCCAATCGATATGACAACACCCAGGATACATAGAAGAAACTTCCCTACATCCATTATGACTCCTTGAGCCCATTCTCCTAAACCAGAGAACCAATTTCGCGGGTTCAACCATGACACCCAACTGGTCAGCTCATTACCCACAGCGGCAAGGGTGAGATTGTGTCTCCTGCGGAATTCCCACTTTAATTGGAGAATGTCGTCCATCTTTTGGTCTATGACCTCGACCGGGTCCTCGGTGCTATTCGTGATATACGTGCAGCACTTTATTCCATACTGAGTTGCCAGGGTGACACAATACCCGCCCGTCACAGCTGTGAGATAATTGAGAATCATCCTATGCTGAACCAGTTCTGTTTTATAAGCTTGGAGCTCCCTTCCAGTATACCTGAATGTGTCATCATACATTTCAGTGATATTGTCTAATAAATTTGCAAGCGCAGATATATATTTATAATTTATCACTCCTCTGGCGGTACGAGTGATATCTAACGCGATTAGGAATTGAATCCCGGTGGATTCACTGATCAGGTCAGAGGCCGGATGCTCTGTTCTCTCTATCAGGTGCCGTTTAACGATGTGCTCGTAATGAGTGTGAGTATAAGGAGCTTGGGCACTGCGGTGAATATCTTTCATTTTAGTATGTGATACAGTCATTACCTCAGGCAGTACTTTTCCAATATAACACAACCCTTCTGAGTTTGGGGCAAGCCACTTATACGCCTTCCTCCCGCATATGAAATATGCATCATCGGGGAGAACATATGGGACGGAGTAGGACATAACCATATTACACATTTTCCATATGAAATTTCCTAACCCTAATTCTCCCATCTGTCTAGTACACGTATCTGTTTGTATGATATGTGCACAGTATCCTGGTGATACCTCTCCAACTCTCATGGTCCTACTTCCTAGGGTATACCTATATCGGAAATATTTTCCACTACCGGCTATGTGGCGTATAAGTTCTGTATCTGTTGGCATTCTATCGGCTCTGTATGAAAAGGTCATGGTTTGGTTATTCCATGACACTTCCCAATTTCCCGGCTTTCGGGGATTGGAAATGTTAAAACATACTAGGGATCTATCCACATGATATTGGTGGAGCTTCAAACTAGGAGGACTGGAGATATTAAACCTCCTGTCCACCGGTCTCCCACCACTTAGCTCAAGTACCTCCCCTATAGTTAACGGGAAGGGCACTAATCCTGATTTGCTATGGCCTTGAGGTACTTGAGAGCATACCCAACAATCTGTCTGATTTAACACTTTACCCACTAAGGAGTGATAGTCACTCAATGGATGCCGGTCCATGTGGATATTAAAACTGGATTGGCATTTCTTGATACACCCATCCTCAACTACACTGTCACAGAGCCTACAGATACAGTTCTCTTCAGCTAACAATCCTTCACAATTCCTTCTATTGTCAATGCTACCAGATCGTTTTCTGATACTCGCCTTTACTCGGTGATTATGTTGTTCTTGGAAATCTACGCCTCCATCTCTGTCATCAGAACCCATTCCAGAACCTCTCTCGACCTCCATGGTACTCTCGCCGGAACAGACTGCTCTGGTCAACATCATGGTCAACAGGAAAATCCGGATCACAGTCTCTTGGGGCAAGTCCATCTTATAGGAGGAAATGGAGAAGAATGAGAAGGGGGAAAGAAATAATTGAGGGAGATGGGATGGGAAGTGGAGAAAAACAATAAAAGGGAACAGGGGATCGACAACTGCCTCCGATCTTATTATTTTCAATGCTCAGGTGCCGTCTCAGTCCTCCTGAAACAGACACTCCAGTGATACAACTTCCTCTACCGTCTGTTCTTTATCACGGGACCTCTCTGGATCAGCAACCTTCTTACAATGAGACGAATGAACCCAAGTCTCTCTCTCGGCAACCTTCAACGCTGTCGTGCTAATCAATAAGACTTGGTATGGTCCTTCCCATCTGTCAATAAGGCAACCTGAGCGTAGAAAATTCCGTATCATTACATAATCCCCAGGTTCAATGTCATGACAATTACTATCTGGCAAATCAGGAATCACCAACTTCAGATTGTCATTTTGATTCCTTAGCTGTTTACTCATGTTAACCAGGTATTTTACAGTCACTTCATTGTTACACTTCAAATCATCCTGAGGGTTAATCATAACATGCGGTTGTCGACCAAACAAGATTTCAAAGGGGGACAGATTAAGAGGGGACCTGGGAGTGGTTCTGATGCTGTATAGTACAATGGGTAAAGCTTCTGGCCATGTCAATCCTGTGTCTGCCATAACTTTGCTCAATTTATTTTTAATAGTGCTGTTCACTCTTTCCACCTTCGCACTCGCCTGGGGGCGATATGGAGTGTGCAGCTTACTATCAATTCCCATCAACTTACACATTCCTTGAAAGACATCACCTGTAAAATGGGTACCCCTATCACTTTCAATTATTCTAGGGATACCATATCTACACACAAATTCCTGCACAATTTTCTTAGCAGTAAACATAGCGGTATTTGTGGCCGCAGGAAATGCTTCGACCCAATTTGAGAATACATCTATACAAACAAGTACATATTTCAAATTTCGACAAGGGGGTAATTGTATAAAGTCAATCTGTATTACCTGAAAAGGGCCGCCTGTAGGTGGGATATGAGATGGTTCTGTTGGTATTGCCTTTCCGATATTCTTCCTCAAACAGGTAAGGCATGACATTGCTCTCTTACCTGCATGAGATGAAAATCCTGGGGCGCACCAATATGCTCTTACCAACTTACACATTCCCTCCTTGCCCAGATGAGTCAGCCCGTGTGCTGCCTCAGCTAAACATGGAAGATATGCTCTGGGGGCCACTGGTTTACCCTGTCCATCTGTCCAGAGTCCTGAGGACTCCTGGCCATATCCTTTTGCCTTCCAGACTGCCTTTTCCTGTGTGGAACACAAATTTTGCATTTCACACAACTTCTGTGTGTTGATGGTATTAAATACCATCAGTTGTGTGGTGTCTGTCTGTCTGGGGGTACCAGCTGCTATCTTAGCAGCTTCGTCTGCTCGGCTGTTACCAAGTGATACTGGGTCCTGGCTATATGTGTGTGCTTTACACTTGATAACAGCCACTCTGTCGGGTTCCTGTATCGCTGTTAGAAGCCTTTTGATGTGAGCTGCATGCGCTACCGGTGTACCAGCTGCCGTCATGAAATTTCTGAGGCGCCATAGGGCTCCGAAATCATGGACTACCCCGAAGGCGTATCTAGAATCGGTGTAGATATTGGCTGACTTTCCCTTAGCCAATTCACATGCTCTGGTTAGGGCAACCAGTTCAGCAACCTGGGCTGAGTGAGGTGGGCCTAGCGGTTCTGCTTCTATGGTGCCTTGGTCATCTACGACTGCGTACCCAGTACACAAGTCTCCCGAGTCTGACTGTCTGTGACAACTACCGTCAGTGTAGAAAGTAAGATCTACATCTTCCAGTTGGTTGTCACTGATGTCAGGCCTTGCCGTGAAATTTTGGGTCAAATATTCCATACAATCATGTGTGTCATCCTTTGTATTAAATCCTCCTTCCCCACCACTCTCATCCTCCACCCTTTGTGCCTGCCCAGGCACACCTGGGAGATATGTTGCAGGATTTAATGCACTGCATCTCCTTATGGTGATGTTTACGGGGGCCATTAGTGCCAATTCCCATCTTGTAAACCGCGCTGATGAGACGTGCCTGGTTTGGGCAGAATTTAGCAAGGCTGACACTGCATGTGGTGTATGAATTGTGAGGTTGTGACCTAACACTACATCTTCGCTTTTTGTTACTAGCAATGCTATCGCAGCAACGCTTCGCAAGCATGTGGGGAGGGATCGCGCTACCGTATCTAGCTGAGCGCTGTAGTATGCTACCGGCCTGCTGGCATCACCGTGCTTCTGGGTTAGGACGCCTGAAGCGCAACCAGCACTTTCTGTTCCGTACAGCTCAAAGGGTTTCCCATAATCTGGCATACCTAATGCTGGCGCCTGCGTTAGGCACTGTTTAAGTTTCTCAAATGCCATCTCGGATTCGTCTGTATGCGAAATCCGATCAGGTTTGTTTGATGAGACCATCTCCTGCAAAGGTAATGCTAGAATGGAAAAACCTGGGATCCAGTTACGACAATACCCACACATTCCTAAAAACGTTCTGATCTGTTGCTGGGTTTGTGGCAGAGTCATGTCTCTAATTGCTTGAATTCTATCAGCGGTCAGGTGTCTCAGTCCTTGTGTTAGACAGTGTCCCAGATATTTTACTTTAGGCTGGCATAATTGTAGTTTGTCTTTGGAAACCTTGTGTCCTGTGTCTGAAAGATGAAACAGGAGCTGTTTCGTATCCTTCAGGGACGCTTCCAGTGAATCTGAACACAGTAGTAAATCGTCTACGTACTGTATCAATATTGATCCACTCTCTGGTTGGAAAGACTGTAAACAATCATGCAAAGCCTGCGAAAATATACTTGGACTGTCTATGAAACCTTGTGGTAATCGAGTCCATGTGTATTGGACTCCTCTGTATGTAAATGCAAACAAATATTGGCTGTCAGGATGCAGAGGTACCGAGAAGAAAGCGGAGCAGAGGTCAATAACAGTGAAAAATTTCGCAGTGGGAGGGATCTGCATAAGGATGACAGCTGGATTTGGCACTACGGGGAACTGACTCTCAACTATTTTGTTAATCCCCCTTAGATCCTGCACTAGCCGGTAACCCCTCCCCCCACTCTTTTTCATAGGGAAGATGGGACTATTGGCAGTGCTGGATGTTCTTACCAAAATGCCCTGTTGTAGCAAGCGCTCTATTACGGGATATACTCCTAACTCCACCTCTGGCTTCAGGGGGTATTGTGGGATTTTTTGGAGCTATCCTACCATCTTTTACTTGCACAACTACTGGAGCTACGTTTGCCATTAATCCAGTGTCTTGTCCATCTTTAGTCCAAAGTGACTCTGGTATTTGGGATGTCATTTTTTCTACCTGGGATGGATTCCTATTTAACATAACAGTGTGGGACATTAATTTTGATGGGGAGTCTAACATGTCTCGCACTTCCTGAGCGTTATTCTCAGGTATGTCTAAGAATACACCTTCAGGAGTACAATAAATGACACACCCCATTTTACACAATAAATCTCTTCCCAGGAGATTAGTCGGTGCCGATGCCGCCAGCAAAAAGGAATGCTTGGTATGCAAAGGCCCTACTGTAACCTCGGCTGGTTTGCTAACAGGGTAGTGCTGGACTACTCCCGTTACTCCCATGGCTGGAATTGTCTTACCAGTGGTTCTCATGCCCACTGTCGAATTTATCACTGATTTGGCCGCCCCCGTATCTACAAGAAAGTTTAATGATTTACCAGCTACATCAATTGCAATTTCGGGTTCACTTCCAAGACTTGCAATCAATTTTACTGGCTGCAGATTACAGGTGTGGCCACACCCCTATTGGGTATGGTGACCTCCCTGAATCCCGCTGGCAGCAACTACTTGAGAGGGGGTTAACTGGGAACTACCAGAGGCTTGCCAGTCTCTGTTCGGGGGATATCTTTTTGTTTCCCCTGCATGTGGCTCATAACTCCGTTTCTGCGGACCCTGATCCCAATTTCGTGTGTCATGTCGTTGTCTAGGGGGTTGATATGATATTTGTGTGTTTTTCGCTCTACAGTCTCGTGCCATGTGTCCCTGTCTATGACAAAAATAACAAGTTACCACATTTGACTTACCCACAGGGTTTGGTGTTTTATACAAAGGTTGCCTTGTGGTCAGGGCCTGTATACTTACGGACATTAACTTATCACTTTGTAATTCCCTGTGTCTGGTGATATTCCGATCATGATCAACAGCTGCCTCTCTCAAAGTAGCCACCGACAGACCTCACCAACATGGTTGCGTGGTCTGTACCCTTGTCTTTAATGCTTCTTTTAAACCATCCATTAGCATAGATACTGCTACTTCTCTATGATTTATGTTTGTTTTAATGTCTTCTATGCCTGTGTATTTAGCCATTTCTAGTAATGCCCTGTGGAAATATTCTGAAGCTGTCTCTGACTCTTTTTGTTTAATGGAGAAAATTTTGTTCCATTTAACTACAGCTGGAAAATACTCTTTTAATTGTAAATGTATTCTTTTTACATTGTCTTGGTTGTACACATCCGTAAGGGGTACATCCTGATCCAATCCACAGTCAGCTAAAAATTGAGCTGAGTCGACATTGGAGGGTAAACATGCCCTCAGCAATATCTGCCAGTCTTTGTTATTGGGCTCTACAGTGTTCCTGTTATGCACACCAGTGCCTGCAGGAATGTACTGGTGTTTGAACTGTTATGCACACCAGTGCCTGCAGGAATGTACTGGTGTCTGAACAGAGAGGGATGCAAAACAAATGAACTCACAGACAGACTGGGAAATATGACATAACGTACACAGAAGGTGATAGGGTAACAAAACCAACACAGAGTGAACAGAGAAGCCCAGAGGCTAAGAAACTGGGTGTCTCCCTAGTATTAGAAATGCTCAGATGGAAAAAGCAAGATGTTGTGTTTTAATACGTAGAGAACCCGAAATGCTGTTGCTAAGGGCAACAGCAAAACCCTAAAGGGTTACCAACGGGTGTGGCAGTAAACTCCTTGGTCAGAGATGGAATAATAGACACAAGGAGAGTCTCCACAATCCTAATTCTCACTTGCAGGGCCCAGGTACAGCTTACTGCCACTAAACTGACACATGGACACCCTGCACAGTGAGAGAGGATTAAGCAGGCAGGTCTGAAAGTACAGCCACAAACCTGCTGGGTTCACAGAATATCAAAAGAACCTCAGCAGGCTAAACGACTGACTCCAGTCTTACTGCTAGGTCTGGATTGGCAGAGTGTAGTACCAAATCCCCAGGCCTATTTGCAGTAAGCAACAACAAATACAAAGCTACACAGTACTGGCTAACTTTCAGGAACTGACTAACCAACAAAGAATCAGCAGCATCTGCTTAACCTGAGAAGAGGCCTTATAAAGCAGGTGCTGTCCACGCCCCCCTCAGACCTCACAGACTGTGAGCACAAAAACCAGCACCGGATCCCCTGCCTGTAACCACTGCACAGCAAAAGACCCGAACCGGAGTATCAGCTGCGCTCAGGTTACTCCGCTAGCACTTGTCTCCCGGTTGCCATGACGACGTGGCAGCACAGGGCAGGAGACCCTAACAGTACCCCCCTCTGACGAGGGGTCAAAGAACCCCTACCACCGGGTTTATCGGGGAACTGCGAGAAGAAAGAGCGTATCAGTCTGGGGGCATGAAGATCACAACTGCGCACCCACGACCGCTCCTCCGGGCCATACCCCTTCCAGTGCACCAAAAATGACAGCCGACCCCGAACCATCTTGGAGTCAAGAATCCTTTCAACAACAAACTCCCTCTGGCCACGTATCAGAAGAGGGGAAGGTCTTCCTCTGGAAGAAGGATTACTAATCGCCCGTTTTAAAAGGGAACAATGAAATGTTTTATTGATACCCAAAGAACGGGGCAGATCTAACTGAAATGCCACCGGATTGATAACCCTGGTGATCTTATAAGGGCCGATGAACCGGGGGCCTAACTTATGAGATGGCTGTCTCAACTTCAAATTCTTGGTAGACAACCAGACGAAGTCTCCTAATTTGAAGCTGCAGGGTCTTTTCCGCTTATCAAAAACCCTTTTGGTCACTAATGACACAGACACAAGGGCTTTTTTCACTTTCCTCCAAATACCTCTAAGGACCGAAACGACAGAGGAACCACCAGGCGTGGAGTCCAGGGGGTCAAAAGAATTGGCCTTAGGATGATGCCCATACACACAAAGGAAGGGAGAGATCCCTGTAGCAGAGTGAGCCGCGTTGTTATAGGCAAACTCCGCCATTGACAGATGAGCAACCCAGTCAGTCTGACACTTGGAGACATAACACCTGAGGAACTGCTCCAAGGACTGGTTCACCCTTTCAGTCTGCCCATTAGACTGCGGATGGTAGCCTGACGACAAGCTGACAGAAATCTGGAGATCGGAACAAAATGCCCTCCAGAATTTGGCCACAAACTGGGATCCGCGGTCAGAGACCACATCAAGTGGCAACCCGTGGAGACGCACAACATGCAGCATAAATAATTCAGACAGGCGTCTGGCCGATGGCAGCCCAACCAGTGGAACGAAGTGCGCCATCTTCGAAAACCTGTCAACGACAACCCAGATGGCTGTCATCCCCGAGGATTTGGGCAAGTCCACAACAAAATCCATTGAAATGTGGGTCCATGGCTTAGATGGAATAGAGAGTGGATGTAATGGGCCAACAGGAACCCCTCTAGGAGTCTTATTTCGGGCACAGATGTCACATGCCCGAACCCACTGATCAACATCCTTAGCCACCGAGGGCCACCACACCGCCCTAGATAGCAACTCCCGAGTTCTGGCAATACCCGGGTGACCTGCCGACTTCTTGGCATGGAATTCCAGGAACACTCGCTGTCTTAACCTAGGAGGCACAAACAAAAGACCTACCGGAAGGTCTGGAGGAGCCTGCTCCTGTGCTCTAAGGACTAATGACAAGAGGTCCTGGGTAATGCCCACTTTAATACATGATGGGGACACAATGGGCAACGGCTCCTCGGTGGTCTCCTGGATTGGAGCAAAACTCCGCGAGAGCGCATCAGCCTTGATGTTTTTTGACCCAGGGCGATATGTTATCAAAAAATTAAAGCGAGCAAAAAACAAAGCCCATCGTGCCTGCCTGGCATTGAGACGCTTCGCTGACTCTAAATATGCCAAATTCTTATGGTCGGTGAGAATTGAGACCACAAACTTAGCCCCCTCAAGCCAGTGTCTCCACTCCTCGAGTGCATCCTTAATAGCCAACAATTCCCGGTTACCCACGTCATAATTCATCTCGGCAGGCGAAAATTTACGGGAAAAGTAAGCACAGGGATGAAGGCGATTATCAGACACTCCCATCTGAGAGAGCACTGCCCCAATACCCATCTCAGAGGCATCCACCTCCACCACAAAAGGACGCTCTGGATCTGGGTGTCGCAGCACCTTGGCCGAGACAAATGCCCTTTTGAGACGGGCAAAAGCCGCTTTGGCCTCACGAGACCAGTGAGCAACATCCGCCCCTTTCTTAGTGAGTGCCACCAAGGGCGCCACTATAGACGAAAATCCAGCGATAAATCGTCTATAAAAATTTGCAAAGCCCAGGAAACGCTGAAGCGCCTTCAAACTAGTGGGCTGCACCCAATCCAGGACTGCCTGTACCTTGGAACCCTCCATTTGGAAACCTTCTGGGGAGATAATATATCCTAGAAATGCGATTTGCTGAACTTCAAATTCGCACTTCTCCAGCTTCGCCCCAAGCCGGTGGTCTCTGAGTTTCTGGAGGACTAAGCGTACATGCTTCCGATGTTCCTCCAGGGAATGGGAGAAGATTAGGATGTCATCTAAGTATACAACTAAGAATCTATCCAAATATTCCCTGAGCACATCGTTCATGAAATCCTGGAAGACTGCCGGGGCATTACAGAGCCCAAAAGGCATCACCAAATATTCATAATGCCCTGAGTGGGTATTAAAGGCAGTCTTCCATTCATCCCCCTCTCTTATTCGGATTAGATTGTACGCACCGCGTAGGTCAATCTTAGAAAAAATGGTGGCAGTACGAAGCTGGTCAAACAAGACCGAAATGAGAGGCAGTGGGTATGAGTTTTTAATCGTGATACGGTTCAATTCCCTGAAGTCGATGCAGGGTCGCAATGAACCGTCCTTTTTACCCACGAAGAAGAACCCCGACCCAACTGGAGACTGTGAAGGTCTGATAAATCCTTTAGCCAAGTTCTCCTGAATGTACTCTGCCATAGCCTGAGTCTCAGGACGTGACAGGGAGTACAACCTGCTCTTGGGAAGCTTAGCATTCGGCAACAAATCAATGGCACAGTCATAGGGGCGATGGGGAGGTAGTACCTCTGCAACTTTTTTGGAGAACACGTCCGCAAAATCTGCATAACACCCTGGCAATCCTGGCAAACTTAGCTGCGAGAGCCTGACTGGAAGGCTCAAGCAACTCCTGAAACAATCAGTACCCCAACTAAGAATCTCCCCAGAGACCCAGTCAAATTGAGGATTGTGGGCCCTTAACCAGGGTAACCCCAACACCAATGGGGCAAAAGTACAGACAGTCACATAAAAGGACAATTTTTCAGAGTGTGTGGCTCCAATAAACAAAGAAATCTGGCTAGTGCAAGAGGTAATTTTACCCTGGGATAATGGTTCCCCGTTTAACCCACAAATCTCAATTTCCGACGCCAAGGGTACTAAGGAAACAGAGTGTTTCAGGGCGAATTGACGGTCCATAAAAACCCCGTCGGCCCCACTGTCCACAAAGGCCCCAGTCTTGACAGTTTGACCGAGGATCTTCAAGGTCACCGGAATGATAAAAGTCTTCTTGGGAAATTCTGACTTCTGGCCTGACAGGATATTTCCCATCACCCTCAGGCCCTGAAGTTTTCCGGCTTTTCTGGGCATGATACTACCACATGACCCTTATTCCCACAGTACAAACACAACCCCTGCTGTCTCCTCCGCGTCTTCTCACGCGAGGAGAGGCGGGTAGCCCCAATCTGCATAGGCTCCTCGGAAAATTCCTCAGAGTCTGAGGTTCCCTTGGGAAAGAGGGAAACCTCGGTCTCCCTTTCAAGCCTACGCTCTCTCAGCCGTCTATCCACCCGGATGGATAACTGCATGAGCTGATCCAAGCTATCAGGCAAGGGATATTGTACCAGTTGATCTTTTATCTGGTTAGAAAGACCTCTTCGGTACTGGTGTCTCAGGGCTGGGTCATTCCACTGGGTATCATGGGCCAACCTCCGAAACTCCGTACAGTAAACCTCAACTGGCCTTCGCCCTTGCTTAAGGATCGAAATCTGAGCCTCGGCTGAGGCCGTCTTGTCAGGGTCATCATACAACATGCCCAGTGCCGTAAAAAAAGCATCAACACTTTTAAGCGACGGACAGTCAGGCTGCAACCCATATGCCCAGACCTGTGGGTCTCCTTGTAGCAAGGAAATCACTATGCCCACCCGCTGAATCTCTGACCCAGAAGACTGAGGCCTAAGCTGGAAATATAACTTGCAGCTCTCCTTGAAACAAAAGAACTGCGAGTGATCTCCAGAAAAACGATCCGGAAGATTTACTTTCGGCTCCTTAACCCCTGAAGGTGCTGCTGCTGCGGGAGCTCCGCCAGCGGCCTGGGAGGTGTGCATTTTAATGGACAAATCATTAAATTGACGAGTCAGGACCTGCACCTGATCGACCACCTGTTGCAACGTATTTTGAGGGGTATGCTCCATATTCCCACAAAATTTCAACAGGAGTATTGGGCTGCTGAATATGTTATGCACACCAGTGCCTGCAGGAATGTACTGGTGTCTGAACAGAGAGGGATGCAAAACAAATGAACTCACAGACAGACTGGGAAATATGACATAACGTACACAGAAGGTGATAGGGTAACAAAACCAACACAGAGTGAACAGAGAAGCCCAGAGGCTAAGAAACTGGGTGTCTCCCTAGTATTAGAAATGCTCAGATGGAAAAAGCAAGATGTTGTGTTTTAATACGTAGAGAACCCGAAATGCTGTTGCTAAGGGCAACAGCAAAACCCTAAAGGGTTACCAACGGGTGTGGCAGTAAACTCCTTGGTCAGAGATGGAATAATAGACACAAGGAGAGTCTCCACAATCCTAATTCTCACTTGCAGGGCCCAGGTACAGCTTACTGCCACTAAACTGACACATGGACACCCTGCACAGTGAGAGAGGATTAAGCAGGCAGGTCTGAAAGTACAGCCACAAACCTGCTGGGTTCACAGAATATCAAAAGAACCTCAGCAGGCTAAACGACTGACTCCAGTCTTACTGCTAGGTCTGGATTGGCAGAGTGTAGTACCAAATCCCCAGGCCTATTTGCAGTAAGCAACAACAAATACAAAGCTACACAGTACTGGCTAACTTTCAGGAACTGACTAACCAACAAAGAATCAGCAGCATCTGCTTAACCTGAGAAGAGGCCTTATAAAGCAGGTGCTGTCCACGCCCCCCTCAGACCTCACAGACTGTGTGCACAAAAACCAGCACCGGATCCCCTGCCTGTAACCACTGCACAGCAAAAGACCCGAACCGGAGTATCAGCTGCGCTCAGGTTACTCCGCTAGCACTTGTCTCCCGGTTGCCATGACGACGTGGCAGCACAGGGCAGGAGACCCTAACAGTTCCCTAGGTCTCTGATGTATTTCTGACTTGCAACTAGATCTTTTCTAGGATCAGGGAATTCAGACACTATGGTTCTTAATTCCATTCGGGAAAACGGGCAGTGCATGGCAATGTTCCTGACAGGAGTGATTCCTGTAGTGTCAGTTTTCCCATTTGGCACTGCTATTACCCTAACGGGATTAAGTCTACTAACATCCTTCTGAATAGATTCTACAGCTTGTGGTGAAATGGTTTCAGCATAGTGTATGGTGCCGTACTTACCCGTTGATACGACCTCACCTGTCCCTCCGCTAGGGGCCTTTGATACTAATCTTATGGGTTGGGCTGTGCCCACTGCTGTTTCTTATATGGTGGCTGCTAGAGAGAGCGCTGATATTGTTGTCGATTCGTCCTCTTGATCACACTCCTGGGGAAAGTTTAGAACAGGGTACAACTTGCACGGGTTAATATTTGCATTAGTTAACTTATTAACATTATCCTTAACATTTATACAGTTACTAAGTGCTTGTTTATTACACCCTAGTGCGTCATTCTCCGCAACCAACTTCTCTCCCGTTATGTAAGGTGGCGGTGGTGCCGTAGCTATCAGTTTCCTGATAGGGTTGGATCCCGCCGCCTGAGCCAATCCTCTCTGTATTTCACCCTCCTGTTGCCATAACTGTAAATAATCATAATGTTTGATCCGTCTCTTTGTTGATTTAATGAGACATATCCTTCTCCTTAGATTTAGTAACACATCTGGGCTAAAGCTGCCTACTCTTGGGAACTTCTCCCCGTCATGTACAGTCATTCTTTCCCATTCATCACATAAAACTTCTGTGTGTGAACCATATTTTTCACACATTACATACCTTGCCGACCCGATTGGTCGGTTTACTGAATCAACCCGAACCGAGGTTGATCGCCCCCTACCTGAACAACTGGCCCCCATAACTTGCAGGTGTTGCTTTCACTACCTCTGACCTTCAATCAGGGTCTTCAGCGAACCCTTACAAAAACCAAGATGTTCAGGATAGGCCGACGGTGGCGGTTTACCGAGTACCCCACTCACTCGCCCACGCCGACCAATACGCCCACACACTGCCTTAGCGCTGGCGTACTCGACCCAGGGCCCCTGCGACCTGAACCGCTATTTACTGGAACATGTGAGGGTGATCCGCAGAGCACTTACTCTTTCCAGTAACTATTGGTTGCTGGATAGTTCCTGAGTGACCAGCGAACCTCCCTTAAAATAAAAAAATTACACAAATCACGTTAGAATGTACAAATAGCGTTTAAATGGTACTGGGTCAAATTACTAACTAATGCACACAATTACGTGCGGTACAATCAGTCTGCACATAAGCAACTAATCTTATGTGCGGAGCGACCAGTGGAATCGAAAATTATGGCTGTGAATTCCTTCAGCCTGAGCTTCAATGGCCTATATGGGTTCTGCACCAACCCCCTGGGTTGTGCTCTTTACCTATTTATAGCGGACTTCCTTGTCTGCTGTACTTGGACCTCCTGGTCAATTCTGGACCTCCTGGTCTGTGCTACAGTAGACCTCCTGGTCTGCTATACTCTAATGCTCAAATTTTATGTTTAACAAGGGATGCCTCCCTAGCCACCATGCACGTCACTTACATGTATGTACCTCACGAGAACTCGAATTTCCTTTGGTTCAACTTCAAAAAATTGTAGAAACTTATATATGCAAACACTCACTCACCACATGTACACTTTACTTTTGTTTCTATTTCTGCGCAGAAATTTCTTTCCTTTAGACCAGATGAGTCGTAAATTTAGAGAAGGATCTATTAATTTAAATTTCAGACACTAAAATTGACTTGCGCTATTTATCGCGTTGCCACCTTTTCGCCTGTTAAAATAACACTATCGTGTGATTTGAGTTACGTGGGCGTACCCAGACGCTCCGTTGCGTAATATACGCTGCGTGCGTCGGCCTTTGGGTTACGTACGCGAGTCTCAGCCTTTTGTTAGAGACACGTGTACACAAGGCAGATATCCACCGTAACACAATTAACACGTTTATCAATGTAGGTGATCCTCGATCATCTACCAAGCACCACACAAGTCTCTCCTTGTATCTTAGGCAAAGCTGTGTGCGTGCTTTACAAATTACCCCTTAAATGTATTACCTTTACTCTTTAACTACTGATAGCAACAAATCTTTCTTAGCCCGTTAACAATTGTGAAATGGCAAACAGGAGAGTGATATGAAAATACACGAATGAAAAGAAATGCAGATATATGCGTGCGTGCGTACGCAAGACAGAAATAAACAGTTTTAAAAGACACTAGCGTGTTGTTCTTACCTCCGGTTCCGGATTCCTTCAGCACCCTTTACTAAGCGAAGCAGATGCTTATCCAGACAGCACTACGAGGAATATGACCTCCCGCCCTTTGCTGATGGATAATGTCTGCTGAAATTACCTAGTGCAGATATGTGAAGGACGGACGAGCCGCCAATTGATAAAGCCGAATATTTATCTTACTTAAAACCCTCTAAAAGGTGGAAGAACACAGTACGCTATTGGCGTATGGTATACCGTAAGGGTACGCACGTTGCGTAACAATCGCTTAGCCGTAGCCGAGACGCTCGAGCGTCACGTTCGCTTACGGCCAAGAGATCACAGGCAGGCACGCTATAGGCTGCCGACTAACGTAATGATACGCTATTAGCGTAGCGGACGCTCGGGACCACGAGGAGATCACCAGCGGCGCAGACGCTCACAATGTTAAACCTTTATAACTATACCATAAACAATGTACTTATACAGTAAACCCTTGTGCAGTGATAAGGTGAAAATGCAACACAGTGTAACCTTGTTTACACTAAAGCTGTTTGAGCGATAGAGACGCTCCTATTACCCACTGCAATATAATGAACACACACACAATACCGATCTAAGGGTCTAACGCCTTTTAAGGAAATGAATGAACGTTCAAAAAGAATAATACAATACAAGTCATACACTACCAATATAACATAGACTACCTAACCAGATAACTACACATGAAATACAATAGCAGTACAATAACAATATAAGAGAAACGAGAGAGAAAAGGGAGAAGAGAGAGAGAGATATATATGGCTCACAATAACAAGAAAGACAATATGATTGCGGAGAAAACTTACGCACAAAGGGAAACAATCGCATGCGCCTCTGGATATCCAGCTCCCGATTATCAGCAATGAGAACTGTTGAAGAGAATAGAGAGCTGGATCAGGTCGGCTTGTCCTTTTATACCCTACACATAATACAGTACAATGGTCCCTATATTCTTATTGTTCATTGGACACAGGAATTCGTCTTCGCATTATAACAAAAGGTCATAGGTTGATTCATACAGGTGGGCTGTGACTATTTCCAACTGCTCAGGTGGGTGGGAAACTAGGTTTCCCGCCGCATGGATAATAAAGTGCAAATAATAGTAAATGTCCATAAACTTCTTATGTCCATAACTATTCGCACGAGCGAGTAATCCGCTTCAAACCAACACCGGAATATTGCTAATTAAATACTCTTCCGATGGATACTAAACACCACTGTATAACCCTTGTCTGACCCTTTGTATCAAACAAAGAGGGATCTCTTTGTCTATGAACATGCTACATTAACTAAACTTTCAGATTCTATCAAAGGGACCATAATCTACGAAATACATTATATGGTAAAAATATGTAACGATCGAGTCGCACGCTAGGAGCACATAAACTCTACCGTAAATGCGCATACCGTGCGCCTGCGGGTGCACGCAACAGCGAGTATGCGCACGCACGGGAGAGCGTACGCATGCGCAGCGGGGACACATATGAGGTGCAAATATGGCAGTGTGCATCATGATATTTTTCTGACTTTGACACTCCGATCACCAGAACGATGAAAAAGCTTCATACTGCCGTGAGTAAAATACCTAACTTTTGTGTAAAATAACTAAGCGCATGCGCTCTGTGAACCTTGCGCATGCACAGTAAGCGACTAATCGCAGTATAGCGAAAATCGGCAACGAGCGAACAACTCAGAATGACCCCCATTACTCACTCAGTGTGCATTAGGGAACACAAATTGTTTTTTCTTACACTTCCATCATTGCCATGCGGCTTCGAGTGCCGTCTTGATGATTTATGTACGCCACCGTCATGGCGTTGTCTGACTGTACTTGAACAGGCCTGTTCTGTACTAGAAGCAGGGCCAGTTTCAGATCATTGAACACTGCCCGCAACTCCAGAATGTTTATCGGAAGGAGAGATTCCTCCCTGGTCCATCGACCCTGAAGAGAGTGTTGCTCCAACACCGCGCCCCAACCCCGCAGCCTGGCATCCGTCATTAGGAGGACCCAGATGGAGATCCAGAAGGGACGACCCCTGCTCAAACGTTGGTCCTGAAGCCACCAGCTCAGAGACAGACGAACTTCCGGAGTCAAGGAAATCATTTGAGACCTGATCCGGTGAGGCAGGCCGTCCCACTTGGAAAGTATTACCCGCTGCAGAGGGCGAGAATGAAATTGAGCGTACTCTGCCATGTCGAAGGCCGACACCATGAGGCCTAGTACTTGCATCGCTGAGTGTATCGACACACGTGGGCGAGATAGGAAGCATCCTATCTTGTCCTGAAGATTCAGGACCTTCTCCGGAGACAAGAACAACCGTTGCTTGTGTGTGTCCAATAATGCCCCCAGGTGCACCATGCTCTGAGCAGGGACCAGTGAGGATTTCTTTCAGTTGATGAGCCACCCGTGGGATTGCAGTAATTGGACCGTCAGTTCCAGATGACGGAGGAGACCCTCTGGGGAGTTTGCCAGGATCCTGATACCCTGACGGCGGAGAAGGGCCGCCATGACCTTGGTGAAGATTCGCGGAGACGTGGTCAGTCCAAAAGGCAAGGCCTGGAATTGATAATGTAGGTTGCCAATAGCAAACCGCAGATATTGCCGATACGACATGGCAATAGGTATATATTAGGTAAGCATCCTGTCTGTCCAGGGATACCATATAGTCCTTGGGCTCCAAGGCCAGAACAATAGAGCGAAGAGTTTCCATACGGAATTTGGATACTCGCACAAATTTGTTCAAAGACTTGAGGTTGAGAATGGGCCAGGAGGAACAATTCGGTTTCGGAAGTAGGAACAACGTTGAATAGTACTCCCTGCCTCTCTGAGCCAGAGGCACCGGCACCATCACTCCTGTGTCCAGGAGGGATTGTACCACCAAATGAGTTTTTGCTTTCAATGGATCCGAAGGGATGTTCGTTGAGCAAAACTGGCGAGGGGGGACGTTTCTTGAAAGAGATGGCGTATCCGCGAGTGACGACTTCCCTCACCCAGGCGTCTGAAGTGGTCTGTAACCATACCTGGGCGAACCGCAGAAGTCGGCCTGCCACCCTGGGGTCCCCCAGGGTGAGGCCCTCCCCGTCATGCAGCAGGCTTGTCTGGTTTGGAAGCAGGCTGACGGGCAGCCCAGGAACGTTTAGGTTTGTGCTTAGAGGTTTTGGAGGTGCAAGCCTATTTCGGGTACGCCTGACCCTTTGCTTTACTTGGAGGTCGAAAGGAACGAAAGGTGGTACTTTTAGACTTCGGAGCCGAAGGATTAGTACTCGGCAGACATGCAGTTTTAGCAGACGCTAGGTCCGCAACAATCTTGTTCAGATCTTCCCCAAAAAGGATGTTTCCCTTAAAAGGGATCACCTCCAAGGTCTTTTTAGAGTCCAGATCCACAGACCAGGACCGCAACCACAGAATCCGGCAAGCCAGAATGGACGTAGTAGATGCTTTGGCTGCCAAGACACCGGCATCAGAGGCCGCCTCCTGAATGTAATGAGAGGCTGTGGTAATATATGAAAGACACTGTCTGGCATTATCAGAAATATTAGAAGGCAGCTCCGCTTCAACTTCTTGAACCCAGGCTTCAATAGCTTTTGTAGCCCAAGAAGCTGCTATAGTAGGTCTATGCACAGCACCAGCAAGAGTGTAAATAGACTTCAAGCAACCCTCCACACGCTTATCCATCGGTTCCTTCAGAGACGTGACGGTAGTGACAGGCAGAGTAGATGACACCACCAGGAATGCAACATGTGAGTCCACCGGCGGCGCAATTTCCCAATATTTACTTAACTCTGCATCGAGGGGATAACGAGCTAGCATCTTTTTAGACAGGGAAACTTTCTTTCCTAGAGACTCCCAGGATTCCTGACGTATGTCAACTAAATAGTCAGAATGTGGCAAAACTAATTTAGTAACCTTCTGATGTTTGAATTTATCAGGTTTCTTAGTCGTATCTGGAGGTTCAGTTTCATCATCAATCTGAAGAATCAGTTTGATAGCCTCCAAGAGGTCAGGAACATCCACCTGTGTTATAGATTCCCCATCAGAAGCATCTGCATCAGTTTCTGATGGGTCAGTATATATACGCCATCTTCATCGGATGAAGTATCCGAAACATGTGTGGATTGTGAGGAAGAAATGGCCCACTTAGATGACCCTTTGGTCCTAAGGGGGCGAGAGTCAGGCTTTTGTTTAACCAAAGACTGATTTAACTGCTGTAACTGAGAATACACCCATGGTGGATTTAGTACAAGGACAATGGGGGTAATTCGCAGCAGGAACTTTTTTAGCAGTTGGGCAAAACCATGGTGGTCATTCCGAGTTGATCGCTCGTTATTTTTTTTCGCAACGGAGCGATTAGTCGCTAATGCGCATGCGCAATGTCCGCAGTGCGACTGCGCCAAGTAAATTTGCTAAGAAGTTTGGTATTTTACTCACGGCATTACGAGGTTTTTTCTTCGTTCTGGTGATCGTAGTGTGATTGACAGGAAGTGGGTGTTTCTGGGCGGAAACTGTCCGTTTTATGGGAGTGTTTGAAAAAACGCTGCCGTTTCTGGGAAAAACGCGGGAGTGGCTGGAGAAACGGGGGAGTGTCTGGGCGAACGCTGGGTGTGTTTGTGACGTCAAACCAGGAACGAAACTGACTGAACTGATTGCAGTGGCAGAGTAAGTCTAGAGCTACTCAGAAACTGCTAAGAACTGTCTATTCGCAAATCTGCTAATCTTTCGTTCACAAATCTACTTTGCTAAGATTCACTCCCAGTAGGCGGCGGCTTAGCGTGTGCAAAGCTGCTAAAAGCAGCTTGCGAGCGAACAACTCGGAATTAGGGCCCATGTGCACTGCAGGGGAGGCAGATATAACATGTGCAGAGTGTTAGATTTGGGTGTGGTGTGTTCAATCTGCAATCTAAATTGCAGTGTAAAAATAAAGCAGCCAGTATTTACCCTGCACAGAAACAAAATAACCCACCCAAATCTAACTCTCTCTGCAAATGTTATATCTGCCCCCCTGCAGTGCACATGGTTTTGCCCAACTGCTAAAAAATTTCCTGCTGCGATCAACTTGGAATTACCCCCAATATGTGATTGTAAAGGCACAGGAGGTCCCACAGGGGGTGCAAGTCTCGTTACAAGCGTAGTCAGTAAATTAGAAAAAGCAGCCCAAGGTGGGTTTTGGTGTGCCAGCAGTGCTGCAGGCTGACCGAGGGGTACAGAATCCCCAATACCTGGAACCTCAGCTGGAATATTTGACTCAGATAAATCTGCGGCGTCAGCGCTGCATGACGCAGGATCAGCCACAGATCTCCCGCCCTGTGACGCAGACATTATTGAAGAATGTAGATCTAGGGCGTAACAGTACAATATAGCCAGACACAGTACCTGACTAAAAAAAATACCAAACAGTATATCCTGTTAAACACACACACTCTCTCTCTCTCTATATATATATATATCTATTCTATCTATCTATTGATAAAGCTAAATATTTATCTTATATAAAACCCTTTATGAGGTCTAAGAACACTGTACGCTATTTATGTATGAAGTACCGTAAGGGTACGCTCGTTACGTAACAATCGCTTAGCCGTGGTCGAGACGCTCAAGTGTCACGTTCGCTCACGGCAAAGAGATCACAGGCAGGCACGCTATTGGCTGCCGACTAACGTAATGGTTCACTATAGCGTAACGGACGCTGTATCAGGAGCGGGCTGCTCGAGCGATACAGACGCTCACGAGAATACGCTGTTGGTATCGGGCACACTTATAGGTGAGCGACTACCGTAATGCTACGCTATCAGCGTAGCGGACGCTCGAGACCACGAGGAGATCACGAGCGGCGCAGACGCTCACAATGTTAAACCTTTATATCTAAACCATAAACAATGTAATATGCTGTAAAACCTTTGTGTAGAGATAGGGTGTAGATGCAACACAGTCTAACCTTATTAACTTAAAAGCTGTTTGAGCGTCACCGACGCTCTGAGAATACTTAACACTATAAGAAATACACAGATACCGTGCTTAGGGTCCAACGCCTAATATATATATATTATGAATGATATACTTGCAAAAGAATTAACACAATACAAGTCATACACTACAATATAACATAGACTACCTAACCAGATAACTATACATGAAATACAATACAATACTATTACGTTCAAGGGATTACGAGAGAAAAAGGAGAAGAGAGAGAGAGAGATATGGCCCATAACAACAAGGAAAGACAATATGATTACGGAGAAAACTTACGCACAAAGGAAACGATCGCATGCGCCTCTGGACATCCAGCTCCCGATTTTCAGCAATGATAACCGTTGAAGAGTGAGCTGGATGTGATCGGCTTGTCTATTTATGCCCCACACACAATACAATTCAATGGTCCCTACAATCTCATTGTTCATTGGACACAGGAATTCCTCCTCGCATTATAACAAAAGGTCATAGGTTGATTCATACAGGTGGGCTGTGACTATTTCCAACAGCTCAGGTGGGAGGGAAACTGGGTTTCCCGCCGCATGGATAATTAAGTGCAAATAATAGTAAATGGACATAAACTTCTTATGTCCATAATTATTCGCACGAGCGATTAATCCGCTTCAAACCAACACCGGAATATTGCTAATTAAATACTCTTCCGATGGATACTAAACACCACTGTATTACTCCTGTCTGACCCTTCGTATCAAACAAAGGGGGATTTCTCTGTTCATGAACATTCTACATTAACCAAACTTTCAGAATCTATCAAAGGGACCATGATCTACAAAATACATTATATAGTGAAAATATGTAACGATTGAGTCGCACGCTACGAACACATGAACTCTACCGTAAATGCACATACCGCGCGCCCGCGGGTGCCCGCAACAGCGAGTATGCGCACGCACGGGAGAGCGCACGCATGCGCAGCGCAGACCTGTGTGAGGTGCAAATATGGCAGTGTGCATAGAGATATTTTTCTGACTTTGACAGTCCACCCTTTGGCAGTCAACAATAACTGCCACTTCCTAAAACATTTCAAAAAGAGAAAAATATATGTCAGGGGTTATAACATTTACATGGTTGGGTAGGGGAGGAGAGGAGAAGGTAGGAAAAGGGTATGACCTAGTGAGATAGCAGAAGCATGTGTGTATGAATCCGTGCTTGGGGGTCATGTATCATCGTGCCGTACGTGTTTTAAATCAAGCTTCGAGGTATTGCGAAGTATACATTTGAATTCCTTCTTATCCCGCGGTACGGGTCTGTGGATGGGCTGTCAAACTTTACCGAGCTCTTTTCGGCTGTGGTTGTAACAAAATGGGGGAGCACATTTTAGTTGATGATACATGAATGGGGGAGATATGTGATTGCTGATATCTGTGCCTGTATTCCCTATCGACTATGTGTGTCATTACCTGAGGGTTGTAGAAATGAAGATAAAGAACACTTATGGTAAATGCAGTGGTATTCTATGTCAGGTAAATGAACATTTGTCGGTTGAAGTCTTGTTCGGTGTCTGTTGAATGCAGTCTTCTTTGTGCTTTTGCCCATAAGGTGCGAGCAAAAGCTTTGTCAATGTCCATAGATTTACAAAAGTGTTGGGCTAGCGTAATTTTAAAATTTCTAGGGAAACTGGGGATCTATGGCAAAGTTCATCAAAAATCTGTGTATCAGGTTGTCAAAACTTCTTCTTTAATCCATCCGTTGTCTGTATATCGGCTCATCAAATTCCT
Organism: Pseudophryne corroboree; assembly: GCF_028390025.1. Taxonomy (NCBI): domain Eukaryota; kingdom Metazoa; phylum Chordata; class Amphibia; order Anura; family Myobatrachidae; genus Pseudophryne; species Pseudophryne corroboree. The sequence goes on along the minus strand of NC_086455.1, from coordinate 73,603,422 downwards.
CGTCCAAGTGGGTCTTTTTACCTTGGAGAAAAACGGAAAAACAGGTGAAAGAAACGGACCGTATAATCGCATTTTCATTACATCATTGTTTCTACCGTTGGGTCATAAATCAAATCCATGGGAATTACAGTTTCCTCACTCCTTAAACTCATTACCCTAGTACGACGATTGCACTTCATTAAAGCCTGACCGCATCTAAATATCAAACCAATTGATATGACAACACCTAAGATACATAGGAGAAACTTCCCAATATCCATTATGACTCCTTGAGCCCATTCTCCTAAACCAGAAAACCAATTTCGCGGGTTCAACCATGACACCCAACCAGTCAGCTCATTACCTACAGCAGCAAGAGTGAGATTGTGTCTCCTGCGAAATTCCCACTTCAGTTGGAGAATATCGTCCATCTTTTGGTCTATGACCTCGACCGGGTCCTCGGTGCTATTCGTAATATATGTGCAACATTTCACGCCGTATTGTGTTGCCAGTGTGACACAATATCCGCCTGTCACTGCTGTGAGGTATTTAAGAACCATTCTATGCTGTACCAGTTCTGTTTTATAAGCTTGAAGTTCTCTTCCAGTATACCTAAACGTGTCATCATACATTTCTGTGATATTGTCTAACAAATTTGCAAGCGCAGATATGTATTTATAATTCAACACTCCTCTGGCGGTGCGAGTGATGTCTAACGCGATTAGAAACTGAATCCCGGTGGATTCATGGATCATGTCAGAGGCCGGATGCTCTGTTCTTTCTATCAGGTGCCGTTTAACTACGTGCTCGTAATGGGTGTGAGTATAAGGAGTTTGGGCAACACGGTGTATGTCTTTCATTTTGTCATGTGATACAGTCATTACTTCAGGCAGTACTTTTCCAATATAACACAATCCTTCAGAGTTTGGGGCAAGCCACTTATACGCCTTTCTCCCGCATATGAAATATGCATCATCGGGGAGGACATATGGGACGGAATAGGACATAACCATATTACACACCTTCCATGTGAAATCTCCTAACCCTAATTCTTCCATCTGCTTAGTACACGTATCAGTTTGTACGATATGTGCACAGTATCCTGGTGATACCTCTCCAACTCTCGTAATCCTACTTCCTAGGGTATACCTATATCGGAAAGATTTTCCTCTACTGGCTATGTGGCGTATAAGCTCTGTATCTGTAGGCATTCTATCTGCTCTATGCGAAAAGGTCATGGTTTGGTTACTCCATGACACTTCCCAATTTCCCGGCTTTCGGGGATTGGAGATGTTAAAACATAATAGGGACCTATCCACATGGTATTGGTGGAGCTTCAAACTAGGAGGGCTGGAGATATTAAACCTCCTGTCCACCGGTCTCCCACCCTTTAGCTCAAGTACCTCCCCTACCGTTAAAGGAAATGGTACTAGTCCTGATTTGCTATGACCTTGAGGTACTTGAGAGCATACCCAACAATCTGTTTGATTTAACACACTACCCACTAAAGAGTGATAGTCACTCAATGGATGCCGGTCCATGTGGATATTAAAACTGGATTGGCATTTCTTGATGCACCCATCCTCAACTACATTGTCACAGAGCCTACAGATACAGTTTTCTTTTCAGCTAACAATGTTTACAAATAACATGGCTGCTAGATCGTTTCCGGTACTCGCCTTTTGCTTGGTGGTTGTGTTGCTATTGGAAATTTACACCTCCGTCTCAGTCATCGGAACCTTTCTGGATCCTTTCTCGACCTCACTGGTACTCTCGCCGGAACAGACTGCTCTGGTCAACATCATGGTCAACAGGAAAATCCAGATCACAGTCTCTTGGGGCAAGTCCATCTTACAGGAGGAGAAAAGAAGAAATTTGTAATGGGGGTACAGGAAAACAGTTTGAGGGGGAGAGAAACTTGTTACGATAATTAAGTTCTCTAGTCTTGTTGTTCTTCTTGTTCTGCTGTCATCTCAAAGGTGCTGTCTCTCAGTCTTCCAAACGAACATTCCGGTGATGCAATATTCCTTCCAAACCAGCGATCTCTCTGTAAGGAGCAAAAATCTTGCATTACCATTTGCCTAACTGAGGTGTGACATACCATCTTTAAAACATGAAAACATGAGAGAGAAGAGAGAAAACAAAAAAAAAAAAAAAGAGAGAGAGAACAATTCATATATGTATATATCACATAAATCAACAGAGAACAACAACAGGGAAAAAACATTTTTCAAACATAAACATTTTCTAAAACATTGTCAGATCATCAGGCTGTCATATCTACATGTCCAATGGTTTCCTTGCGCAGTCCCTCCCCCCAGCACTTCCATATTCCACTGTCTGTATCTGGCCAGAATACATTGATGCGGATAGGTCATGCTGGGGTTTGGTAGACTTCTGCAAAGACCAAGTATATATGCAATGTTTGAATCCTACCAATAATCGTCAGAGATGGGGAGAGAGAAAAAGAAACATTTCACAGATACATTTTACAACGTTTCACCCGGTCATTCCTGTGTCTTCAGGGAATGACCTCCCAATTTATTAACTATAACCTCAGGCTTACCATCAGTCCTAATGATCACCTTTCCTGATTGCACATTATGGGTGTGGCTCAAAATTCTTCCTATATGATCCCTGTTTGTGTGTGTTATAATTTTGCTCATTTCTTGGTCTAGGGGGTCTAACTTTATGTGGGTTATTACAGTTGCTGGCATAATGCCCTTCTCTTCTACAATGATAACAAATCCTTGGTTTCCTCCAAGTGTCAATGACCTGAAGTCTTGGTTGATTTGATGCCTCCTCAAACGCTCGGATGCTCATCGCCATCAACCGTTCTCCCTGCGCTTCCCTGGTTCTTTGGATATTGCGGTCATGCTCGATAGCGGACTCTCTTAATGCAGCCACCGAGATGCCTCTCCAGTGAGGTATGGAGGTTTGTACCCTGATTTTTAGTGTGTCTTTTAAGCTGTCCATTAATACGGACACAGCTACCTCTCTGTGGTGTACGTTAGTTTCAATGTCATCTATACCAGTGTACCTAGCCATATCCTGCAGAGCCCGGTGAAAATACTCTGATGCGGATTCACCTTCTTTTTGTTTTATTGTAAAGATTTTATTCCACTTTACTACTGTAGGAAAATATTCTTTCAACTGTAGATTGATTCTTTTTACATTATCTTGGTTATACTTGTCTGTTAGTGGTACTTCCTCATCTAGCTTACAGTCAGCAATAAATTTCAATGAATCAACATCGGGGGGTAAACATGCCCTCAAAACTGTCCTCCAATCTTTGTTATTTGGCTCTGCAGTGTTTCCTAGCACTCTTATGTATTTTTGACAAGCAACTAAGTCTTTCCTGGGATCAGGAAATTCAGACAGAATTGTTCTTAATTCTGTTCGGGAAAAGGGGCAGTACATGGCGATGTTCCTGACAGGAGTGACTCCTGAAGAGTCAGTTTTCCCATTTGGTACTGCAATTACCCTGACAGGATTAAGTCCAGTAACGTCATTCTGAATTGATTCCACGATATGAGGTACATTTGTTTGTGCGTGTTGTAGAATACCATACGTACCTGTGGACACGACCTCACCTGACCCTCCGTTAGGGGGTTTGATTACAGTCTTTACCGATTTGGTCGCGTCCACCTGGATGTCTTGTGTGATGGCTGCTGGAAAAGGCTCCGACATTGTGCTGGGCTCACTTTCTTGTTGGTGTTCCTGAGGAAAGTTTAACAAGGGGTGCGACTTGCATGGGTTAATAGTTGTACATTTAACACTTTCATTTTTATAAACCTTATTACGTTTGTTACATTCATTCTTAATATAGTTACTAAGTGCACTTTTATCGCACCTCATTGTGCCTTTCTCCGCAACCATAATCCTCTCCATTGCCATGTCTCTCCTCTCAAGATGAAAGTTAGGTATGTAAGTTAAATTTCTTTGCATTTCACTTTCCTGTAGCCATAACTGCAAACAATCATCATGTTTAACCCGTTGTTTCCAGGATTTTATGAGACAGATCCTCCGCCTTAAATTATGCAATACCTCTAAGTCAAAACTACCTATCCCAGGAAATGGTGCTTTATCCCCCGCAGTCATTCGTGTCCATTCATCACAAAAGTGTGGGGACCATACCTCCTCCACATTACTAACCGAGCAAACCCTCGGGGTCTGCAAGCCTCTGCAGTCTGAACCCTGTGTTGTGCACTTGGCTTCCATTGTGGACCTCTTTTAACACAGAAAAAAAAACTTCCTAAAATGCACCAAACACAGTCTACGTTGGAAATCCTTAAAGCTCTTCCACTGAACTTCTTCTGCTCCGGGTATCTCCGGTCCGCCTTCTAGCAGACACGTGTAACCGTTACAGGCCCTATCTCTAGAGATTTTCCTGAGAAACTTTACACAAATCACGCTTGCATGTGCTCCCTACAACACGTATGAGGGCTAGATTTACGTATGGATATACTACCTCATATCACGTTGCATTATTGGTCACACATACAACCGTGCGGTCCAATCGTACCACTTATAGACACTTGTTGCCCATAAATGGTAGGATCATTGGAGTCTCCCTACTGTGCTCCAAAACAGCCAAAGCGTAATACAACGAAAACTTTATCACACTCTATTGCACGTTTTCACTCAGACCGTGCTCATAAAACTCTGTTGCACGTTTTCACTCAGACCGTGCTCATCACGTTCCACCAAAGATCACCCAGATCACTCAGTTCACAAAGCGGGATTCAATACACTCATACCGTTTTCAACCCACTATCATTCTTATAGTTTTCTGATCAGAAAAATCATTTCCCGTAGTCTGATAGCTGTCCCCAGAGGCATTACAGTAAAGTAAGGTATTTAAACTAAGTTTTGGAAAAACTGAAATCAATTTGTGCTATTATCACGTGGCTATGCTATACCGCCCCCACTAAAACAATGCTATTGTGCGATTTGAGTTTCGGTGGGCGTACCCAGACGCTCCGTTGCGTAATATACGCTGCGTGCGTCGGCCTTTGTGTTGCGTTCGCGAGTCTCAGCCTTTTGTTAGAGACACGTGTACGCTGGCCATGCAAAAATACAATTAGCACGTTTATCAATGTAGATGATCTTTAACTGTAATCATCTACCAAGCACCACACAGGTCTTTCCTTGTATCTCAGGCGAAGCTGTGCGTGTGTTTTACAAATTACCCCTTAATGTATCGTTTTTACTCTTTAACTACCAATAGCACAAATCTTTCTCAGCACGTTATCAATTGTGAAATGGCAAACAGGAGAGTGATATGAAAATACACGAAAAAGAAATGCAGCTATATGCGTGTGTACGCAAAACAGAAATAAAACAGTTTTAAAAGATACTAGCGTGTTGTTCTTACCTCCGGTTCCCGGATTCCTTCAGCACCCTTTACTAAGCGAAGCAGACGCTTATCCCGTCAGCACTGCGAAGAATATGATCTCCCGCCCTTTGCTGATGGATAATGTCTGCTGAAATTACCTAGCAGAGATATGTGAAGGACAGGACGAGCCGCCAATTGATAAAGCTAAATATTTATCTTATATAAAACCCTTTATGAGGTCTAAGAACACTGTACGCTATTTATGTATGGAGTACCGTAAGGGTACGCTCGTTACGTAACAATCGCTTAGCCGTGGTCGAGACGCTCAAGCGTCACGTTCGCTCACGGCAAAGAGATCACAGGCAGGCACGCTATTGGCTGCCGACTAACGTAATGGTTCACTATAGCGTAACGGACGCTGTATCGGGAGCGGGCTGCTCGAGCGATACAGACGCTCACGAGAATACGCTGTTGGTATCGGGCACACTTATAGGTGAGCGACTACCGTAATGCTACGCTATCAGCGTAGCGGACGCTCGAGACCACGAGGAGATCACGAGCGGCGCAGACGCTCACAATGTTAAACCTTTATATCTAAACCATAAACAATGTAATATGCTGTAAAACCTTTGTGTAGAGATAGGGTGTAGATGCAACACAGTCTAACCTTATTAACTTAAAAGCTGTTTGAGCGTCACCGATGCTCTGAGAATACTTAACACTATAAGAAATACACAGATACCGTGCTTAGGGTCCAACGCCTAATATATATATATTATGAATGATATACTTGCAAAAGAATTAACACAATACAAGTCATACACTACAATATAACATAGACTACCTAACCAGATAACTATACATGAAATACAATACAATACTATTACGTTCAAGGGATTACGAGAGAAAAAGGAGAAGAGAGAGAGAGAGATATGGCCCATAACAACAAGGAAAGACAATATGATTACGGAGAAAACTTACGCACAAAGGAAACGATCGCATGCGCCTCTGGACATCCAGCTCCCGATTTTCAGCAATGATAACCGTTGAAGAGTGAGCTGGATGTGATCGGCTTGTCTATTTATGCCCCACACACAATACAATTCAATGGTCCCTACAATCTCATTGTTCATTGGACACAGGAATTCCTCCTCGCATTATAACAAAAGGTCATAGGTTGATTCATACAGGTGGGCTGTGACTATTTCCAACAGCTCAGGTGGGAGGGAAACTGGGTTTCCCGCCGCATGGATAATTAAGTGCAAATAATAGTAAATGGACATAAACTTCTTATGTCCATAATTATTCGCACGAGCGATTAATCCGCTTCAAACCAACACCGGAATATTGCTAATTAAATACTCTTCCGATGGATACTAAACACCACTGTATTACTCCTGTCTGACCCTTCGTATCAAACAAAGGGGGATTTCTCTGTTCATGAACATTCTACATTAACCAAACTTTCAGAATCTATCAAAGGGACCATGATCTACAAAATACATTATATAGTGAAAATATGTAACGATTGAGTCGCACGCTACGAACACATGAACTCTACCGTAAATGCACATACCGCAGGCCCGCGGGTGCCCGCAACAGCGAGTATGCGCACGCACGGGAGAGCGCACACATGCGCAGCGCAGACCTGTGTGAGGTGCAAATATGGCAGTGTGCATAGAGATATTTTTCTGACTTTGACACTATATATATATATATATATATATATATATATATTGTCGAAGTCGAAAATATTATACACACACTTCAAGTGCAAACACCACACAGAGTGGCCTCTGTGCGTGCGCGTTTTTGCTGTGCGTACGCATACCCGCACGCCACGTGCACTGGTTCACGTGCCTTGCACATTGGCGCGTGGTATGAGCATGTACGGTAGCATATGCATACGCACAGAAAAGCTACAAAGACATATTTAATATTCAATTCATATAGTGCACAATTTACACATATTCTACACACACACATTGCCAGCAAGTTACATTTACTCAGAGGATAGAACAATGGAGATATCCAGCTTTACAGGATGTGAGGGGACAGAACAAGATTAGGACTCAGTGTTTGTTATCCAGATGTTTTGATATCTATATTCCGATTGTGATGTGCAGTTAATCGCATGTTTCTGCGCATAGATATGCGCAGAATTGTAATATTAACCAATACTGTAGATACTGTACTCTTGATATTTGGTGGGAACCCGGTGGTGGAGATCAGCAAGCACACCTGGACCAAGCATCGCCCACTTATTCAAACCAACCTATGACCCCTCATGTACTGTAAATGGCCTGCCCCTTGACCTATGGAAGAAGAGCTTACATTTCCTTTTGTATTGTATTTTGGACCCATTGTATAAAAGAGAGGCTCCCTGACCAGGCATCAGTCTATTCCCTGGAGGTCATCTTGCTAAGACTGACTGAGACCTGGATCCGGGAGCGCTGACGAACAAACGTATTGGTTGCATCTCTTCTCTGTGATGTTGTATTTTCTACTTGTATCTTTTTGAGTAAATATTGTTGATGTGTTGGACCACAACATAACATTTAACTACTGGTGTCGCATTCCATTCTTGTTTGGGGAATAAGGTGTATTCGGCCACACGTGTCGCTGCGTGTCGGCGTGTATACGCAACGTGCATACACATCTTAGAGGTTATTGTTTACGTTTAGCGGCCGCAGCTGTCCGAACCACAGTGTGTTTAGGTATTGCTTTTCCTTGTAAGTAAATCGAACTTAACAGTGTGTATATATATATATATATATATATATATATAAGATTTTGATACCTACCGGTAAATCCTTTTCTCCTAGTCCGTAGAGGATGCTGGGGACCACATCAAGACCATGGGGTTATAGGCGGTACCGCAGGAGCCATGGGCACTCTTAAGACTTTTCAATGGGTGTGAACTGGCTCCTCCCCCTATGCCCTCCTCCAGACCTCAGTTATAGGAACTGTGCCCAGGGAGACGGACATTTCGAGGGAAGGACTTACTTCAGTACTAGTGGTGAGATACATACCAACTCACACCCCCAACCGTGCCGCACACATGGCATTTAACATAACACACGCCAACAGGCATGAATTAATTGCAGCAACATGCTGAACTAAGAGAGCACAACCCCAGGGTAGCCGCCCAGGATGAGCCCACCTTCCTAGTGGAGTGGGCCTTTACCGACGTTGGTAACGGCAATCCAGCCGTAGTATGAGCTTGCTGAATCGTATTTCTGATCCAACGTGCAATAGTCTGCTTTTGTTGTGAGCATACAGGACAAACAGTGCCTCTGTTTTCCGTATACGAGCCATTCTAGCCACATAGATTTTCAAAGCTCTAACCACATCTAGAGACTTTGATTCAGTGAATGGGTCAGTAACTACTGGCACTACAATAGGTTGGTTTATGTGGAACGATGAAACCACCTTAGGAAGAAAATGTTGTCGAGTTCTCAACTCTGCCCTATGTTCATGGAAGATCAGGTAAGGGCTCTTGTGAGACAAGGCCCCCAACTAAGACACCCGCCTTGCGGATGCCAAGGCTAAAAGCATCACCACTTTCCAAGTGAGAAACTTCAACTCTATCTCTTGTAGAGGCTCAAACCAATCTGATTGAAGAAACTGCAACACCACGTTAAGGTCCCTTGGTGCCACTGGAGGCACGAATGGAGGCTGGATGTGCAGAACCCCTTTCACGAAGGTCTGAACCTCTGGAAGAGAGGCCAATTGTTTTTGGAAGAACACTGATAAGGCCGAAATCTGGACCTTGATTGATCCCAATCGGAGGCCTGCTTCCACACCAGCCTGTAGAAAATGGAGGAAACGTCCTAAGTGAAACTCTTCCGTAGGAGCCTTCTTGGATCACACCAAGACACATATTTTCACCAAATACGGTGGTAATGTTTCGACGTTACCCCTTTCCTGGCCTGAATAAGAGTGGGGATGACTTCCTTGGGAATACCCTTCCTGGCTAGGATCCGGCGCTCACAATTGATCGACGTGTGTGGTAGAACCCACAACTCACCGATAGAACGTCAAACGTAGCCGCGGTAAGTCTTGATACATGCACGGCCCCTGCTGCAGCAGGTCCTCGTGAAGAGGAAGAGGCCGAGGATCTTCTATGAGCAACTCATGAAGATCCGGGTACCAAGCCCTCCTTGGCCAGTCTGGGGCAATGAAGATTGCTCGAACCCTTGTTTGCCTTATGATCCTGAGTACCTTTGGGATCAGCGGAAGTGGAGGGAAGACATATACTGACGGGAAAACCCACTGGATCACTAGTGCATCCACTGCTACTGCTTGAGGGTCTCTCGACCTGGAACAGTATCTCTAAAGCTTCTTGTTGAGGCGAGATGCCATCATGTCTACTTGAGAAACTCCCCAACGACTTGTCACCTCTGCAAAGACTTCTTGGTGGAGGCCCCACTCTCCCGGATGGAGATCGTGTCTGCTGAGGAAGTCTGCTTCCCAGTTGTCTACTCCCGGAATGAATATTGCAGACAGAGCTCGTAGATGTTTTTCTGCCCAGCGGGATTTTTGTCGCCTCTGCCATTGCCGCTCTGCTTTTCGTTCCGCCATGCCTGTTTATGTACGCGACTGCTGTTACATTGTCTGCCTGGATCTGCACGGGACGGTCTTGAAGAAGATGTACCGCTTGTTGAAGGCCGTTGTAAATGGCTCTCAGCTCCAGCACGTTTATGTGAAGGCAGGCTTCCTGGCGTGACCAACGTCCTTGGAAGTTTTCTCCCTGAGTGACAGCTCCCCAGCCTCGGAGACTTGCATCCGTAGTTATCAGGACCCAGTTCTGAATACCGAACCTGCATCCCTCTAGTAGGTGAGAGCTGTGTAACCACCACAGGAGTGAAATCCTGGTTTTTGACGACAGGATTATCTTTCGGTGCATGTGCAGGTGTGACCCCGACCACTTGTCCAACAGGTCCCACTGAAATACTCTGGCATGGAACCTGCCAAACCGTATAGCCTTGTAGGCCGCCACCATCTTCCCCAACAACCGAATGCACTGATGGATCGACACACAGGATGGTTTCAGTACCTGTTTTACCATTTTCTGTATTTCCAGAGCCTTTTCCACCGGAAGAAATACTCTCTGAACTTCCGTGTCCAGAATCATCCCGAGGAAAGACAACTGTCAGGCTGTCAGGATTCTGATTTAGTCTGTTCCCGGAGGGGGCACTAGTGGGTCAGTGTATGAAACGTGGAGACTGAATAAAGTCCTGCGCATATGCGCTGATGTTTAATAAACACAAAAGTCACAGAATAATAATAGATGGTAGTAGCAGAAATGAAATGGGAAACGGTAACTGAATCCAAGGTAATGATAAAAAGTCTTTGGCAACACAAATATATCTTGGTGATAAGTTGATGGCTGAATGCAGAAGGTTTAAAGCAAATAAAGTCTCTGACAACAAAACGTGAAAATAACTTGATAACTGGATGCAAATGGTTTTAGGCAAAATAAAGTCACTGGTAACACAAATAACCTGGTAGCTGGATGTAAACGGATTTGTAAATAATAATTGAAACAAAGCAAAACTCCGGTAACGTGGAATAACTTGATAAATGAATGTAAATGGTTTAGAAAACAGAACTCCGGTAATACTTGCAAAAGCACACAGTCTCTGTAACATAAAAGTTCTTTAGCCAAGCAAGGCCCAGGCAGGAGACAGTCCTAACTCAGCATGCTTGTTAAGTGCTGGATGCAATGCACAGAATGGAATGCTGGTAACAAGGTGCACAAGTTAGACAATGAATAACACCTGAGGAGAGTCTCTTTCTGCTGATGAACTGTGGCAGGAGTCTGGAACAAGCAGGAGAAATGCAGAATGATGAGTGGAATGAAATGATGAGAGGAACCACTGGAGACTGGAACACGGGGAACCACTGGAGACTGGAACACGAGGAACCACTGGAGACTGGAACACGAGGAACCACTGGAGACTGGAACACGAGGAACCACTGGAGACTTGACACACCAAATGTGACTCGTTGTCCGAGGCAATGTGAATGAGCCAGGAACTGGAGTTTATACCCCTTGCTCTGTGATGATTGGATGAATCTCTGTGAGCACACCCTCCTGGATTGGGTGCCCAGATCAGCTGAGAGTTAACTGGAGCTGGTGATTAACCGGGAGAATAATTCTGTAGAGATTTAATGCAATGCACCGCTGGTTGCTGGCTGGGATCAGTAGTGCACCGGGAGTTAATGCTGTTTAACTAGAAGCACTGTGTACTCCAGGCTGCTGGCTGAAACCAGTGATTACCAAAAGATAGAACTGGTTAGGTGGAGCACAGTGAGCTGTAGGCTGCAGGAGACTGAAGACTGGAACTGCTGGGACCTGTAGTTCCACAGGTCCAATTCACACAGGATACTCTGAGGACAGAGGACTGAAGCCAGGAGACGTCTGTTCACTGGAAGTGATGCGATGGAGAATGTAGATTCCTGACAACAACCTTGTCATCGGTTCCAACTGTGACTTTGGATAATTTATGATCCACCCGTGTTGTATCGACAGAGAGAGTGAGATGTTGTGTAACAACTGCTCCCTGGATCTCGCCTTTATCAGGAGATCGTCCAGATAAGGAATTATATTGACTCCTTTCTGACGGAAGAGGACCATCATCTCCACCATCACCTTGGTGAATACCCTCGGCGCTGTGGAGAGGCCAAAAGGTAACGTCTCGAATTGGTAATGGCAATCCTAAACCGCGAATCTCAGATACGAGGAGGATAAATGGGAACATGCAGGTAAGCATCCTTTATGTCCACCGACACCAAGTAGTCCCCCTCCTCCAGACTGGAAATCACCGCCCAAAGTGATTCCATCTTGAACTTGAACTTTTTCAGGTAGCAATTCAGATCTTTTAGGTTTAGGATCGGTCTGACCGAGCCGTCCGGCTTCGGAACAACAAAGAGGCTTGAATAGAAACACCGTCCTTGTTGTGACAACGGTACCAGGACTATGACCTGGTCCTGACATAATTTTTGGATTGCCGCTGTTACTGCTTCTCTCTCTGGCGGAGAAACTGGCAAGGTCGATATGAAAAATCGGCATAGGGGAACGTCTTGAAACTCCAGCTTGTATCCCTGGGATACTATGTACAACACCCAAGGACCCAGGCAGACAGAATCCAACCTTGGCTGAACAGTTTGAGACGTGCCCCCACCCGAGCAGCCTCCCGCAAGGGAGTTCCAGCGTCATGCTGAGGATTTGGCAGGGGTAGGGGTAGACTTCTGCTCTTGGGAACCAGGAGCTGCTGCGGACTTCTTTCCCCTTCCCCTCCCCTTACCTGCAAAGAAGGGGGAACCTCTCGTCTTTCTGTTTTTATTGGGCCGAAAGGACTGCATGTGCAGGTGATAGGTCTTTTTTGCCGGTGCAGGCGCAGAGGGCAAAAATATCGACTTACCTGCGGTAGCCGTTGAGACTAACGCATCCAGGCCATCGCCAAATAAGGCCTCACCTTTATATGGGAGAGCCTCCATGTTTATTTTGGAATCTGCATCCGCGTTCCACTGACGAATCCACAACACCCGCCTAGCCGACACTGCCATGGTAGCGGCTTGTGAACTCAAGAGTCCAATATCCTTCATTGTTTCCAGCATGTAGGCGGCAGCGTCCTTGATATTCCCTAACTTGAGTATCTCATCTTTATCAATTGTGTCAATTTCTGATGACACGCTTTCTGACCATTTTTCAATAGCGCGACTCACCCACGCGCAGGCAATAGTCGGCCTGAGCAGCGTACCATTGGCACCATAAATGGATTTCAATGTTGTTTCCATTTTACGGTCTGCCGGCTCTTTAAGTGAAGCCGTGCCAGGTGCAGGAAGCATTACCTTCTTTGTCAACCTGGAAAGACAGTGCGTCTAACACAGGGGGTGATTCCCATTTTTTTCTGTCCTCAGCCGGGAAAGGGTAAGCTATCTGAATCCTTTTGGGAATACGAAATTTCTTATCAGGATTCACCCACATCCCTTCAAAGAGAGCATTCAGTCCGTGTGATGGAGGGAGCGTGACTTTGGATTTCTTTTCCTTATAAAAATAAGCCTTCTCCTGAGGTACAGGAGTGGTTTCTGTAACCTCCAACACGTCCCTTATAGCCACAATCATATATTGTATACTTTTCGCCAATTTATGATCTATCTCTCTGGATTCACTATCGTCGACACAGGAATCAGATTCCGTGTCGGTATCAGTGTTAATAACATTCGCAAATGGTCTCTTATGTGACCCAGAGGGGCCGCCTGCATAAGGAATAACAGAATCCTGAAAAATCACATCTTCAACAGATTTTCTCAAGCATGCAGCCTTAGATTCAGACTTATCTAATCTTTGGTTAATCAGATGCATACTGTCACGTATCTCTTTCACCCATGCAGGCTCTTGGTGTGCCGGCAGCGCCACCACATTACAAGTCTGTGTCCCTAAAATGGCTTCCTCCGGGGAGGAACTCCCTGCCTCAGACATGCCTCACACGTGTACAGCACACTCACAGACACACTGGGACTTATTTGGGGACAGACCCACAGTGAAATCTGTCAGAGGAACACAGTATAGGAGCAGCCAGTTCACAATCCCAGCGCCTGTAATGAGTGTGAACACAGAATGCCCACAGCCAACTAGCGCTTTTATACAGTTAATCACACTATAAAACTGCACCACAACGCCCTGTGCCCCCCCAAATATCACCCTGTACTTGTCACAAGTGGAGGAGAGGACCAGCGTGTTCTCTGCAGCCTGAGGAGAGAAAATGGCGCTGAGCAGTGTGCTGGCTGCCTGAGGAAGAAGCTCCGCCCCCGCAATGGCGCGTCCTTACACTCAGTTATCATAGTAATATTTATACTGACGGGGGTAGGGCTGTGCCAGTGGCACCTTATGCCCCCTTTTAGCCAGTTTTGAGGTATATTTTTGCTGCCCCCTGCACCCTGCAGTGACTGTGTGTGTGGGCAGCAATGGTGCGCTGCGCTCCCGCCAGCCGAGCCGGTCCTCAGCCGTCACTTACTTGATAGAAGTTCCTTCTTCTCATGCTCAACTGTCTTCTGACTTCTGGCTCTGCGAGGGGGGTGATGGCGTGCTGTGGGAGTGAGCATCTAGACACGGCTAGCGTTCAGTACCCTTCAGGAGCTCTTGGTGTCCTGTCAGCCAGAAGCAGAGCCATGAAACTTTTTAGGAAGTTGGTTCTGCTTCTGCCCCCTCAGTCCCACGAAGCAGGGAGTCTGTTGCCAAAAAAAACCCTAACAAGTCTTTTCAGAGAAACTCAGTAGAGCTCCTCAGAGTGCATCCAGTCTGCCTGGTCACATTTCTAAAACTGAGGTCTGGAGGAGGGGAATAGGGGGAGGAGCCAGTTCACACCCATTGAAAAGTCTTAAGAGTGCCCATGGCTCCTGCGGCTCCTGCGGAACCGCCTATACCCCCATGGTCTTGATGTGGTCCCCAGCATCCTCTAGGACGTATGAGAAATATATTATATATATATATATATATATATATATATATATATATATATATATAACAAAAAAGACAAAAGAAGAGGGGGCGCTCCATAGTGCATAAAAGTTTTAAATCAAACAGACAGATAAAAGACTGTAAACTCCAGAGAGATATGACTCGTACCAGAGAATAAAACACTGTGGGCTGGTTACCACACGACATATAATGTTACCATCCAGGCAATACTCGTCCCGCAGTTCAATGACTCTCCAGAGCAGACCACATGAAGCTGCCAGCCGGAAAAGATGTTTTAGCTTCACACGGACCCGCCGTGTGTGTGAGCTGCTGCACTGGATCGCGTAGACACAGTAAGGGATTGCCGGAGGTGCAGATAGAGAGTGCACTGTCAGATCACACCCTGACCGGTTTTGTCTGAAAGACTTCGTCAGAGGGCGTGACCTGACATGCACCAGGGCAGGTCACTGGGCTGCCCTGGTGCATGTCAGGTCACGCCCTCTGACGAAGAGTCGTTGAACTGCGGGACGAGTATTGCCTGGATGGTAACATTATATGTCGTGTGGTAACCAGCCCACCGTGTTTTATTCTCTGGTACGAGTCATATCTCTCTGGAGTTTACAGTCTTTTATCTGTCTGTTTGAATTAAAACTTTTATGCACTATGGAGCGCCCCCTCTTCTTTTGTCTTTTTTGTTAGAAATTATACCCATGAATCCTGGGTTTCTGGAGTTGGAGTAGGGGAGCAGCGGCCCTGATATACGTGGTTATAAGTGCAGATTCCCTACAGATCATCTGTTGGCTTTGCTGGACTATTTACACACAAGTACACTGGCGCTTTCACTATTTGTTTTATTTATATATATATATTTATTTATATATATATATATATATATATATATATATATATATACACACACACACACACACACACACACACACACACACACAGTGGGGCAAAAAAGTATTTGGACAGCCACCGATTGTGCAAGTTGACCCACTTAAAAAGATGAGAGAGGTCTGTAATTTCCATCATAGGTACACTTCAAATGTGACTAAAGTATGATGTCCCGACTAAGCGGCATCGCAACATAAAGCATTAACGGAAACCCCGTGGACAGCCGCCCCCGAAAGTCCCCCAGAGCGCGTGGAGTGCGCCGAAATGGAAAACAGAGGCTCTCGAGCAACCGCCAAATAAGACTGTCTGATGGTCAGACGTAACCAACGGCCCAATGGCTGTTGGGACCCCGGCCATTTAGGACGGGAGCATCGTACAGAACAAAGAAGAAATCAATTTGCTGAATAGCCGAAGACCTCTGTACAGAGAGTCGGAGAGCCCGGACAACATCCAAAGGACACGAATCCGGTGAAACCGCAGAGAGGGCCGAAAACACAAGTGTCAGATTCATATGAAAAGCGGACATCACCCCTGGAAGAAATGACAGCTGAGTATGAAGCTCAGCCGTAACCTTATCCGAAAGGGGGGTTGTCGGTAGAGTACTCCCTGCAAGAAAGCCTGAACTTCCGGCCGCCAGGCTAATTACCTTTGGAAGAAAACCGAAAGAGAAACTCAGGTCAACCTAGTTGAAGCGCAGCCGAGCAAACCACCCGGAGAAACCAAAGAAGGCGGTTAAATGAAAAACCGAAGGGAAAAACCCTCGTCATCCACACCAGGCCACAAAAAGTTTCCAAAAGTGGCAAAAGTGAGACGATGTAACCGACTTCTGAAATCGGGGCCCAGTAGGTATAACTGAACTAGGGAATTCCTTCCTTCTGAGAAGGTCTCGTGAACGGCCACACCGTTAAACGAAACCTGTGAAAGACTGAACAAAGAAAAGGACCCTGTTGAAGTAGACATTCCTGCAGAGGTAGGAGCCAAGGGTCCTCTATTGACAACAGGTGCAGGGTGGATTTCCAAGTCTTGCGCGGCCAAACTGGAGTACCGGGAGGACTAGCGCGCATTCTCCCTTTATGCGTTGCAGAAAGTGAGGTAGTAACAAAAAAGGAGGAAAAACAGAAAACAGTATGAGGAGCATAAATGGGACCCGTGTCGAAACAGAAGACCTGGATCCTCCGGATATTCAGAAGCAACCTAATCCGCAGAGTGGGTTACCAGCAGTAGATCGTCCAGTTAGGGAACAAACGTCACTCCCTGCCTTTGAAGTAGGGCCATCCTGTGACCTCCATGAACAAGGTGGGAGCGGAAGAGAGACCGAACGGAAAGGTCTGAAAGTGGAAATGAGTATCCTGTACTACAAATCGAAGAAAAGAGTAAACCGGCATCCCTGATGACTAAGGACGCCTAAACCCTCTTTTCTCCAAACTAGCAATCACAGACTGAAGGGATTCTAAGTTCAGAATAGGCCTGGCCGAGCCATCTGGCTTCGGCCGTGAAAACACAAAGGCCTGAGAAAATGCCCCGATTCCAATGATGTGCGGAAACAGGGATCAGCACCCCTGCGGTTCGAAGCATCTGGAACACCGCCTGCAGTGCGACTATCGTCGGAAACCGGAAGACCCGTGGTGAGGGACCACTGAGGTGGTTGGACTCCAAAATCGAGGATGCAACCGCCCGTGATGAGAAAACTTACCCAAGCATACTCAGGCTTCCCAGAAAAACCACCGACGTGCGCCCACCCGGGGATCTCCCAGGTGGGAGGGAGGTCCGACCTGCGGTGGGTGTGTTGGAGGACCTACAATCCGACTGGTCTGAGGATGCTGAACCTCTGCCTCGGCCTCTTACTCCGAGATCCCTTGGAGACGGAGATACCGTCCCTGTCACGTACTCGAAACCTGGAAAGGGTACGGAAAGATCTAAAGGAAAGACCGGCATATGTCCATTTTGGAGCTGGAGCAGCAGTAGGGAAAAGAAAAGTGGACTTACCCAATGGCCTGAGAAATCCAGGCAGGAAGATCCTTCTCGACCAGGCCCGTAATGAACCACGCCCCTGCTGCCCATTAGGAGTCAATATCTGTCTGTCACTACCGCAGCCCTAAAGGTCGTCGGGTTAAGACAGCTCAAGCGGAAATTCAGGTTCCGAGTATACAGACTTCCTTGGAGATCTCAAAAGAACATAAAGCAGAATCGTAACTCTGATCTGCCCAAGGAATCAGTTGATCCTGATGTAAACCCTGTAACCCAGAGGATAATTGTTTTACAACCTACCTGCTCCGGACAAGGTAGAACCTCTGCTGCCGCATATTTGTCTCAGATGGCTCGCTCCGCAAGGTAGCCCCAGGAACCGGCAGCTACGTGGACCTGCAATACATCAAGGGGTATACCCTTGGAGAGGTCCGATATCGTTTCCTGCTATCTGCGGGTAAAGGACAGGAAAACAAACATTGCTTGATACCTGAAATTGTGTATTCGGATGTCTCCAGGCCGCCGACCGGAGCACATCCAGCTTATCCGAAACTGGACAAGTCGCTGTCGTCACATCATTGGCGCCAAACCCCGAGGAACGTGAAGCGCTCCTTTACCTGTAGCACCAGACAAACTGCTGTACAATGCGCCTCGTATCCTGTACATCTCTCGCCTCCCCCAAGACAGGCCTCTCATCCGCAGAGTCGTGTAACATGGAGGTTAACAAGCTCCTTTTAGAAACCTGGAGAGGAGAAATGACGGACGGGGTCTCTGGTTAATAGTGACATTACCTGTATAAGCTGAGCTGTTCAAACAGAAGCGTGCTGCAGCTGCGTTGAGGGCTAAGCAGATGGTTCCACCGCACAATCCACACCTAACAGGAATTTCACTGCCTGTCCCGGGTGATACGTTCAGTAAAATGAAAAAAGGTGGGTTAAAGAAGCGTAATCCTATGTACTCTCTGCACTATAACATGCAGTGACAGACACGTTTCCCTTAAAATAATAATAATTGCAACCTCGCTGAGTTTTGAACCCGTGGCTACACGTATTGCGGGCGGACACAGGGGCCCTCATTCCGAGTTGTTCGCTCGGTAAAAATCTTCGCATCGCAGCGATTTTCCGCTTAATGCGCATGCGCAATGTCCGCACTGCGACTGCGCCAAGTAAATTTGCTATGCACTTAGTAATTTTACTCACGGCTTTTTCATCGGTCTGGCGATCGTAATGTGATTGACAGGAAATGGGTGTTACTGGGCGGAAACAGGCCGTTTTATGGGCGTGTGGGAAAAAACGCTACCGTTTCCGGAAAAAACGCAGGAGTGGCCGGAGAAACGGAGGAGTGTCTGGGCGAACGCTGGGTGTGTTTGTGACGTCAAACCAGGAACGACAAGCACTGAACTGATCGCAGATGCCGAGTAAGTCTGAAGCTACTCAGAAACTGCTACGAGGTGTGTAATCGCAATATTGCGATTACTTCGTTCGCAATTTTAAGATGCTAAGATTCACTCCCAGTAGGCGGCGGCTTAGCGTGAGCAACTCTGCTAAAATCGCCTTGCGAGCGAACAACTCGGAATGACCTCCAGTATTCATTAGGCCACAGCCAACCGTTCTCTGTGTGCAGATGTCCCCACTACTAGCGTACTGAGCCACAGCGGCTTTTTGTCTGATGCCATCACACATTCCCCAAATTACAAACAGCATTAGTACCAAGTGAAACAAGGGAATAATAAAGGGAAGGCAATACCTGCCCTGTATGTAGTGTACTGCTAAATTAGGAAGAACAGGTGCAGTACATGTTTCTCGGAAGCTCCGCTGGTTGTACGTGGCAATGTCGTTAGTATAATAAATTGCGCTGGAAGCTTATAGTTCTATCCACTATATACGACCTATACAGCGAGCCTAACTGAGTAGACTATAAAGATGACTCTGAAAAACAATTCACTGCTATGATGAGATGAGGTCTCCCCTGCAGGGAGGAGACAGCAGCCAGCGCATGCAGAGCCCCAGGGGCAGCTGGGAGCTGAAGCCCTATGTCGAGAATAAGCTCCGCCCCCCCTAATGGCACCCAATTTAAACTAAGTGAACCTCAGTGCCAACCTAGCTGTGAGCGCCCTGAATCCCCCTCCTGCAATGGAGAATGAGCCCCTTCTGTTGGCGTGGCCGGCGCCGCGCTACCTGTGGGGCCAGATTATTGCACGTGGGAGCGCGCGGCATCTTAAGTAAATTCAAAACTTAACCCGCTTCTGTAACTGCAGCGGTGAGCACCCCCCGCATCCCGCGGCCGGGGAGCGCTGAGTCCGCTGCACAGAGCGGGAGTTAGCTCCGCCCCCCCCCCCGCAATGGCGCCAAATTCAAAAGTGTATACCGCCTCCAGCGGTATCCCCGTGCCAGCTCTGTGAGTCGCGCGGGGGGGAGGGAGCCGGGGGGGAAGCGGGAGACGCATTCCAAGTTCACCCTGCATCCCCCGACATCATGCTGCCCAGAAGCAATGTGAGCCTCGGCTGGGGAGCGGGGAGCGCTGAGCCCGCTACACAGAGCGGGAGTTAGCTCCGCCCCCCCAAATGGCGCCAAATTTAAAAGTGCAGAGCGCCACCAGCGGTATCCTCGTGCCAGCTCTGTGAGCAGCGCTGAGAGAGGGTTTAAATTTTATATTTCTAAATTCACCCGGCATCCCCCGCATTCATGCTGCTTAAAGGCAATGTGAGCCACGGCTGGGGAGCGGAGGGAGCAGAGCTGAAGACGCCTCTGTTACGCTGTACCAGTGACAGAGTGTAAAGCTGGGAGCGGGGGGAGTAGGTGGACGAACAAAAATAGGATTTTAATACCTACCGGTAAATCCTTTTCTCTTAGTCCGTAGAGGATGCTGGGGACTCCATAAGGACCATGGGGTATAGACGGGATCCGCAGGAGACATGGGCACACTATAAGACTTTTACTGGGTGTGAACTTGCTCCTCCCTCTATGCCCCTCCTCCAGACCTCAGTTAGAAAACTGTGCCCAGGGAGACGGACATTTCGAGGAAAGATTTATTGTGTCATACCAGCTCACATCTCGAACATACCGCAGAACGTGGTAGACAAAAGAATACCAGCCCACGGCATGGACAATACACAGCCGCATGCTGAGAGAATATGTAACACAACCAGTGTGTCAACACAACCAATAATAAGACACCGCATGCCATGACATGCACAACGTCAGCAACAGCCTGACAGAAAAGAAACACAAGAGTGTAACCATAACCAATAACTGCAGACACAGTACGCACTGGGACGGGCGCCCAGCATCCTCTACGGACTAAGAGAAAAGGATTTACCGGTAGGTATTAAAATCCTATTTTCTCAAACGTCCTAGAGGATGCTGGGGACTCCGTAAGGACCATGGGGTTTATACCAAAGCTCCAGACCGGGCGGGAGAGTGCGTACGACTCTGCAGTACTGATTGAGCAAACATGAGGTCCCCATCAGCCAGGGTATCAAACTTGTAGAGCTTAGCAAAAGTGTTTGAACCCGACCAAGTAGCCTCTCGGGAAAGTTGAGCCGGCGAGACTCCTTGGGCATCCGCCCAAGAAAAGCCCATCTACCTAGTAGAATGGGTCACTACCGACTTCGGTAACGGCAATCCAGCCGTAGAACGAGCACGCCGAATCGTATCACAGATCTAGCCTGTAACAGACTGCAGAGACGCAGGCGTCCCCAATCACTCTGGGGCATACCAGACAAACAGAGCCTCTGATTCCCCAATCTGAGCCAAATTGGCGACATAAATATTCAAAGCCCTGACTACATCGAGAGACCTTGAATCAGCCAATGCTTAAGCAACCACAGGCATCAAATAGGCAGGATTCTGCGAAACACCGAAACCACTTCAATAGATCACATGAGTTGATCTTGAAGAACTGGATACCAAGCCCTCCTCGTTTAGACCGGAACAATGAGGATCCCCTGAACCTTTGTTCTTCTTGCGCTTATCACCTTCAGAAGAGTGAAACCGGAGGGGACACATAGACCAACTGAAAACACCCAAGGTGTCCTGAGGACGTCCACTGCTATTGCTTGAGTGTCCTCTGACCTGGAATAATATCTCTAAGATCTCTCGTTGAGGCGAGACGCCAACATGTCCAATTGAGGCACTCCTCAACAACTTGTCGCTTCAGCGAAAACTTCTCGATGACTACCGTTTTTCTCCCGGATGGAGATCGCGTCTGCAGAGGAATCTATTTCTCAGACGATCACATCTGGAACGAAGACTGCTAATATAGCGTTTACCAGTCTTTCCACCCAGTGGAAAACTTTTTCGCATCTGCCATTGCCGCTTTGCTCCTTGTTCTGCCCTAGCGGCTTACTTACACCACTGCTGTCAAGTCGTCCGACAGAAGTAACACGGGCAGATCCCGAAGCATATGTTCACTGAAAATAGCTCTTAATTCAAGAAAACTTATTGCAGACAAGCCTTCCAGCTCGACATTTTCCTCTGGAAATACTTCCCTTGCAAGGACTGTTCCCCAGCCTCGGAGATCTGCATGCATGGACACCAGGATCTCATCCTGGATTCCGAACTTCGTCCCTCTAGGAGGTGAGAACTGAGCCGACACCACAGGAGCGAAAACCTGGTCATTAGGATTATCTTCCGGCGCATGCGCAGGTGAGATCCGGACCACATTTCCAACTGGCCCCGTGGAAACCACTCTGGCATTTGACCTGCTCACCGAAAAGGCCTCCTAGGCCGCACCGATCTTCATCAACGGAACATATTGATGGATTGTCACTGCAAATCTGATCCGACTCCAGATCCTCAGACCTCTTTCCACAGGAACCCACAGAACTTTTACCGTTCCGTATCTACTCTGATACCCACCTCTGACGCCTGCGTCGTTGGGAATAACAGCCTTCCCCTGTGTTGAAGAACAGTCAGAGAGAAAACAACGATTTGCACCACTTGTGTTTTGACCTCGCCTAAATCAGGAGAGTGTCCCAGTACAGAACCACAATGGCTTTTACTATTGAAAGAATACCATCCCACTGCCATCACTCCGGTGAAATGGTAAAGACAATCCTGGACATCCACCCAGGTAATCTGAATGCGGAGAACAGCATTTAAACCTCTAGCTTTTTTTGTTTGTTTTTAAACAGGGACAGCAGGACAATGCCCTGAACCTGACGCACCCTTCGTATGGCGTCGCGTACTACCTCCCCTTCCAGAGGGGAAACGCCAAGATCTATTAGAAAAATCAGTGAGGGGAAACATCTGTAACGCCAGAACGCCCTTTGGATTCTATAATTAACTCACAGGTCCTAGTCTATTCCCGGACTGACTGAAAAGTAGTAGACGAGTACCCACCAGAGTGGCCTCCAGCCAGATAGACTCCACGACATGTGATGGATGTGGAGGAAACAGAAAAATGACATCCGCTTCTGCGAACCTAACAAGGCTGCAGAACTCTTACCTTTTCACCTTCCACTGTCTGCACAGAAAAGGAAAAAAGAACGGTATAGAACCGGTTAAAACGACTGCATCCCACAAAAGAATGCGTCACCAACCGTTATGAAGGAGACTAACTCACGAAGTTAGATTTACCAGGATTGACTGAACTGAGGCATCCCCAAACAGTCCCAGGGAAAAACTCCAGTAACTCTCGGAGTCAGCCCCAGCATTCCCCCGGCCACAGCTCCTGTATACGTACGGCAGCCTGCCGTAATGTTATAGAGAAGAACCAACAGTTAATTCTATCGGATGCCTTTCCGAATATAAACACTCCCACATGTGCATGTAATGCAAATAAGCTCCAAGCATAGAAATAAAATATCACTTAGCTTCCTGTATACGATCCTTTCTGACAGGGCCCCGTGTCGACCAGGAGTTGACTTTCACAGTATTCTATCCGAGGCGGGAAAAGAATAAACATTCGGACTCCTTGAGAGGATCTGAGACCAACTCGTCACGGCCGACCTAGAGCTTTATCAACAGAGCGACCAGCACATGAGAAGGAATACTATTACTTCAGCATTCATTATAAATCATAATATGAATATACATAATGTAATACACAATTACGCACATATCCTAAATATATATATATATATATATATATATATATATATATATATATACATACATAACATACATAAGCGGATTGTCCGGAACCATCGGGTACCTATTGACATTAATGTGTTCTGAATGTGTATGACCATGTACTGAGTGCCCTAGTTGTGGATCTACCAGGAAACATTATGGTCGACAGAAAACCTAGTATTCGTCGACAGCAGGGAGTAATAACCAGGCAAAATAACATTCCTGCAACCCCGAGAGGTCCGAGGGAAGTATACATATATAATTTTAAGAACACTTCCCCACATACACTACCACATCTGTGTTCGAGGCACCTGGACCTGGACCTGTACCATACATATAAACATATATACAGGTATAAGGCAGTTACAACATGTTAATTTACACCCAGTAATAACAGTCGGTGCCGACAGGGTCACCCACATACTACTGTGTCTCCCAAACAGTGTTTACTTTTAACAAGCATACAACTACCGACCTGCTGATACTGCACTGAATCAAGCACCAGCAGGAGTCGCGAAGCCGACAGTGATCCCCACAGCTATTTGTGACAGAACACTCACGCATGTCGACACATGTTGACTCAAAAGCTATATTGGGTATATCTGACAGGGAACACACAGAGATATATGCACACAAATAATGATTACATGCCCATTATCTAACATAGTGCCATATTTCCTTTTATATAGCACTAACACACTGTGCATCCCCTCATGTGCACTATATACATGGTTTTGGCGGGGACATGGAGAAAATGGCGCTTAATCTTTGTGTGAGGGCTAAGCCCCGCCCCTACTCGGCACGCTTCAGCCCCTGTATTAAAATACTTTTTTATGCTGGCGGGGGTCCGTATACAGTGCACACGCACTGTATACACGTTTTATCACACCCACAAAGAGGTTTATATTGCTTCCCAGGGCGCCCCCCCCTGCGCCCTGCAGCCTTGCAAAGCCGCTGTGTGAGTGAGCAAAGGCGCGCAGCATGGCCGCTGGTTTATACTGGCGGGGGATCGTACACGGTGCCCAGGCACCTAATATGCATCCCCTCCAGCGGATTGGACCCTCAGTAACTTGCTGCCCAGGGCGCTCCCCCCCCCCCCCCCCCGAGCGCCCTGCACCCTGTGAGTGCCGTTGGTGTGTGGGAGCATGGAGCGCAGCGCGACCGCCGTGCTGTACCTCCGTTACTGAAGTCTTCTGCCGTCACTGAAGTCTTCTGTTCTTCACATACTCACCCGGCTTCTTTCTTCTGGCTTCTGTGAGGGGGGTGACGGCGCGGCTCCGGGAACAAGCAGCTAGGCGAACCAAGCGATCGAACCCTCTGGAGCTAATGGTGTCCAGTAGCTTAAGAAGCAGAGCCCTTAAACTAAGCAGAAGTAGGTCTGACTTCTCTCCCCTCAGTCCCACGATGCAGAGAGCCTGTAGCCAGCAGGTCTCTCTGAAAATAAAAAACCTAACAATAAAGTCTTTCCAGAGAAACTCAGTAGAGCTCCCATAGTGTGTGTACAGTCACTCCTGGGCACAGAGTCTAACGGAGGTCTGGAGGAGGGGCATAGAGGGAGGAGCCAGTTCAAACCCAGTAAAAGTCTTATAGTGTGCCCATGTCTCCTGCGGATCCCGTCTATACCCCATGGTCCTTACGGAGTCCCCAGCATCCTCTAGGACGTTTGAGAAAAGTGTTTGTACTCACCACAACTTTCTGCTGTGCAGGATGATGGAGTGGCCCCAACACGCGCCGCACGCAGCGGTGTCCGCCAGGATCTTCTGTCGACGGAGCGGCCCCGACACGCGCCGCACGCAGCTGTGTCCGGCCACTTATACTCACCGCTGCCTAGCTGCCAGAATCTTCTGCCGACAGAGCGGCCCGACATGCGCCGCACGCAGCGGTGTCCGGCCAGTCTCTGGAGAGCTCAGTGTCTCTTTCAGCCGGGGCCCATCCCGAGCCGCACGCAGCTGCGATGGGACCCCGCTGGCAGCTTCCGCGGTGCAGACTGGCAGTGGCAGAGCTGCCAGTCTGTGAGAAATAAAAATAAAAAAATAAAAATTTTCAAGAGAAAGCCCAAGAGTGACCAGCTCCCTCTGGCACTAAAATAAGACTGGCTTGGAGGGGGGACATAGTAGGGGAGGAGCTAGTCACATGGTTATAAATTTAAAGTGCCAGCTCCCAGTTACTGCCTACTATTTCCCCATTCTGCACTCCAGTGGCCCCTAGTGGATGAAGGAGAAAAAAACCCAGGAAATCACATTGTATGATTTTTAAACAATTTACTTGTATATTCTTGTGGAAAATAAATATTTGGACACCTACCAAGCTGCAAGATTTCTGGCTCTCACAGACCTGTTACTTCTTCTTTAGGAAGCTCTTCTATCCTCCACCCGTTACCTGTATTAATGGCACCTGTTTGAACTGGTTATCTGTATAAAAGACACCTGTCCACACCCTCAAACAGTGTGACTGCTACCTCTCCACCATGGCCAAGACCAGAGAGCTGTCTAAGGACACCGGGGACAAAATTGTAGAGCTGCACAAGGCTGGGATGAGCTACTCGACAATAGGCAAGCAGCTTGGTGAGAAGAGATCAACTGTTAGCGCAATTATTAAAAAATGGAAGAAATACAAGATCACTGACAATCTCCCTTGACCTGGTGCTCCATGCAAGATCTCACCTCGTGGGGTATCAATTATCTTGAAAACGGTGAGGAATCAGCCCAGAACTACACGGGGGGGGGGGGGGGGGGGGGACCTGGTCAATGACCTCAAGAGAGCTGGGACTACAGTCACAAAGGTTACCATTAGTAACACACTACGTCATCATGGATTGAAATCCTGCAGCGCCCGAAAGATCCCCCTGCTTAAGCCAGCACATGTCCAGGCCCATCTAAAGTTTGCCAGTGACCATCTGGATGATCCAGAGGATTGGGTGAATGTAATGTGGTCAGATGAGAACAAAATCAAACTTTTTGGTATAAACTCCACCATCCCAAGAACACCATACCCACTGTGAAGCATGGGGGTGGAAACATCATGCTTTGGGGCTGCTTTTCTGCAAAGGGGACAGGACGCCTGATCTGTACTCAGGAGAGGATGATAGGGGCCATGTATCATGAGATTTTGGGCAAAAACCTTCTTCCCTCAGTAAGAGCATTGAAGGTGGAACGTGGCTGGGACAATTAACCCAAACACACCGGCCGGGCAACTATGGAGTGGCTCCGTAAGAAGCATTTCAAGGTCCTGGAGTGGCCTAGCCAGTCTCCAGATCTCAACCCAATAGAAAATCTGTGGAGGGAGTTGAAAGTCCGTGTTGCCCGGCGACAGCCCCAAAACATGACAGATCTAGAGAAGATCTGCATGGAAGAGTGGGCCAAAATACCTACTACAGTGTGTGCAAACCTGGTCAAGAACTACAGGAAACGTTTGACCTCTGTAATTGCCACCCGAGGTTATATTACAAAGTATTGAGTTAAACTTTTTGATTGTCCAAAAATTAATTTTCCGCAAGAATATACAAATAAATTGTTTAAAAATCATACAATGTGATTTCCTAGGTGTTTTTTTTTTTTTTTTTTCAGATTCTGCCTCTCACAGTTGAAGTGTACCTATGATGCAAATTACAGACCTCTCTCTCTTCTTTTTAAGTGGGCCAACTTGCACAACCGGTGGCTGTCCAAATACTTTTTTGCCCCACTGTGTGTGTGTGTGTGTGTGTGTGTGTGTGTGTGTGTGTATATGTATGTATGTATGTATATATATATATATATATATGGAAATAGAGGAAGAAACAACAGAGCGCCTATAGTGTAGTATCCTTTAAATTAGTTTTTGTCACATGCAAGAAAAATACTGCGTACCGGATTACGGCTTGACTCAATACTTATCGGTCCCCTGGTCTTTTTAGTCCACGTCTACTTGCTCCTCTCTCTTTCAGTAGTGGATCGCAGCTTCCAAATGTGTAAAAAGTCCCAGGACCTCCTCAGGATGAAAACATCTCATAATAAATTATTGCCCACACCTATCTTGTCCATTAACCTGCTCAAAACACGTGCCAGAAATCGTTTTTTTTTTATGATTTCTGGCACGTGTTTTGAGCAGGTTAATGGACAAGATAGGTGTGGGCAATAATTTATTATGAGATGTTTTCATCCTGAGGAGGTCCTGGGACTTTTTACACATTTGGAAGCTGCGGTCCACTACTGAAAGAGAGAGGAGCAAGTAGACGTGGACTAAAAAGACCAGGGGACCGATAAGCATTGAGTTAAGCCGTAATCCGGTACGCAGTATTTTTCTTGCATGTGACAAAAACTAATTTAAAGGATACTACACTATAGGCGCTCTGTTGTTTCTTCCTCTATTTCCAGATTCCCTTTGGGCTACGCATACCTAGTGGCACTTTTTGAAGAACTGAGCAGCCACCCGTTAAAACGGGGAAAGTGTGGACTGTTTGGCAATTAAACCAAACACTAAATTTGGGAAGAAATCATTTACTGGATTGGTCACTTGACCGAATTTATTTATGACTGTAGATTACACTTTGACAGTAAGGAACTTTGCATAATTGGGACAAGCGCACTGATTTACTCTTGGACAATATATATATAAAATGACCCTGGTGCACTTAGCCCCCGTCAGGGCACAGAATATAGGGATAGCTATATGTGTGAGATACACGGAATAGGAACCACGCAGCAGCTATTGGCATACACAGTCACATGTACAATGCAGAAATGATTACAAACAACAATAAAACTGCACTGGACTAGCATTACTAAGTAAAGCTATGTATGTATACAGATATAACAATGCACAGTAAATACTGGATATATATATCACAGGGTACTTGTACTAAATATCCCTGTAGTTATGCACTTTTTCTTAACTAACACTGTCTAAACGACATGTAGAATACTTAAGTGTCCTGTAAATGCACAGCGCTGATGAGGCAGGCGGCTTTACAGAGGAGACAATGCCCAGGAGTCCCAGGATCAGCGCAGCTCTGTGTAATGGCGCCCAAACGCTGGCGGGAACATCTGCTGTAGATGGCGCCTGGGGCTGGGGGAGGGGCTACAGGTCAGAGCCTTCTCCCCTCAGCTGGACTTCACCACCGGGTACTGTGGGTCCTATACTAAACGGATTTTAGTAAATCCAACCTGTGCCCCTTGCCCTGGTGGATATAGTGGGGTCCCTGCACGGCCACAGTGTTCACGCCAGCGCGGTCTCTCTCTGGAGACCGTGCTGGATCGCGATTTCGACGGGTCCAGCCTGGGAGACCCTCTTACCCCTTCCACGCGATCCAGGAGAGCAGCAGCGGTATGTGTGCCTGAAAGGACCGGAGAGCCTCCGCTGTAAGTACCCGGCAACCAGGGCGTAGGAGTATACAGCGCCACTGGGGGAGGTGAGGGAGCCGCAGCACGATATGTCAGCATGACATATAGCAACTAGTGCCTGTGCTGTGGCCCTTAAAGTCTTCTTTCTTGTCAGAAAATCTCTTTTCAGGGCTGCCTAGCGCAGCCTTCCCTGTTAGCTGCCTGCACTGCAGGCACCAACTTACAAACTGAGCTCCAGTGCCTGGAGGCGGGGATATAGAGGAGGCGGTGCAAGGCGTCCTGGGAACAGTCAAAGATTTAGCCTGTTGGTGCCTCGGATCAAGATCCAACTCTACACCCCGATGTTACTCCCTGTGGAATACCAGTGTACCCTGCTGCAGAAATGTCTAGTTACGGCACTGATATGGTGTCTATCTATATATGAGACATACTATGCTATGATGTTATTTTAACTTTTTTCTTTGTTTGAGGAACATAAAGAATGGAAAGGAGCGCCATTCCCTATGACATTCTTCTTTTTTGGAAATACATACCTTTCACTTATCAGTTCCAGGTAAAAACCAGTTGCCTTACCATTGTGTAGCAGGCACAGAACTTCCCAGACTGAGACACATGGCCTAATTCAGACCTGACTGCATGTTATATTGTTCCTGTGCAGGGAAAATACTGGCTGCTTTATTTTTACACTGCAATTTAGATTTCAGTTTGAACACACCCCACTCAAATCTAACTCTCTCTGCACATGTTATATCTGCCCCACCTGCACTGCACATGGGGTCTAATTCAGACTTGATCGTAGTTTTGCACGGCCACGATCATTTACTCAGACATGCAGGGGGACGCCCAGCACAGGGATAGTCCACCCCGCATGTCTGGCCCCTCCCCCGCCACACAGGTACAAAAGCATCGCACGGCGGCAATGCTTTTGTACCTGAAGAGTAGCTCCATACCAGTGCAGCTCCTGCGCGCTGGCAGGGAGCTACCCATCGCTGTCCGGTTCGCAGCAGCTGCATGACATCACGCAGCCCCCCGCACGGTCTGGGGACGCCTGAGTTGGCCAGACGGCGCCCCTAAAACGGCGACCAAATGCCGACCCGCCTCCTCCGGTCCAGCGACCGCCTCTGCCT
Source organism: Pseudophryne corroboree (assembly GCF_028390025.1). NCBI lineage: Eukaryota > Metazoa > Chordata > Amphibia > Anura > Myobatrachidae > Pseudophryne > Pseudophryne corroboree. The sequence continues at coordinate 73,573,255 of NC_086455.1, read as the reverse complement.
GGCAATAAGGCAGAGGCGATCGCTGGGCTGAGAAGGCTGCTGGCTGTCTAGCATGTGCTGGCGCAGTTCAGACCCGATCCGCTGCTGTGCGTTTTCTGAAGTCAGCTCATGGTTTTGCCCAATTGCTAACACATTATTTTGCTACGATCAGGTCTGAATTAGGCAAGTCTGCTGCACCTTGTTTTATTTGTGCAGCTACTCGCTTGCACAAAGTAACTTACAGGTTATTTCTGAGCACGTCTTTGGGAAGTCCATTAGGCACCCCCACCATCCTATGGTCAGTGCCCCAGTCCAGCCGCAGCATCACCACTGCAATGTCTCATTTGCAACTCAACCCCTTGGACCTAGGAATGAAGTATGGGTGCCCCAGTGTAATACTGTAGATGCCCAGAGTCCACAAGCCCCCACACCTATAAGTTTCCCCAACACAGGCTGCACATGACTGCGGACTTCATCATGGCATCAGATTTGAATTTGCTCTGGCTATACGAAGCAGTTCTGTGCATATTAGTATTAGACTTAGTACCTGTGCTCCAGCATTCCTTGTTTCCTGTATCCTGACTCTTGACCCAGCATACTCCTAACATCCCTCGTCTGCTGATTTGGCACCGATACCGATTCCAATCTGGTTTGTCTTGAGGTTCCTTTCTGGTGAAGTCCCTATCTTAACCACAGTCCATATGTGTAACAGGGATGTAGTTATATGATCGTCAATCTCCCACAATCCCGACGGCTACATCCCGCCCCCCTCACAATCCTGACAGTATGCTGACTAATTGGAACTATACCTACTTGGTGGTGTCCACGACACCCATAGATTGGGAATAGAACCTGCAGCGATTGCAGCTCGCCACCGATCCTGCAAGGGGCTTTGTTGCGCTTGCCCCCACCGGCCATCTTACAGCCGGGTTCCCGCCGTCTGTATTGTGACCGCCGGTCACACATACCCAATCTGGCGACCATTCTTTATTCCTGCATCAGTACGCCAGATCTGGAGGCAAGGCAGAGGGCCGCAACCAGCGGGTTTTAAGTATATCCATGCTCGGCCACAGGTGACTAATAACCTTTTCAGACAGAAAAGTCTGAATGTCCCGGAAACTACCCGGCATTTCAGGGCCGGGTAATTTTGCCGGGACATGCCTGACCCCCCCCACCCCCCCCCCCCTTCACACAGACATGCAAATTACCAGGTCAAAAATTTCGACCCGGTTATTTGCAGATCAACACGGGTATTTTGTTTGTGTGAGAGGGTCAACCCATGTCACAATTCCCGTGTCTCCGACCCTTGTAAATTCCTAGGTCGTAGTCCCGGGAATTACAACACAGGTTGACCCTTTCACACAGAAAAAGGACCCGTGTGTTTCATGAAATTACCGGGTGGAACTGCTTCAACCGGTGATTTCATGTTCTGTCTGAAAGTTGCATTAATTAGTACCTCAGCCAAAATGATTTAACCATATGTGCAGAGCCAGATGTACTTAGAACCTGGAGAATTTTGGAAACACTGTATTATACAAATATCCGCAACACCTGGCAGAGTGCCCTCTTGGTCTATATCCAGGATTAGGTCAAAAATAAGATTTTAAACCTACCGGTAAATCTTTTTCTCGTAGTCTGTAGAGGATGCTGGGGACTCCGTAAGGACCATGGGGATAGACGGGCTCCGCAGGAGACATGGGCACTTTAAGAAAGACTTTAGGTATGGGTGTGCACTGGCTCCTCCCTCTATGCCCCTCCTCCAGACCTCAGTTAGAGAAACTGTGCCCAGAGGAGAAGGACAGTACGAGGAAAGGATTTTTGTTAATCCAAGGGCAAGATTCATACCAGCCACACCAATCACACCGTATAACTTGTGTATCCATTAAACAGTTAACAGTATGAAAAAACAACTTAGTATCAGTCCAAAACTGATGAAACTATAACATAACCCTTATGTAAGCAAAACTATATACAAGTCTCGCAGAAGTAGTCCGCACTTGGGACGGGCGCCCAGCATCCTCTACGGCAGGGGTGGGGAACCTCCGGCCCACGGGCCGTATAAGGCCCGCGAAGCCGTTTGCTCCGTCCCACTGTCAAAGTCAAAAATATTACATAAAGAGAACATACAAACCACACACATTTAAGTCGCTATACTTGCAAATATGCGCAGCGAGCACAGCAATATATGGTAACACACGCATTTACACGGACATGCCACAGAGATGGATTCGACACTTATTTCATACAGTACATAATTATAATAATATCAAGCGCCAGACATCATGGTGATTTAAAATCACCTAATGAATTAATGTCATGAATGTGTATTATTTGAACGGAACCAGATACACCTGTCATGTTTACTATTAAAACAAGCAGATTGGTGTGTAGATTAATTTGATACTTGTTGTGAAGTTGTGGGACATTGCAGCGGATAGTTATGATTACATGTATAAAAGCTAAAATCACATCTATTTAAACAATATAAGCTTCCAAACAGGAAACTCAGGCCAGTCCCTTTGGATGTCCCCAAGGGCTGAGCATGTTCATCATGAACCCCTCCCCCAGAAACTAGTCACACAGGAAAGTAGTTCCTGTCTCTTGTGGGCTCAGGGTGACTTGCTTTTTGGTCTCAGACGATGATGGACTTGCTGGCAGATCAGTTCCTGTATTTATTTACAGAGAGAGGGAGACATAAGCTACATTGGAGGGAATGGTAATTGTATCGCTGGCATGTATCTGAAATTGTATGTAATTGTATGTAACTATGTATTAACTGCTTACTGTATGAGTTGTAACTATAGGTATACTGTACTTTGTAATATATATTGAATCCATATCCTTTTTAATAACAAATATATACATCAATGAGCTTTGGAACTCAGATAATGTGTGGGTGTATTGTTTTCTCTTATGGGATGCAGTGTTGTGCGATGTACAGCGCACATTTATGGGATTTGGTAATAAGATGTGCAGGCATTTACAATATATATTAGAGCGGGCATTTTAAATATTTGTGAGAAATCAATTTGACATTCATAGATGGGGGCTCTCTCGGGATATCACGTTATTAATGATGCACTGTACATTACAAACGAGGCTGTGATCGACCGGCTAATGATGGACGCATCGCAAAATGCTGACGAATCACATCCACGTGTATTGTGTTGTGTTATTAGTAAGATGCTGATTTGAAATTTAAGGGACAATGTGTTTCTCATAATATTTAAGATGCTAAATGTATTTATATTGTTGCAAAACAAGGTTCAAATAAGTCATTTTTGTGTTTGATTCAGATTGGATTGTTTATCTGTTTAAGTAGGTTTAAAAGTATATTTAAAAGTTGCTGCATAGCTTTGATATAGTTTTTATTTTTAACTCAGGCCTAAAATAACTTCAGGTGCTTGCATGGTGTGTGATTTCTTTGTGACAAAGGAAGCCGCATGGTCTGTCCTCCATTTTGGACTAACCACGTGGCCTGTCCACCATTTTGTGTAACCCTCATGGATGTGGAAGGGGGAGGAGCAGCGGCCATTTTGGGAAGGTCATTTTTCTAAATGGCAGATTTTCAGTCTGCTCAAGAATAATCAGCTTTCCTTGGTCACATGAAACACGATTTATGAGTTACCAATGCATTTATTTAACCCATGCCATAGTCAATTACAAATAGTTTCAATGGGGCCTAGTGAAAGTTAATAGTGAGATGAATACTTGATGTAAGAAGTACACACAGATAAAAACAAAGTTTTTTTCTGTTTTTTTCTTTTACCTCTAGGATTTAGGTAACTCTGCTTGCTATAAAATAGCCATTGAAATGTTAATTAACCTGTGTAACTGCGTTTTCTTAGCAGTGAACAACCTCTTGAACAGGCAGTCAAAAGCACACAGTTTTGATATGCAAATTAGAAGCACTAAATGGGTAAATGAGTTTCAGAGGAGACCAGTGAATGATACATATATACAATATTATAATTATGTGGGTGTTTATATCAATGTATGTTCTGCAAGATGGCTATCCAATCTGAATCATATCATTTAAATGATTGATTATTGCTAGAGTCATTATAGATCTGTGTGAAACAAGAGATATTTGTTGCTATATGGTTAAAACTAAAAATAAGATTTTACTCACCGGTAAATCTATTTCTCGTAGTCCGTAGTGGATGCTGGGACGCCGTAAGGACCATGGGGAATAGCGGCTCCGCAGGAGACTGGGCACAACTAAGAAAGCTTTAGGACTACCTGGTGTGCACTGGCTCCTCCCACTATGACCCTCCCCCAGACCTCAGTTAGGATACTGTGCCCGGAAGAGCTGACACAATAAGGAAGGATTTTGAATCCCGGGTAAGACTCATACCAGCCACACCAATCACACCGTATAACTCGTGATATTATACCCAGTTAACAGTATGAACATAACAGAGCCTCTCAACAGATGGCTCAACAATAACCCTTTAGTTAACAATAACTATATACAAGTATTGCAGACAGTCCGCACTTGGGACGGGCGCCCAGCATCCACTACGGACTACGAGAAATAAATTTACCGGTGAGTAAAATCTTATTTTCTCTGACGTCCTAAGTGGATGCTGGGACTCCGTAAGGACCATGGGGATTATACCAAAGCTCCCAAACGGGCGGGAGAGTGCGGATGACTCTGCAGGACCGAATGAGAGAACTCAAGGTCCTCCTCAGCCAGGGTATCAAATTTGTAGAATTTTGCAAACGTGTTTGCCCCTGACCAAGTAGCAGCTCGGCAAAGTTGTAAAGCCGAGACCCCTCGGGCAGCCGCCCAAGAAGAGCCCACTTTCCTCGTGGAATGGGCTTTTACAGATTTAGGCTGCGGCAGGCCAGCCGCAGAATGCGCAAGCTGAATTGTGCTACAAATCCAGCGAGCAATAGTCTGCTTCGAAGCAGGAGCACCCAGCTTGTTGGGTGCATACAGGATAAATAGCGAGTCAGTCTTCCTGACTCCAGCCGTCCTGGAAACATAAATTTTCAAGGCCCTGACTACGTCCAGTAACTTGGAGTCCTCCAAGTCCCTAGTAGCCGCAGGCACAACAATAGGTTGGTTCAAGTGAAAAGCTGATACCACTTTAGGGAGAAACTGGGGACGAGTCCTCAATTCTGCCCTATCCATATGGAAAATCAAATAGGGGCTTTTACATGACAAAGCCGCCAATTCTGACACTCGCTTAGCCGAAGCCAAGGCCAAAAGCATGACCACTTTCCACGTGAGATATTTTAAATCCACGGTTTTAAGTGGCTCAAACCAATGTGACTTTAGGAAACCCAACACCACGTTGAGGTCCCACGGTGCCACTGGAGGCACAAAAGGAGGCTGAATATGCAGCACTCCCTTAACAAATGTCTGAACTTCAGGCAGTGAAGCCAGTTCTTTTTGGAAGAAAATCGACAGAGCCGAAATCTGGACCTTAATGGAACCCAGTTTTAGGCCCATAGTCACCCGACTGTAGGAAGTGCAGAAATCGACCCAGCTGAAATTCCTCCGTTGGGGCCTTCCTGGCCTCACACCACGCAACATATTTTCGCCATATGCGGTGATAATGTTGTACGGTTACATCTTTTCTAGCTTTAATGAGCGTAGGAATGACTTCCTCCGGAATACCCTTTTCTTTTAGGATCCGGTGTTCAACCGCCATGCCGTCAAACGCAGCCGCGGTAAGTCTTGGAACAGACAGGGCCCCTGCAGCAGCAGGTCCTGTCTGAGCGGCAGAGGCCATGGGTCCTCTGAGATCAATTCTTGAAGTTCCGGGTACCAAGCTCTTCTTGGCTAATCCGGAACAATGAGTATAGTTCTTACTCCTCTTTTCCTTATTATCCTCAGTACCTTGGGTATGAGAGGAAGAGGGGGGAACACATAAACCGACCGGTACACCCACGGTGTCACTAGAGCATCCACAGCTATCGCCTGAGGGTCCCTTGACCTGGCGCAATATTTTTCTAGCTTTTTGTTTAGGCGGGACGCCATCATGTCCACCTGTGGCCTTTCCCAACGGTTTACAATCAGTTGGAAGACTTCTGGATGAAGTCCCCACTCTCCCGGGTGGAGGTCGTGCCTGCTGAGGAAGTCTGCTTCCCAGTTGTCCACTCCCGGAATGAACACTGCTGACAGTGCTAATACGTGACTTTCCGCCCATCGGAGAATCCTTGTGACTTCTGCCATCGCCGTCCTGCTTCTTGTGCCGCCCTGTCGGTTTACATGGGCGACTGCCGTGATATTGTCTGACTGGATCGGAACCGGCTGGTTTTGAAGCAGGGGTTTTGCCTGACTTAGGGCATTGTAAATGGCCCTCAGTTCCAGAACATTTATGTGTAGGGAAGTCTCCTGACTTGACCAAAGTCCTTGGAAGTTTCTTCCCTGTGTGACTGCCCCCCAGCCTCGAAGGCTGGCATCCGTGGTCACCAGGATCCAGTCCTGTATGCCGAATCTGCGGCCCTCTTGAAGATGAGCACTTTGCAGCCACCACAGCAGAGATACCCTGGTCCTTGGAGACAGGGTTATCAACCGATGCATCTGAAGATGCGATCCGGACCACTTGTCCAACAGGTCCCACTGAAAAGTTCTGGCATGGAACCTGCCGAATGGAATTGCTTCGTAGGAAGCTACCATCTTTCCCAGGACTCGCGTGCAGTGATGCACCGACACCTGTTTTGGTTTCAGGAGGCCTCTGACTAGAGATGACAGCTCCTTGGCTTTCTCCTCTGGGAGAAACACTTTTTTCTGGACTGTGTCTAGAATCATCCCCAGGAACAGTAGACGTGTCGCAGGAACCAGCTGTGACTTTGGAATATTTAGAATCCAACCGTGCTGGTGTAGCACCTCCTGAGATAGTGCTACGCCGACCAACAACTGCTCCCTGGACCTCGCCTTTATCAGGAGATCGTCCAAGTATGGGATAATTAAAACTCCCTTTTTTCGAAGGAGTATCATCATTTCGGCCATTACCTTGGTAAATACCCTCGGTGCCATGGACAGGCCGAACGGCAACGTCTGGAATTGGTAATGACAATCCTGTACCACAAATCTGAGGTACTCCTGGTGAGGATGGTAAATGGGGACATGCAGGTAAGCATCCTTGATGTCCAGTGATACCATGTAATCCCCCTCTTCCAGGCTTGCAATAACCGCCCTGAGCGATTCCATCTTGAACTTGAATTTTTTTATATATGTGTTCAAGGATTTCAAATTTAAAATGGGTCTCACCGAACCGTCCGGTTTCGGTACCACAAACATTGTGGAATAGTAACCCCGTCCTTGTTGAAGTAGGGGCACCTTGACTGTCCCCTGCTGGGAATACAGCTTGTGAATTGCCTCTATCACAGCCTCCCTGCCTGAGGGAGTTGTTGGCAAGGCAGATTTGAGGAAACGGCGGGGGGGAAATGTCTCGAATTCCAGCCTGTACCCCTGAGATACCACTTGAAGGATCCAGGGATCTACTTGTGAGCGAGCCCACTGATTGCTGAAATTTTTGAGACGGGCCCCCACCGTACCTGGCTCCGCCTGTTGAGCCCCTGCGTCATGCGGCGGACTTAGAAGAAGCGGGGGAGGACTTTTGTTCCTGGGAACTGGCTGTATGCTGCAGCTTTTTTCCCCTACCTCTGCCTCTGGGCAGAAAGGACGCGCCTCTACCCCGCCTGCTCTTTTGGGGACGAAAGGACTGTACCTGATAATATGGTGCTTTCTTTGGTTGTGAGGGGACATGTGGTAAAAATGCTGACTTCCCAGCCGTTGCTGTGGACACTAGGTCTGAAAGACCATCCCCGAACAACTCCTCACCCTTATAAGGCAAAACTTCCATGTGCCTTTTAGAATCTGCATCACCTGTCCACTGCCGAGTCCATAACCCTCTCCTGGCAGAAATGAACAGTGCACTTATTTTAGATGCCAGGCGGCAAATATCCCTCTGTGCATCTCTCATGTATAAGACAGCGTCTTTAATATGCTCTATGTTTAGCAATATAGTGTCCCTGTCTAGGGTGTCAATGTTTTCTGACAGGGAATCTGACCACGCAGCTGCAGCACTGCACATCCATGCTGAAGCAATAGCTGGTCTCAGTATAATACCAGTATGTGTATATATAGCCTTCAGGAGAGCCTCCTGCTTTCTATCAGCAGGTTCCTTTAGGGCGGCCGTATCCGGAGACGGTAGTGCCACCTTTTTTGATAAGCGTGCAAGCGCTTTATCCACCCTAGGGGGTGTTTCCCAACGTGACCTATCCTCTGGCGGGAAAGGGTACGCCATTAGTAACTTTTTAGAAATTACCAATTTTTTATCTGGGCAAGTCCACGCTACTTCACACACTTCATTTAATTCTTCAGAAGGGGGAAAAACTACTGGTAGTTTTTTCTCTCCAAACATAATACCCTTTTTTGTGGTACCTTGGGTCACATCAGAAATGTGTAAAACATTTTTCATTGCCTCAATCGTGTAACGAGTGGCCCTATTGGACATTACATTAGTCTCTTCGTCGTCGACACTGGTATCAGTATCCGTGTCGACATCTGTGTCTGCCATCTGAGGCAGCGGGCGTTTAAGAGCCCCTGATGGCCTTTGAGACGTCTGGGCAGGCACGAGCTGAGAAGCCGGCTGTCCCGCATTTGGCATGTCGTCAAATTTTTTATGTAAGGAGTCGACACTTTCACGTAATTCCTTCCACAAGTCCATCCACTCAGGTGTCTGCCCCGCAGGGGGTGACAACACATTTATAGGCATCTGCTCCGCCTCCACATAAGCCTCCTCATCAAACATGTCGACACAGCCGTACCGACACACCGCACACACACAGGGAATGCTCTGACAGAAGACAGGACCCCACAAAGGCCTTTGGGGAGACAGAGAGAGAGTATGCCAGCACACACCAGAGCGCTATATAATACAGGGATTAACTAAATTATATCCCCTTATAGCTGCTATATATGTATATTGCGCCTAAATTTAGTGCCCCCCCTCTTTTTTACCCTTCTGTAGTGTAGACTGCAGGGGAGAGCCAGGGAGCTTCCTTCCAGCGGAGCTGTGAGGGAGAAATGGCGCCAGTGTGCTGAGGGAGATAGCTCCGCCCCTTTTTCGCAGACTTCTCCCGCTTTTTTCAGGAATTCTGGCAGGGGTAATTTATCACATATATAGCCTCTGGGGCTATATATTGTGATGATTTTGCCAGGCAAGGTGTTTATATTGCTGCTCCCCCCCCCCCCCCCCCAGCGCCCTGCACCCATCAGTGACCGCAGTGTGAGGTGTGCATGAGGAGCAATGGCGCACAGCTGCAGTGCTGTGCGCTACCTTGTTGAAGACAGGAGTCTTCTGCCGCCGATTTTCCGGATCACTTCTTGCTTCTGGCTCTGTAAGGGGGCCGGCGGCGCGGCTCCGGGACCGAACATCAAGGCCGGTTCCTGCGGTCGATCCCTCTGGAGCTAATGGTGTCCAGTAGCCTAAGAAGCCCAAGCTACCACCAGTTAGGTAGGTTCGCTTCTTCTCCCCTTAGTCCCTCGCTGCAGTGAGTCTGTTGCCAGCAGATCTCACTGTAAAATAAAAAACCTAAAATATACTTTCTTTCTAGGAGCTCAGGAGAGCCCCTAGTGTGCATCCAGCTCAGCCAGGCACAAGATTCTAACTGGAGGAGGGTCATAGTGGGAGGAGCCAGTGCACACCAGGTAGTCCTAAAGCTTTCTTAGTTGTGCCCAGTCTCCTGCGGAGCCGCTATTCCTCATGGTCCTTACGGAGTCCCAGCATCCACTTAGGATGTCAGAGAAATAAATATTTAAGGAAGTAAGCGTAAAGTACAAACACAGTCTGGCCTAGTTATAAGGGTTTATACAGAAAAGAAACTGTGTGGCGTGTTAAGTGAGCGATTATAGTTAATATTGCTCACATTTATAGAAATTGTGTGAGTTGTTTTATTGCGTCCGCACATTGGTACACGTGGTACGGAACGTGAGGACAGCGTACACAAAATGTGCACGTAGCGCAAGGCCGCACACGTGGCATAAAGGTACGCACGGTTGCGTAGCGTTGTGTGCGCATAATAAAACCACACGATAGTTCATTTAGTTTAAAGGTGGGATAGTAGCCACGCTACAATAACACAAGATTGCCCAGTTTCCAAAGTTTAGTATAAAACCCTTATTTACTGTATTGCCTCAGGAGTGAGTGGATACTGAACCCAAGAACTAGGTGGATTGCTAGGTGGTCTAGGTGGACACACTGGGTTAGTAGAGGCCCGGTGGCGTAGGGTTCGCAACCCTGCGTTATTAACTAAGTGGACTAGGTGGTCTTGGTGGAGTGAGTGGTATCCCATACAACTCTAGGTTGTCTACTAGGTGGTCTACAGCAATCGTAGGGCATATAGATAACTAGTATCTATAGGCTGTGGTTTTGCGTCACATGTCCGTTTGTTCTGCATAGCGCAACGTGATATTATTGTGTCACATTTGCTGTGGAAGAGCATAAGCAGACGTGATTGTATAGACAAAGGGGTTTATCTTTGATAACTTCGGGAAATCTCCCTGGTGGGCTTCACCGGAAAGGGTGAAGGATAGTTATCTAATTTCTCTGTTTTTCACCCTACAAACAATTACAAACAATTGAAAGATACCGAAAAGGAAATATTCACTGCCTCTCTCAGGAAAATATTCCAAACAGAACTTCCACCGAAAGAAATTACGGTGTAAGGTCTGATAGGAGCTCTAAGTTGGGTACATTGCGATCCGCTATCAACAGTGTATCATTGTATTGGCCAGCGTGGGCGCGAGCGAGTGGAAGGCGCTCAGGTATACTTCCACCATCTACTTATATTGAGTATTTTGGTGTTTGTGGGAATTTTTTAAAGATATTAGAAGAGACCCACAAATATGGGAGCCAGTTGCTCAAGTAAGAGACGTTTAGACCGGGTTCAGGCAGAATTGTGGCCAAAAGGCTCAGCAAGGTTTATGGTTCACACACAGAAGTTTTATGCAATGAGTGGGTATGTATGACTAACAATGATAGGGTACCATTCCCTAGGGTGGGCAGCTTTGAACCAGAGGTATTACAGAACTTAAGGTTAAGGATATGTTTAATAAAATCCAAGAAACAAAGGGTCAGACATACAAATTGTTTAAACCTGTGACAGCAAGAGGGGTTGGCGAGTTTGATCCTAAGGTATTGCAGGTGGTATGTTTAACCAGTCATATAAGACAAGAATGAAAATATAAGAACTGTTTGAACTTGTAGCAACAATAAATAAGTAGAAAAAAAAAGAGAGAATGCAAGTACACCGCCTTATGTAGATGTGGAAGCAGTTACGGCCAGCATACAAACTATAGAAAATAATAAAAATATGAAAAATATGACTGTAACCTATATATGTACTAATGAATGTTGAAGTTTTATTTAGGAGGAGAAGGTGACCTGATCGTTTTCAGCCATTTCTCATGTACCCAGAGGAGTATCCAACCGGTAAAAGAAGAGCAGTAGCCTGTGGGGGAAGTGGCTGAGACCAGTGGAACAGGTAAGTATGGTATCATTCGTGTACATATATAGTGAAATAAAAAAAAAAAAAAAAAAAAAAAAGAAAGTAACGTCAGAAATGGAGAAAAACCTGTCCGCACATTAGTATTTGCCAGTGGGAAAGTGGACAGAGACAAGGTAACCCCAGGGTATTTCTTTCAGTTATCATATAAGAAGTATGCATTCCTAGTAATGCCCCTAGTAAAGAGGAACTTGGAAATGTTTGTTGGACCACGTACAGTCCCTTAGTACGGGATGAGAAGGATTGAATGAAATACTTTGAATGACCTAGAAGCTTGTTAAACTTTTTTCTGTTTTTGTCTCTTGCAGTAATAGAAAACTCTCCATCTGGATAAGACGACTGGTAAACACTAATTCGGCAAATGGGAGGTGGCTGTCTCTGTGCAAATGGACGAGCTCAATAAGGCATTGAGTGTCAGGGTGCAGACTTCTTTGCAAAATTGGAAAGGGGTCACAGTAGCTAATCTTAGATAGTGTGCTATTAAACATTACAAGAATAGTGTTAGGCGCAGAGAACAGGTGGAGAGGTTGAGGACGGTAAGTATACTGGCACATACAGGAAAGACCCATCAGTCCAAACCCCAGATCCCTAATGGTCAATAATATGTTACACTTGTAGGAAGGAAGGGCATTTTGCCAGAGATTGTAGGAGTAGTAGGGCAATAGTCAATATAGATCCCCTAGACAGAAAACACAAGCCACATTATTAAACACATAGATGGGACCAAGGGACATATAGTAAGAAATCATAAGCCATATGGAAAACACAGATTCGGTTAATGGGAAGAACAGAATAACACTAATACTAATGTTACATTTCGCTGTTCTAGATGCATTTCCATCACAGGTAGAGAAAAATTAACTCACAGATACCGGGTTCCCTATGAACTTAGGATGGACAGGACACTGGATTGATGGCTGGGATAGTCCCAGTAGATTTAAGACACACAGATTTATTTTTTTAAGGGGTATAGACCAAGTAGAGAATCACTTCCCCGTAGTGCCCAATCCAGTTGTCAAATTTTTATAAAATCTTCTTCACCTCTACAAACTCATCTGTCACCAACCTCTATTCTGTTTCTCTACAGTTTTCCTCTTCATCTTTTGCGTTCACACAGGGTGGTACAATACACGGACCCAAGTACAGTTCAAACTCCACATGCCTAGGTCCTTCAGAGTTCTGCCCAAACCCAGTATATCTCAACAGCACGATGACACCAGTATTACTGCAGTGTGCCTTGTCATGCACAAAGGGTGGAGAATGGGAATACTGGTGAAGGGAAATTTTGTATAGACACTGATATGCCTGTTGGTGAATGGCAAACCTGACATTTTCTTTTTCATTCTCTTCTTCTTTCTCTCCTCTAGAGATGTTTCTTTTTTCTTTGAGTTATGCTCATGGTACTCTACATTGCAAACACACGATAGTTAAATTAAGATACAAAAATTTGTGTTCCCTGCAGGAAGAGGCAGTCTGGAGGACAAAGGGGTATGGCCAGGAGTCCTCAGGACTGTGGGCAGGTGGACACGGTACGCCAGTAGCCCCCAGAGCATACCTTCCAAGTCTAGCTGAGGTGGCACATGGTCTGACTCATCTAGGCAAAGAGGGTAGGTACAGGCTGATGAGAGCCTACTGGTGTGCGCCAGGATTCTATTCTCATGCAGGTAAGAGAGCAATGACCTGTCTTACTTGCTTGAGGAAGAATATTGGTAAAGCAATACCAACAGGAGCCATCCCATATCCCTCCTGCAGACGGATCTTTTCAGGGAATATAAATCGACTTCGTACAGTTAACACCCTTTAGAAATTATTGTTATGTATTGGTGTGCACTGATGTTTTCTCAAACTGGGTAGAGGCATTTCCTGCCGCCACGGATGCTGCTGTGTTTACTGCAAAGAAAAATTGCGCAGAAATTTGTGTGTAGATAATGGTACCCCTAGAAGTAGGAGCAAAGCCTGAAATTGTACTATTGTGATCATAGATACTGCCACTAGTATTATGTAGCTTCTGAACCACTCCCAGATCTTCACTCAACAAATCACCCTCTTCGAAATTTGTTTTGATATTTGTGTCTTTTTGGAAGACAACCTCATGTCATGATTGATCCGCACAATGGGGGTAATTCCAAGTTGATTGCAGCAGGATTTTTTAAAGCAACTGGGCAAAACCATGTGCACTGCAGGGGAGGCAGATATAACATGTGCAGAAAGAGCTAGATTTGGGTGGGTTATATTGTTTCTGTGCAGGGTAAATACTGGCTGCTTTATTTTTACACTGCAAATTAGATTGCAGATTGAACACACCACACCCAAATCTAACTCTCTCTGCACATGTTATATCTGCCTCCCCTGCAGTGCACATGGTTTTGCCCAGTTGCTATCAAAAATCCTGCTGCGATCAACTTGGAATTACCCCCAATGATCAGAAATACACCAATGAGGTGACAGTACAGTACCTTGTTGAGATGAGCCAGCATTTGAGAACTTGACAAAAGAACTTGAAACTGTTGATTGCTGGTATGCCAGTGCTAACTGTATTGATTATGAACCAAGAGACTGTATGATTGCCCTTACGCTCAGGTTGCCTAATATACAGGTGTGGGAAGGACCATACCAAGATTTGTTGACAGCACTAAAGGTCGCCGAAAGAAAGACTTGGGTCCACTCGTCCCACTGCAAGAAGGTCGCTGATCCGGAGAGAACTCGTGACAAAGTAGTTTATTGCTCACATTCATCGAGTTTGTGAACTGTGTGTGTTTGAAGTGAACTGTGTGTTCCAAGTGAACTGTGTGTTCAAAGAGCAAGTTGGAGAGCAAAGTGAACTGTGTGTTCCAAGTGAACTGTGTTTTCAAAGAGCAAGGCAAAGAGAACCTCGTATCACCAGAGACTCTGTTCCGTGAAGACTGAGAGGCGGCACTGTTGGACACTACCTGAGCGTACTAAAGGACTGCAGAAAGACCAGTCATTGTAATTGATTTGTTATGAACAAGAGTTGTTTTGTTTTGTTCTATTTCTCTTTTCGCTCTTTCCCGCTGACAAACATTTTCTTTCAGGATATTCTATTTTTGCGAGGTTTCTTTTTATGAGGAGTCGAGTGTGGGACTGGAACTGGTTCTGTAGGAAGGAGTGATCTCCTTATAGGATCTCAGGATTAACCGATCAGTTTGTTAAAATCAGAGAAAAATCAAAGGTCTAGTAGTTATGGAGTTCAGAGGTAATCAGGAACAGTCAGACAATGGCTATTTACACATTGCAGAGAAAGAGCTCATTAATATATGTGGAAGAAAGGTTTATGAGTGGCTCTCCCCGAACTCCGAAGGGTTACGTTATTTAGGAAGGACACTACTTATAACCCTTGTTCAATGATTAAACAGACCTAGCATACGTTCCAGAAATGGAAACAATGTTCAGAAAATGACAGGAATATGTAGATCATGAAAATTTTATATGTCACTTTCACAATTTGTTTGTGTCTTCTTCACCTACCCAGCAGAACCTCAATTGAATCCAAACATCAGTGTACAAAGACATAGGTACATGTATGTGTGAAATGTTCATCGCAAATCAGACATTATAGGCCAAACCACTGTCCCAGCATACTCTATAGGTTGAATGTTGTCCCACACCAAACCAGTGGTCCCGTGACCGCCGAGTGCATATAGAGGATGTCTCGTCCTCCTCCCTGTCTTCCCCAAATATAGTCAAGTGTCTGATTTGCAAAATGCATACATACTTGTCTCTAGGTCACCGATAATGGTATGAAATATTTTTTTCTTATGTTAATAATTGATGGCAGTTATTGTTTACTGCCAAAGGGTGGACTGTCAAAGTCAAAAATATTACATAAAGAGAACATACAAATCACACACATTTAAGTCGCTATACTTGCAAATATGCGCAGCGAGCACAGCAATATATGGTAACACACGCATTTACACGGACATGCCACAGAGATGGATTCGACACTTATTTCATACAGTACATAATTATAATAATACCAAGCGCCAGACATCATGGTGATTTAAAATCACCTAATGAATAAATGTCATGAATGTGTATTATTTGAACGGAACCAGATACACCTGTCATGTTTACTATTAAAACAAGCAGATTGGTGTGTAGATTAATTTGATACTTGTTGTGAAGTTGTGGGACATTGCAGCGGATAGTTATGATTACATGTATAAAAGCTAAAATCACATCTATAACAATAGAAGCTTCCAAACAGGAAACTCAGGCCAGTCCCTTTGGACGTCCCCAAGGGCTGAGCATGTTCATCATGAACCCCTCCCCCAGAAACTAGTCACACAGGAAAGTAGTTCCTGTCTCTTGTGGGCTCAGGGTGACTTGCTTTTTGGTCTCAGACGATGATGGACTTGCTGGCAGATCAGTTCCTGTATTTATTTACAGAGAGAGGGAGACATAAGCTACATTGAAGGGAATGGTAATTGTATCGCTGGCATGTAACTGAAATTGTATGTAACTATGTATTAACTGCTTACTGTATGAGTTGTAACTATAGGTATACTGTACTTTGTAATATATATTGAATCCATATCCTTTTTAATAACAAATATATACATCAATGAGCTTTGGAACTCAGATAATGTGTGGGTGTATTGTTTTCTCTTATGGGATGCAGTGTTGTGCGATGTACAGCGCATATTTATGGGATTTGGTAATAAGATGTGCAGGCATTTACAATATATATTAGAGCGAGCATTTTAAATATTTGTGAGAAATCAATTTGACATTCATTCCACCCGCTTCTCCCAGTGAGACACGCCGCCGCTCAATCCGGCGGCAGCGTGTCTCAGCTGTCAGTGTCAGGACAGGGAGGAGAGCGCGGTGGCGGCGTGTAGAACTTGAAACCAGCCGCCGGTTCATGAGCCAATCAGAGCTCGCAGACCGGCAGCCAATCAGGAGCCGCGGCTGCCGGTCCGCGAGCTCTGATTGGCTCTCGAACCAGCAGCTGGTTTCAAGTCCTACACGCCGCCGCCCAACATAGCCGCGCTCTCCTCCGTGTCCCGCCGAAAGGAGCGGTAATTAGCACGGAAGGGGGGGCACTGTGGGGGCATCTGTATACCTGGCACTGTGGGGGCATCTGTATACCTGGCACTGTGGGGGGCATCTGTATACCTGGCACTGTGGGGGGCATCTGTATACCTGGCACTGTGGGGGGCATCTGTATGCCTGGCACTGTGGGAGCATCTGTATGCCTGGCACTGTGAGGGACATCTGTGTACCTGGCACTGTGAGGGGCATCTGTATACCTGGCACTGTGAGGGGCATCTGTATACCTGGCACTGTGATGGGCATTTGTATACCTGGCACTGTGATGGGCATTTGTATACCTGGCACTGTGGGGGCATCTGTATACCTGGCACTGTGGGGGCATCTGTATACCTGGCACTGTGGGGGCATCTGTATACCTGGCACTGTGAGGGGCATCTGTATACCTGGCACTGTGAGGGGCATCTGTATACCTGGCACTGTGAGGAGCATCTGTATACCTGGCACTGTGAGGAGCATCTGTATACCTGGCACTGTGGGGTCATCTGTATACCTGGCACTGTGGGGGGGGGGGCATCTGTACACCTGGCACTGTGGGGGGCATTTGTATACCTGGCACTGTGGGGGCAATTGTGGATCTGGCACTGCACTATTGGGGGCATATGTGTATCACGTCCCATTTTAACTGGCCACACCCATATTTTTGGCATGCACACACAGTACCTCTAAGGGGCAGACCTGCTGGGGGGCAGGGTAATTTTTTAAGTTGAGAATTTTTGTATGGCCCCCGAAGGATTTTATAAATATCCAAATCGCCCTCGGTAGAAAAAAGGTTCCCCACCCCTGCTCTACGGACTACGAGAAAAAGATTTACCGGTAGGTTTAAAAACAAGAATTTACTCACCGGTAATTCTATTTCTCGTAGTCCGTAGTGGATGCTGGGGACTCCGTAAGGACCATGGGGAATAGACGGCTCCGCAGGAGACTGGGCACATCTAAAGAAAGATTTAGGACCATCTGGTGTGCACTGGCTCCTCCCCCTATGACCCTCCTCCAAGCCTCAGTTAGGACACTGTGCCCGGAAGAGCTGACACAATAAGGAAGGATTTTGAATCCCGGGTAAGACTCATACCAGCCACACCAATCACACCGTATAACTCGTGATAGGAACCCCGGTTAACAGTATGATAACAACGGAGCCTCTGAACAGATGGCTCGCAATAACAACCCGATTTGTGTAACAATAACTATTTACAAGTATTGCAGACAATCCGCACTTGGGATGGGCGCCCAGCATCCACTACGGACTACGAGAAATAGAATTACCGGTGAGTAAATTCTTATTTTCTCTGACGTCCTAGTGGATGCTGGGGACTCCGTAAGAACCATGGGGATTATACCAAAGCTCCCAAACGGGCGGGAGAGTGCGGATGACTCTGCAACACCGAATGAGAGAACTCCAGGTCCTCCTCAGCCAGGGTATCAAATTTGTAGAATTTTGCAAACGTGTTTGCCCCTGACCAAGTAGCAGCTCGGCAAAGTTGTAAAGCCGAGACCCCTCGGGCAGCCGCCCAAGATGAGCCCACCTTCCTTGTGGAATGGGCTTTTACAGATTTAGGCTGCGGTAGTCCCACCGCAGAATGTGCCAGCTGAATAGTGCTACAAATCCAGCGCGCGATAGTCTGCTTAGAAGCAGGAGCACCCAGTTTGTTGGGTGCATACAGGACAAACAGCGAGTCAGTTTTCCTGACTCCAGCCGTCCTGGAAACATAAATTTTCAGGGCCCTGACTACGTCCAGTAACTTGGAATCCTCCAAGTTCCTAGTAGCCGCAGGCACCACAATAGGCTGGTTCAAGTGAAACGCTGATACCACCTTCGGGAGAAACTGAGGACGAGTCCTCAACTCTGCCCTATCCATATGGAAAATCAGATAAGGGCTTTTATAGGACAAAGCCGCCAATTCTGACACACGCCTGGCCGAAGCCAGGGCCAACAGCATGACCACTTTCCACGTGAGATATTTCAAATCCACAGTCTTAAGTGGTTCAAACCAATGTGATTTCAGGAACTCCAAAACCACATTGAGATCCCAAGGTGCCACTGGGGGCACAAAAGGAGGCTGAATATGCAGAACTCCTTTGACAAAAGTCTGAACTTCAGGCAGTGAAGCCAGTTTTTTCTGGAAGAAAATCGACAGGGCCGAAATCTGGACCTTAATGAACCCCAATTTGAGGCCCAACGTCACCCCTGCTTGCAGGAAATGCAGGAATCGACCCAGTTGAAATTCCTCCGTTGGGGCCTTCCTGGCCTCACACCAAGCAACATATTTACGCCAAATGCGGTGATAATGTTTTGCGGTGACATCCTTCCTGGCTTTGATCAGGGTAGGGATGACTTCCTCCGGAATGCCCTTTTCCTTCAGGATCCGGTGTTCAACCGCCATGCCGTCAAACGTAGCCGCGGTAAGTCTTGGAACAGATAGGGCCCCTGCTGCAGCAGGTCTTGTCTGAGCGGCAGAGGCCAAGGGTCCTCTGAAAGCATCTCTTGAAGTTCCGGGTACCAAGCTCTTCTTGGCCAGTCCGGAACCACGAGTATAGTTTTCACTCCTCGCCTTCGTATTATTCTCAGTACCTTGGGAATGAGAGGCAGAGGAGGAAACACATAAACCGACTGGTACACCCACGGTGCTACTAGAGCGTCCACAGCGATCGCCTGAGGGTCCCTTGACCTGGCGCAATATCTTTTTAGCTTTTTGTTGAGGCGGGACGCCATCATGTCCACCTGTGGTCTTTCCCAACGGTTTACCAGCATTTGGAAGACTTCTGGATGAAGTCCCCATTCTCCCGGGTGGAGGTCGTGCCTGCTGAGGAAGTCTGCTTCCCAGTTGTCCACTCCCGGAATGAACACTGCTGTCAGTGCTAACACATGATTTTCCGCCCATCGGAGAATCCTTGTGGCTTCTGCCATTGCCCTCCTGCTTCTTGTGCCGCCCTGTCTGTTTACATGGGCGACCGCCGTGATGTTGTCTGATTGGATCAGTACCGGTTGGTTCTGAAGCAGGGGCCTTGCTTGGCTTAGGGCATTGTAAATGGCCCTTAGCTCCAGAATATTTATGTGAAGCGAAATCTCCTGATTTGACCACAGTCCTTGGAAATTTCTTCCCTGTGTGACTGCACCCCAGCCCCGAAGGCTGGCATCCGTGGTCACCAGGACCCAGTCCTGTATTCCGAATCTGCGGCCCTCTAGTAGATGAGCCCTCTGCAGCCACCACAGCAGCGACACCCTGGTCCTTGCCGACAGGGTTATCCGCTGTTGCATCTGGAGATGGGACCCGGACCATTTGTCCAACAGGTCCCACTGGAAAGTCCTTGCGTGGAACCTTCCGAATGGAATTGCTTCGTACGAAGCTACCATTTTTCCCAGGACTCGTGTGCATTGATGTACCGACACCTGTCCCGGTTTTAGGAGGTCTCTGACTAGAGATGACAACTCCTCGGCTTTTTCCACTGGAAGAAACACTTTTTTCTGGTCTGTGTCCAGAATCATTCCCAGGAACAGAAGACGTGTCGTCGGGACCAGCTGCGACTTTGGAATATTGAGAATCCAGCCGTGCTGTTGCAGCACTTCCCGAGAAAGTGCTACCCCCACTACCAACTGTTCCTTGGACCTCGCCTTTATCAGGAGATCGTCCAAGTACGGGATAATTAAAACTCCCTTCTTGGGAAGGAGTATCATCATTTCGGCTATTACCTTGGTAAAGACCCTCGGTGCCGTGGATAACCCAAACGGCAGCGTCTGGAACTGATAGTGACAGTCCTGTACCACAAATCTGAGGTACTCCTGGTGAGGGGGGTAAATGGGGACATGCAGGTAGGCATCCTTGATGTCCAGAGAGACCATGTAATCCCCCTCGTCCAGGCTCGCAATAACCGCCCTGAGCGATTCCATCTTGAACTTGAACTTTCTGATATACGTGTTCAAGGATTTTAAATTTAAGATGGGTCTCACCGAACCGTCCGGTTTCGGTACCACAAACATTGTGGAATAGTAACCCTTTCCTTGCTGAAGGAGGGGTACCTTGACAATCACTTGCTGTGAATACAGTTTTTGGATAGCCACCAACACTGCCTCCCTGGCAGAGGGAGTTGCTGGTAAGGCAGATTTTAGAAAACAGCGGGGGGGGGGGGGGGGGGGGGGGACGTCTCGAATTCCAGCCTGTACCCCTGAGATACTACTTGAAGGATCCAGGGATCCACCTGTGAGAGAGCCCACTGTGTGCTGAAATTTCTGAGACGGGCCCCCACCGTACCCGGGTCCGCCTGTGAATCCCCAGCGTCATGCTGTGGACTTACCACCCGCGGGGGAGGACTTTTGCTCTTGGGAACTGGCTGTATGCTGCAGCTTTTTCCCTCTACCTTTGCCTCTCGGCAGAAAGGATGCGCCTCGAGCCCTCTTGTGTTTATGGGGCCGAAAGGACTGTACTTGATAATACGGTGCTTTCTTTTGCTGTGGGGTAGCCTGTGGCAAAAATGTCGATTTCCCAGCCGTAGCTGTGGAAACGAGGTCTGAAAGACCATCCCCAAACAGTTCCACCCCCTTATAAGGCAAAACTTCCATGTGCCTTTTTGAATCGGCATCACCTGACCACTGCCGAGTCCATAACCCCCTTCTGGCGGCAATGGACATTGCGCTTATTTTTTATGCCAGCCGGCAAATATCCCTCTGTGCATCGCGCATGTATAAGACAGCGTCTTTTATATGCTCTACTGTCAGCAAAATATTGTCCCTATCCAGGGTATCAATATTATCCGACAGGGAATCTGACCACGCAGCAGCAGCACTGCACATCCATGCTGATGCAATCGCTGGTCGCAATATAATGCCTGTGTGTGTATATATAGCTTTTAGGGTAGCCTCCTGCTTTCTATCAGCAGGATCCTTTAGGGCGGCCGTATCCTGAGACGGTAGTGCCACCTGTTTTGATAAACGTGTAAGCGCTTTATCTACCCTAGGGGATAATTCCCAACGTGACCTATCCTCTGGCGGGAAAGGGTACGCTGCCAATAACCGTTTAGAAATTATCAATTTCTTATCGGGGGAAGTCCAGGCTTCCTCACACACCTCATTTAATTCCTCAGATGCAGGAAAAACTACTGGTAGTTTTTTCTCACCGAACATAATACCCTTTTTTGTGGTACCTGGGGTACTATCAGAAATGTGCAATACATTTTTCATTGCCTCAATCATGTAACGGGTGGCCTTATTGGAGGGTACACTAGTCTCATCGTCGTCGACACTGGAGTCGGTATCCGTGTCGACATCTGTGTCTGCCATCTGAGGTAGCGGGCGTTTTAAAGCCCCTGATGACATTTGAGACGCTGGAACAGTCACAAGCTGAGTAGCCGGCTGTCCTATGTCGTCAAACCTTTTATGTAAGGAGCTGACACTGTCACGTAATTCCTTCCATAAGTCCATCCACACAGGTGTCGACCCCTCAGGGGGTGACAACACATTTACAGGCATTTGCTCTGCCTCCACATCATTTTCCTCATCATACATGTCGACACAGCGGTACCGACACACAGCACACACACAGGGAATGCTCTGACAGAGGACAGGACCCCACAAAGCCCTTTGGGGAGACAGAGGGAGAGTATGCCAGCACACACCAGAGCGCTATATAACAGAGGGATATCACTATACAGAGTGTTTTCCCCTATAGCTGCTTGTATTATATATATACTGCGCCTAAATTTAGTGCCCCCCCTCTCTTTTTTACCCTTTCTGTAGTGCAGGACTGCAGGGGAGAGCCAGGGAGCGATCCTTCCAGCGGAGCTGTGAGGGAAAATGGCGCCAGTGTGCTGAGGGAGATGGCTCCGCCCCTTTTTCGGCGGGCTTTCTCCCGCTTTTTGTGTTATTCTGGCAGGGGTAATTTACACCTATATAGCATCTGGGGCTATATATGGTGTCAGTTTTGCCAGCCAAGGTGTTAAAATTGCTGCTCAGGGCGCCCCCCCCCCCCCCCCTTCCAGCGCCCTGCACCCATCAGTGACCGGTGTGTGGTGTGCATGAGGAGCAATGGCGCACAGCTGCAGTGCCGTGCGCTACCTTGGAGAAGACAGAAGTCTTCAGCCGCCGATTTTCCGGACCTTCTTGCTTCTGGCTCTGTAAGGGGGACGGCGGCGCGGCTCCGGGAATGGACGACGAGGTCGTGTCCTGTGTGCGATCCCTCTGGAGCTAATGGTGTCCAGTAGCATAAGAAGCCCAAGCTACCACCACTTAGGTAGGTTCGCTTCTTCTCCCCTTAGTCCCTCGCTGCAGTGAGCCTGTTGCCAGCAGGACTCACTGTAAAATAAAAAACCTAAACTATACTCTCTTTCTAGGAGCTCAGGAGAGCCCCTAGTGTGCATCCAGCTCGGCCGGGCACAGAAATCTAACTGAGGCTTGGAGGAGGGTCATAGGGGGAGGAGCCAGTGCACACCAAATAGGCCTAAATCTTTCTTTAGATGTGCCCAGTCTCCTGCGGAGCCGTCTATAAATAAGATTTCTCTGACGTCCTAGTGGATGCTGGGGACTCCGTAAGGACCATGGGGATTATACCAAAGCTCCCAAACGGGCGGGAGAGTACGGATGACTCTGCAGCACCGATTGAGCAAACAGGAGGTCCTCCTCAGCCAGGGTATCAAACTTATAGAACTTTGCAAAGGTGTTTGAACGCGACCAAGTAGCAGCTCGGCACAGTTGTAGTGCCGAGACCCCCCGGGCAGCCGCCCAAGACGAGCCCACCTTCCTAGTGGAATGGGCCTTGACCGATTTTGGTAACGGCAATCCAGCCGTAGAATGCGCCTGCTGAATCGTGTTACAGATCCAGCGAGCAATAGTCTGCTTTGCAGCAGGGGCGCCAACCTTGTTGGCTGCATATAGGACAAACAGTGCTTCTGTTTTTCTGACTCTAGCCGTTCTGGCCATGTAAATTTTCAAAGCCCTGACTACATCAAGGGACTCGGAATCCTCTAAGTCTCGCGTAGCCACAGGCACCACAATAGGTTGGTTCATATGAAAAGATGACACCACCTTAGGCAAGAATTGAGGACGGGTCCGCAATTCCGCTCTATCCATATGGAAAACCAGATAGGGGCTTTTATGAGACAAAGCCGCCAATTCCGACACCCGCCTAGCCGAAGCCAAGGCTAATAACATGACCACCTTCCAAGTGAGATATTTTAACCGTTTGAAGTGGTTCAAACCAGTGCGACTGAAGGAAACTCAACACCACGTTAAGGTCCCAAGGCGCCACCGGAGGTATAAAAGGAGGCTGAATATGCAGCACTCCCTTCACAAAAGTCTGTACTTCTGGGAGAGAAGCCAATTCTTTTTTAAAGAAAATGGATAAGGCCGAAATCTGAACCTTAATGGATCCTAATTTTAGGCCCAAATTCACTCCAGTCTGTAGGAAGTGAAGGAAATGGCCCAGATGGAATTCTTCCGTAGGAGCATTCCTGGCCTCACACCAACAAACATATTTTCGCCATATCCGGTGATAATGTTTCGCTGTCACGTCTTTCTTAGCCTTTATCAGAGTAGGAATGACCTCATCCGGAATGCCCTTTTCCGCTAGGATCCGGCGTTCAACCGCCATGTCGTCAAACGCAGCCGCGGTAAGTCTTGGAACAGACAGGGCCCTTTGTGGCCAATCTGGAACAATGAGTATTGTTCTCACTTCTCTTTTTCTTATTATTCTCAACACCTTGGGTATGAGAGGAAGAGGAGGAAACACATACACCGACTGGAACACCCACGGTGTCACTAGGGCATCTACTGCTACCGCCTGAGGGTCTTTTGATCTGGCGCAATACCTCTGTAGCTTTTTGTTGAGGCGGGACGCCATCATGTCTATCTGGGGCAGTCCCCACTGACTTGCAATCTGTGCGAAGACTTCCTGATGAAGACCCCTCTCTCCTGGATGCAGGTCGTGTTTGCTGAGGAAGTCTGCTTCCCAGTTGTCCACTCCCGGAATGAACACTGCTGACAGTGCGCTCACATGATTTTCCGCCCAGCGAATAATCCTGGTGGCTTCCGCCAGTGCCACTCTGCTCCTTGTGCCGCCTTGGCGGTTTACATGAGCGACTGCGGTGATGTTGTCTGACTGGAACAGAACTGGTTGGTCGCAAAGTAAGTTCTCCGCTTGACGTAGGGCGTTGTATATGGCCCTCAGTTCCAGGATGTTGATGTGAAGACAAGTCTCTTGACTTGTCCAAAGTCCTTGGAAGTTTCTTCCCTGTGTGACTGCTCCCCACCCTCTGAGGCTCGCGTCCGTGGTCACCAGGATCCAGTCCTGAATGCCGAACCTGCGGCCTTCTAAAAGGTGAGCACTCTGCAGCCACCACAGGAGAGATACCCTGGCTCTGAGGGACAGGGTGATCAGCTGATGAATTTGTAGATGTGACCCGGACCACTTGTCCAACAGGTCCATTGGAAAGTCCTTGCATGGAACCTGCCGAAGGGAATGGCTTCGTATGCTGCCACCATCTTTTCCAGGACTTGAGTGCAATGATGTACTGACACTTGTTTTGGCTTCAATAGGTTCTTGACTAGAGTCATGAGTTCCTGAGCGTTTTCTATCGGAAGAAAAACCCTTTTCTGGTCTGTGTGCAGAATCATGCCCAAGAAGGGCAGACGAGTCGTAGGAACCAGCTGCGACTTCGGGATATTGAGAATCCAGCCGTGTTGCTGTAACACCTTCAGTGAAAGTGACACGCTGTTCAGTAACTTCTCTCGTGATCTCGCTTTTATGAGGAGATCGTCCAAGTATGGGATAATTGCGACACCCTGCTTGCGCAGGAGCACCATCATTTCCGCCATTACCTTGGTGAAAATCCTCGGGGCCGTGGAAAGCCCAAACGGCAACGTCTGAAATTGGTAATGACAATCCTGTACCGCAAATCTCAGGTACTCCTGGTGAGGTGGATAAATGGGAACATGAAGGTATGCATCCTTTATGTCCAGAGATACCATAAAATCCCCCCCTTCCAGGCTGGCGATGACCGCTCTGAGCGATTCCATCTTGAACTTGAACCGTTTTAAGTATAGGTTCAGGGATTTTAAATTCAAAATGGGTCTGACCGAACCGTCCGGTTTCGGGACTACAAACAGAGTTGAGTAGTATCCCTTCCCTTTTTGAAGCAGGGGAACCTCGACCACCACTTGTTGAAGACACAATTTGTGAATCGCATGTAACACTATCTCCCTATCTAGGGGTGAAGTCGGTAGCGCCGATTTGAAAAACCGGCGAGGGGGCACCTCTTCGAATTCCAGCTTGTATCCCTGAGAAACAATTTCTATTGCCCAGGGATCCACCTGTGAGTGAACCCAGATGTGAGCCCCAGCGTCATGCGGTAGATTTTGCAGAGGCCGGGGAGGACTTCTGTTCCTGGGAACTAGCTGTGTTGTGCAGCTTTTTTCCTCTGCCCTTACCTCTGGCAAGAAAGGACGATCCATGTACTCTTTTGCTTTTATTTGACCGAAAGGACTGCATTTGATAATGTGGCGCTTTCGTAGGCTGTGAGGGAACATAAGGCAAAAAATTCGATTTACCTGCCGTAGCTGTGGAGACGAGGTCCGAGAGACCTTCCCCAAACAATTCCTCACCCTTGTAAGGCAAAACCTCCATATGCCTCTTTGAGTCAGCATCACCCGTCCACTGCCGGGTCCATAAGACTTGCCTAGCAGAAATAGACATAGCGTTTATTCTGGAACCCAGTAGACTAAGGTCTCTTTGAGCATCTTTTATATGCCCTAGGGTCAATAAAATGGTATCCTTATCTAGGGTCTCAATTTCCGCTGATAAGGAATCTGTCCATGCTGCTACAGCGCTACAAACCCAGGCCGACGCAATTACCGGTGTGAGTAACGTACCAGAATGTGTGTAAATGGACTTCAAGGTAACCTCCTGCTTGCGGTCAGCAGGATCCTTGAGGGTAGCCGTATCTTGGGATGGCAGCGCTATCTTTTTTGATAAGCGTGTCAATGCTTTGTCTACCCTAGGGGAGGATTCCCACCGTATGCTGTCCGTTGGCGGGAAAGGAAACGCCATAAGAATCCTTTTGGGAATCTGCAGTTTTTTGTCTGGAGATTCCCAAGCTTTTTCACATAATTCGTTCAACTCATGTGAGGAGGGAAAAGTTACCTCAGATTTCTTTCCCATGTGTACCCTCGTGTCAGGGACAGGGGGTTCCTCTGTGATAAGCAAAACCTCTTTTATTGCAATAATCATATAACAAATACATTTAGCCATTTTTGGCTGTAACTTTGCATCATCGTAGTCGACACTGGAGTCAGAATCCGTGTCAACTATTTGGGATAGTGGGCGCTTTTGAGACCCCGAAGGTCCCGGCGACATAGGGACAGACATGGGTTGACTCCCTGACTGTTCCCTAGCTTCAGCTTTGTCTAATCTTTTGTGCAATAAATTTACATTAGCACTTAAAACATTCCACATATCCATCCAGTCAGGTGTCGGCGCTGCCGACGGAGACCTCACTTTCATACGCTCCCCATCCTCCCTAGGCGAGCCTTCTACCTCAGACATGTCGACACACGCGTACTGACACACCACACACAGGGAAACTCTTATCTGAAGACAGTTTCCCCATCAGGCCCTTTGGAGAGACACAGAGAGAGTATGCCAGCACACACCCCAGCGCTATATGACCCAGGAAGAAACACAAAATGTTTACCCAGTAGCGCCTTTTATATGTATATGCGCCAATTATGTGCCCCCCCCATCTTGAAAACCCTCTGTCACCGTGAAGCAGGGGAGAGTCCGGGGAGCTTCCTCTCAGCGCTGTGCTGTGGAGAAAATGTCGCTGGTGAGTGCTGAGGGAGAAGCCCCGCGCCCCCTCTGCGGCGGGCTTCTTCCCGCTCAAAAATCTTAAAAAACTGGCGGGGGCTCTTTATATACAGTGCCCAGCTGTACATGTATATATGTATTTTTGCCAAAGGAGAGGTTTATATGCTGACCCCCTGCGCCCTGCACCCTTACAGTGACTGTCGTGTGTGAGGTGTATGGGAGCAATGGCGCACAATTTTACTGCTGTGCGTTACCTCTGTGAAGATCAAGAAGTCTTCTGCCGCCTCTGAAGTCTTCTTTTCTTCTCATACTCACCCGGCTTCTATCTTCCGGCTCTGCGAGGAGGACGGCGGCGCGGCTCTGGGACGGACGGCGAGGGTGAGACCTGCGTCCCAATCACTCTTGAGCTAATGGTGTCCAGTAGCCTAAGAAACAGAGCCTTGAAACTCACAGATGTAGGTCTGTTTCTCTCTCCTCAGTCCCTCGATGCAGGAAGTCTGTTGTCAGCAGGCTCCCTGAAAATAAAAAACCTAACTAAAATACTTTCTGACAGGAAACTCAGGAGAGCTCCCTGTAATGCACCCAGTCTTCTCTGGGCACAGTATCAAACAGAGGTCTGGAGGAGGGGCATAGAGGGAGGAGCCAGTGCACACCCATACCTAAAGTCTTTCTTAAAGTGCCCATGTCTCCTGCGGAGCCCGTCTATCCCCATGGTCCTTACGGAGTCCTCAGCATCCTCTAGGACGTAAGAGAAAATACCTTGATAATCGTTGGCTCTTTTTGACAGTACATGATTACGCCCATATATCAGGCATTCCCAACCGCGGTCCTCAAGGCACACCAACAGTGCAGGTTTTAGGGATATCCAGGCTTCAGCACAGATGGTTAAATCAAAATAATAAGATTTTAAACCTACCGGTAAATCTTTTTCTCGTAGTCCGTAGAGGATGCTGGGACTCCGTAAGGACCACGGGGATAGACTGGCTCCGCAGGAGACATGGGCACTTTAAGAAAGACTTTGACTCTGGGTGTGCACTGGCTCCTCCTCCAGACCTCAGTTAGAGAAACTGTGCCCAGAGGAGACGGACAGTACGAGGAAAGGATTTTTGTTAATCTAAGGGCAAGATTCATACCAGCCACACCAATCACACCGTATAACCTGTGATAAACTATCTAGTTAACAGTATGAAACAACAACATATCATCGGTCCAAAACCGACGAAACTATAAGATAACCCTTATGAAAGCAATAACTATATACAAGTCTTGCAGAAGTAGTCCGCACTTGGGACGGGCGCCCAGCATCCTCTACGGACTACGAGAAAAAGATTTACCGGTAGGTTTAAAATCTTATTTTCTCTAACGTCCTAGAGGATGCTGGGGACTCCGTAAGGACCATGGGGATTATACCAAAGCTCCCAAACGGGCGGGAGAGTGCGGATGACTCTGCAGCACCGATTGAGCAAACAGGAGGTCCTCCTCAGCCAGGGTATCAAACTTATAGAACTTTGCAAAGGTGTTTGACCCCGACCAAGTAGCAGCTCGGCACAGCTGTAGTGCCGAGACCCCTCGGGCAGCCGCCCAAGAAGAGCCCACCTTCCTAGTGGAATGGGCCTTAACCGATTTTGGTAACGGCAATCCTGCCGTAGAATGCGCCTGCTGAATCGTGTTGCAGATCCAGCGAGCAATAGTCTGCTTTGAAGCAGGGCCGCCAACCTTGTTGGCTGCATACAGAACAAACAGTGCTTCTGTTTTTTGATCCTAGCCGTTCTGGCCACGTAAATCTTCAAAGCCCTGACCACATATCAAGGGACTCGGAATCCTCCAAGTCACGTGTAGCCACAGGCACGACAATAGGTTGGTTCATATGAAAGGATGAGACCACCTTAGGTAGGAATTGAGGACGGGTCCGCAATTCCGCTCTATCCATATGGAAAACCAGATAGGGGCTTTTATGTGATAAAGCCGCTAATTCCGAAACTCGCCTAGCCGAAGCCAAGGCTAACAACATGACCACCTTCCAAGTGAGATATTTCAACTCCACTGTTTTAAGTGGTTCAAACCAATGTGACTTAAGAAAACTTAACACCACGTTAAGGTCCCAAGGCGCCACCGGAGGTACAAAAGGAGGCTGAATATGCAGTACTCCCTTCACAAAAGTCTGTACTTCAGGCAGAGAGGCCAATTCCTTTTGAAAGAAAATGGATAAGGCCGAAATCTGAACTTTAATGGAGCCTAATTTTAGGCCCAAATTCACTCCAGTTTGTAGGAAGTGAAGAAAACGGCCTAGATGGAATTCTTCCGTAGGAGCATTTCTGGCCTCACACCAAGAAACATATTTTCTCCATATTCGGTGATAATGTTTATATTTAACGTCCTTCCTAGCCTTTATTAGCGTAGGAATGACCTCATCCGGAATACCTTTTTCCGCTAGGATCCGGCGTTCAACCGCCATGCCGTCAAACGCAGCCGCGGTAAGTCCTGGAACAGACAGGGACCCTGTTGCAACAGGTCCTGTCTTAGAGGAAGAGGCCACGGATCTTCTGTGAGCATTTCCTGCAGATCCGGATACCAGGTCCTTCGTGGCCAATCTGGAACAATGAGTATTGTTCTCACTCCTCTTTTTCTTATTATTCTCAACACCTTGGGTATGAGAGGAAGTGGAGGAAATACATAGACCGACTGGAACACCCACGGTGTCACTAGGGCGTCCACAGCTACCGCATGAGGGTCTCTTGACCTGGCACAATACCTTTGTAGCTTTTTGTTGAGACGGGACGCCATCATGTCTATTTGGGGCAGTCCCCACCAACTTGCAATCTGTGCGAAGACTTCCTGATGAAGTCCCCACTCTCCCGGATGCAGGTCGTGTCTGCTGAGGAAGTCTGCTTCCCAGTTGTCCACTCCCGGAATGAACACTGCTGACAGTGCGCTTACATGATTCTCCGCCCAGCGAAGAATTCTGGTGGCTTCCGCCATCGCCACTCTGCTCCTTGTGCCGCCTTGGCGGTTTACATGAGCTACTGCGGTGACGTTGTCTGACTGGATCAGAACTGGTCGGTCGCGAAGTAAGGGCTCCGCTTGACGTAGGGCGTTGTATATGGCCCTTAGTTCCAGGATGTTGATGTGAAGACAAGTCTCTTGACTTGACCAAAGGCCTTGGAAATTTCTTCCCTGTGTGACTGCTCCCCAACCTCGGAGGCTCGCGTCCGTGGTCACCAGGATCCAATCCTGAATGCCGAACCTGCTGCCCTCTAGAAGGTGAGCACTCTGCAGCCACCACAGGAGAGATACCCTGGCCCTGGGGGACAGGGTGATCCGCTGATGCATGTGCAGATGTGACCCGGACCATTTGTCCAATAGGTCCCATTGGAAAGTCCTTGCATGGAACCTGCCGAAGGGAATGGCTTCGTATGTCGCCACCATTTTTCCCAGGACTTGAGTGCAATGATGTACTTACACTTGTTTCGGCTTCAACAGGTTCTTGACTAGAGTCATGAGTTCCTGCACTTTTTCTATAGGAAGAAAAATAAGATTTTAAACCTACTGGTAAATCTTTTTCTCGTAGTCCGTAGAGGATGCTGGGGACTCCGTAAGGAGCATGGGGATATGAGCAGGTGACATGGGCACTTTAAGAAAGACTTTAGATCTGGTGTGCACTGGCTCCTCCCTCTATGCCCCTCCTCCAGACCTCAGTTAGAGAAACTGTGCCCAGAGGAGAAGGACAGTACGAGGAAAGGATTTTTGTTAATCCAAGGGCAAGATTCATACCAGCCACACCAATCACACCGTATAACTTGTGATATACTATCCAGTTAACAGTATGAAAACGACATAGCATCAGTCCAAGACCGATGAGACTATAACATAACCCTTATTTAAGCAATAACTATATACAAGTCTTGCAGAAGTAGTCCACACTTGGGACGGGCGCCCAGCATCCTCTACGGACTACGAGAAAAAGATTTACCGGTAGGTTTAAAATCTTATTTTCTCTTACGTCCTAGAGGATGCTGGGGACTCCGTAAGGACCATGGGGATTATACCAAAGCTCCCAAACGGGCGGGAGAGTGCGGATGACTCTGCAGCACCGACTGAGCAAACAGGAGGTCCTCCTCAGCCAGGGTATCAAACTTATAGAACTTTGCAAAGGAGTTCGAACCCGACCAAGTAGTAGCTCAGCACAGCTGTAGCGCTGAGACCCATCTGGCAGCCGCCCAAGAAGAGCCCACCTTCCTAGTGGAATGGGCCTTGACCGATTTAGGTAACGGCAATACCGCCGTAGAATGCGCCTGTTGAATCGTGTTACAGATCCAGCGAGCAATAGTCTACTTTGAAGCAGGGGCACCGATCTTGTTGGTTGCATACATGACAAACAGTGCTTCTGTTTTTCTGACTGTAGCCGATCTGGCCACGTAAATTTTCAAAGCCCTGACCACATCAAGGGACTCGGGATCCTCCAAGTCACGCGTAGCCACAGGCACCACAATAGTTCATATGAAAGGATGAAACCACTTTTGGCAGGAATTGAGGACGGGTCCGCAATTCCGCTCTATCCGTATGGAAAACCAGATAGGGGCTTTTATGTGATAAAGCCGCTAATTCTGACACTCGCCTAGCCGAAGCCAAGGTTAATAACATGACCACCTTCCAAGTGAGATTTTTCAACTCCACCGTTTTAAGTGGTTCAAACCAGTGTGACTTAATGAAACTTAACACCACGTTAAGGTCCCAAGGCATCACCGGAGGTACAAAAGGAGGCTGAATATGCAGTACTCCCTTCACAAAAGTATGTACTTCAGGGAGAGAGGCCAATTCCTTTTGAAAGAAAATGGATAAGGCCGAAATCTGAACCTTAATAGATCCTAATTTTAGGCCGAAATTCACTCCAGTTTGCAGGAAGTGAAGGAAACGGCCCAGATGGAATTCTTCCGCAGGAGCATTCCTGGCCTCACACCAAGAAACATATTTTCGCCATATACGGTGATAATGTTTAGATGTCATGTCCTTCCTAGCCTTTATTAGCGTAGGAATGACCTCATCCGGAATACCCTTATCCGCTAGGAACCGGCGTTCAACCGCCATGCCGTCCAACGCAGCCGCGGTAAGTCTTGAAATAGACATGGCCCCTGTTGCAACCGGTCCTGTCTTAGAGGAAGAAGCCACTGATCTTCTGTGAGCATTTCCTGCAGATCCAGATACCAGGTCCTTCGTGGCCTATCTGGAATAATGAGGATTGTTCTCATTCCTCTCCATCCTACCATTCTCAACACCTTGGGTATGAGAGGAAGAGGAGGAAATACATAGACCGACTGGAACACCCACGGTGTCACTAGGGCATCTACAGCTACTGCCTGAGGGTCTCTTGACCTGGTGCAATACCTCTGTAGCTTCTTGTTGAGGCGGGACGCCATCAAGTCTATCTGTGGCAGTTCCCACTGACTTGCAATCTGTGCAAAGGCTTCCTAAAGAAGTCCTCTCTTGGATGCAGGTCGTGTTTGCTGAGGAAGTCTGCTTCTCAGTTGTCCACTCCCGGAATGAACTGCTGAAAATGCGCTTACATGATTTTCCGCCCAGCGGAGAATCCTGGTGGCTTCTGCCATTTCCACTCTGCTCTTTGTGCCGCCTTGGCGGTTTACATGAGCCACTGCGGTGATGTCTGACTGGATCAGAACCGGTAGGTCGCGAAGCAATGTTTCCGCTTGCCGAAGGGCGTTGTATATAGCCCTTAGCTCCAGGATGTTGATTTGAATACAAGTTTTTTGACTTGACCCAAAGACCTTTGAAGTTTCTTCCCTGTGTGACTGCTCCCCCACCTCGGAGGCTCGCGTCCGTGGTTACCAGAATCCAGTCCTGGATGGCGAACCTGCGACCCTGCAGAAGGTGAGCACTCTGCAGCCACCATAGGAGAGACACCCTGGCCCTAGGGGACAGGGTGATTAACTGATGCATCTGTAGATGTGATCCGGACCACTTGTTCCATAGATCCCATTGGAAAGTCCTCGCATGGAACCTGCCGAAGGGAATGGCCCCGGAAGATGCCACCATCTTTCCCAGGACCCGAGTGCAGTGAAGCACTGACACCTGTTTTGGCTTTAATAGGTTTTTTACCAGAGTCATTAGTTCCTGGGTCTTCTCTATCGGAAGATAAACCCATTTCTGGTCCGTATTCAGAATCATACCCAAGAAGGGCAGACGAGTCATAGGAACCAACTGTGACTTCGGGATATTGAGAATCCAGCCGAGTTGCTGTGACACCTTCAGCGAAAGTGACACGCTGTTCAACAACTGCTCTTTTGATCTCGCCCTTATTAGGAGATCGTCCAAGTACGGGATAATTGTGACTCCTTGCTTGCGTAGGAGCACTATCATTTCCGCCAATTACCCTGAAATTGGTAATGACAATACTGTACCGTAATGCTCAGGTACGCCTGATGGGGTGGATAAATGGGAACATGAAGGTATGCAGCCTTTATGTCTAGATACACCATAAAATCCCCCCCCTTCCCGGCTGGCGATGATCGCTCTGAGCGATTCCACCTTGAATTTGAACCTTTTCAAGTATAGGTTTAGAGATTTTAATTTTAAAATAGGTCTGACCGAACCGTCCGGTTTCGGGACTACAGCCAAGGTTGACTAATATCCCCTTCCTTGTTGAAGGAGGGGAACCTTGAGCACCACCTGTTGGAGATACAATGTGTGAATTGTATTTAATATTATCTCCCTTTCTGGGGGAGAAGCCGGTAGGGCCGATAAGGAAAACCGGCGAGGAGGCACCTCTTCGAATTTCAGCTTGTAACCCTGAGAAACAATTTCTATTGCCCAGGGATCCACCTGTGAGTGAACTCAGATGTGGCTGAAGAGTCGAAGACGTGCTACCACTGGGGCGGACTCCCTTAGCGGAGCCCCAGCGTCCTGCGGTGGATTTAGTAGCGGCCGGGGAGGACTTCTGTTCCTGGGAACTAGCTGTGCCCTGCGCCCTTACCTCTGGTAATAAAGGATGCTCCTCGTACTTTCTTGTTTTTCTGCTACCGAAAGGACTGCATTTGATAATGTCGTGCTTTCTTAGGCTGTGAGGGAATATAAGGCAAAAGATCAGATTTACCAGCTATAGCTGTGGAGACCAGGTCCGAGAGCTCTTCTCCACACAATTCCTCACCCTTGTAAGGTAAAACCTCCATATGCCTCTTTTAGTCGGCATCACCTGTCCATTGCATGTTCCACAGGACACGTCTAGCAGAAATCGACATAGCGTTGACTCTAGAACCCAGTAGACCAATGTCTCTTTGAGCATGTCTTATATATAAGACAGCATCTTCTATATATCCTAGGGTCAATAACATGGTATCCTTATCTAGGGTTTCAATCTCCGCTGATAAGGTACCTGTCCACGCTGCTACAGCGCTATAAACCCCTGCCGACACAATCGCTGGTCTGAGTAGTGTACCAGAATGTGTATAAATGGACTTCAAAGTACTTTTCTGCATGCTATCTGCAGGATCCCTGAGGGTAGCTGTATCTTGGTAAGTCAGTGCTACCTTTTGGGTAAACGTGTCAACGCCTTGTCCACCCTAGGGGAGGATTCCCATCGTATCCTGGCCCTAGCAGGGAAAGGATACGCCATGAGAATTCTTTTGGGAAACTGCAGTTTCTTGTCTGGAGATTCCCGCTCTTTTTCACACAATTCATTTGGTTCATGAGAGGCGGGAAATGTTATCTAAGCTTTCTTCCCCTTAAACATGTGTACCCTCGTGTCAGGGACAGATGGGTCATCAGTGATATGCAAAACATCTTTTATTACAATAATCATATATTGAATACTTTTCTGCCAGTTTTGGCTGTAACTTTGCATCATTGTAGTCGACACTGGAGTCAGACCCCGTGTCGGTATCAGTGTCTATTATTTTGGATAGTGGGCATTTTGAGACTCTGAAGGTCCCTGCGACATAGGGACAGACATGGGTAGATTCCCTGTCTGTTCTCTAATCTTTTGTGCAATAAATTTACCTCAGCACTTAATTCCACATATCCAGTCAGGTGTCGGGGTTGTCGACGGAGACAACACACACACACATTTGCATGATCTCCTCCTTAGAAGAGCCTTTTACCTCAGACATGTCGACACACCACACACTTAGGGAATCCTCTTATCTGAAGACAGTTCCCCCACAAGGCCCTTTGGAGAGACAGAGAGAGAGTATGCCCGCACACACTCAGCGCTAATACCCCAGGAAAAACACACAATGGGGTATATTTACAAAGATTCGTGTTTTGGCCATTTTGAAGGGTGTTTGAACTCGAATGGTATCGGGTGCATTTTACTGCAACTTTTTGAATCCTGATACGATCATTCACTAAGCTGCCGAGTTTTGCACAATCGTTTTTTCCGATGTCGATGTAATTCGTAATATCAGGCAGTGTTTTTC
This sequence comes from Pseudophryne corroboree, assembly GCF_028390025.1. Classification (NCBI taxonomy): domain Eukaryota; kingdom Metazoa; phylum Chordata; class Amphibia; order Anura; family Myobatrachidae; genus Pseudophryne; species Pseudophryne corroboree. The sequence goes on along the minus strand of NC_086455.1, from coordinate 73,537,458 downwards.
GGGAGTGAGGAGTAAAACACTGCCTGACAAAACACAAGGAATCCCGGCCGGATCTGTGAGATCCGTGCAGGGCTTCATTGTGTACCTTAAAAAGTTGATTAAAGTCTTAAAAAAATTCAGAAAAAAATTGCGTGGGGTCCCCCCTCCTAAGCACAACCAGCCTCGGGCTCTTTGAGCCGGTCCTGGTTGAAATAATATGGGGGGGGGGGGGGGGGGGGAATGACAGGGGTTCCCCCATACTTAATCAACCAGCACCGGGCTCTGCGCCTGGTTCCAAAAATACGGGGGACAAAAAGCGTAGGGGTCCCCCGTATTTTTGAAACCAGCACCGGGCTCCACTAGCCAGGTACATTATGCCACAGCCGGGGCACACTTTTATACTGGGCCCTGGCATTACATACCCAACTAGCCACCCCTGGCCGGGGTACCCTGGAGGAGTGGGAACCCCTTAAATCAAGGGGTCCTCCCCCTCCAGCCACCCAAGGGCCAGGGGTGAAGCCCGAGGCTGCCCCCCCCCCATCTAAGGGCGGCAGATGGGGGGCTGATAGCCTTGGGAAAAAATGTGAATATTGTTTTTAGTAGCAGTACTACAAGTCCCAGCAAGCCTCCCCCGCAAGCTGGTACTTGGAGAACCACAAGTACCAGCATGCGGTGGAAAACCGGGCCCGCTGGCACCTGTAGTACTACTACTAAAAAAAATACCCCCCAAAAAACAGGACACACACCGTGAAAGTATAAGTTTATTACATACATGGAGGATACACACATACTTACCTATGTTCCCACGAGGCTCGGTCCTCTTCATGTAGAATCCTTGGGGTACCTGTGAAAAAAATTATACTCACATAATCCAGTGTAGAATCAGACCTTTGTATAATCCACGTACTTGGCAAAATAATAAAACGGAAACCCGACTACGCACTGAAAGGGGTCCCACGCAATTTTTTTAAAAGATTTTACACTAAATAGACCCTTTCCCTCACTGATCCGTGCATGGTTATCCAAACTCGACTGGAAAAAGCAGGTCTATTTTTTTGCTGCTTTTTTTAACGAATCGGAAAAAAACAGACCCGCACTTGAGCACTCAGAAACTAACACCCAAATACGAATGAATAGTGAATTCCCGTATTCTATGAAATAACAGCCTCGTTTGACCGATGGTCTATTCATTCGTATTTCTGAACGTTGTCATTCAAACCATTACAAATAGTCCAAACTCTGCCGAGATTGGTGCTTAGTGAATTCCCGGATTGGGACTTAGAAATAAAAACACAAACCTGACAAACTCGTATTCTTAGTAAATATTGGCCAATGTGTTTACCCAGTAGCGCTGTAATACTATTATTTGCTGCCAATTATGTGCCCCCCCCCCCCTCTTCTCTGAAACCCCCTTTCACCGTGGATAAGCAGGGGAGAGTCCGGGGAGCTTCCTCTCAGCTGTGCTGTGGAGAAAATGGCGCTGGTGAGTGCTGAGGGAGAAGCCCCGCCGACTCGGCGGTGGGCTTCTGTCCCGCTTAAATAAAAACTGGCGGGGAATCTTTATATATACAGTGCCTAGCTGTATATATATATATATATATATATATATATATATATATATATATATATATATATATCTCTTTTGCCAGAAATGAGGTTTATAATGCTGCCCAGGGCGCCTCCCCTGCGCCCTGCACCCTTACAGTGACTGCCGTGTGTGAGGTGTGTGGGAGCAATGGCGCACAGCTGCACTGCTGTGCGTTACCTCAGTGAAGATCATGAAGTCTTCTGCCGCCTCTGAAGTCTTCTTTTTCTTCTCATACTCACCCGGCTTCTATCTTCCGGCTCTGTGAGGAGGACGCGGCTCCGGGACGAACTCCAGGGTGAGACCTGTGTTCTGACTCCCTCTGGAGCTAATGGTGTCCAGTAGCCTAAGAAGCAGTGCCTTGAAGTAGGTCTGCTTCTCTCCCCTCAGTCCCTCGATGCAGGGAGTCTGTTGCCAGCAGGCTCCCTGAAAATAAAAAACCTAACAAATATACTTTCCGTCAGGAAGCTCATGAGAGCTCCCTGAAGTGCACCCATCTCCTCTGGGCATAGTATCAAACTGAGGTCTGGAGGAGAGGCATAGAGGGAGGAGCCAGTGCACACCAGATCTAAAGTCTTTCTTAAAGTAGTCATGTCTCCTGTGGAGCCCGTCTATCCCCATGGTCCTTACGGAGTCCCCAGCATTCTCTAGGACGTAAGAGAAAACCCTTTTCTGGTCTGTGTCCAGAATCATGCCCAAGAAGGGCAGGCGAGTCGTAGGATTCAGCTGCGACTTCGGGATATTGAGAATCCAGCCGTGTCGCTGTAACACCTTCAGTGAAAGGGATACGCTGTTCTGCAACTTCTCCCGTGATCTCGCTTTTATGAGGAGATCATCCAAGTACGGGATAATTGTGACACCCTGCTTGCGCAGGAGCACCATCATTTCCGCCATTACCTTGGTGAAAATTCTCGGGGCCGTGGAAAGCCCAAACGGCAACGTCTGAAATTGGTAATAACAATCCTGTACCGCAAATCTCAGGTACGCCTAATGAGGAGGATATATGGGAACATGCAGGTATGCATCCTTTATGTCCAGATATACCATAAAATCCCCGATTCCATCTTGAACTTGAACCGTTTTAAGTAAAGGTTCAGGGATTTTAAATAAAAAATGGGTCTGACCGAACCGTCCGGTTTCGGGACCACAAACAGAGTTGAGTAGTACCCCTTGCCTCTCTGAAACAGGGGAACCTCGGCCACCACTTGTTGAAGACACAATTTGTGAATCGCATGTAACACTATCTCCCTTTCCAGGGGAGAAGTTGGTAGCGCCGATTTGAAAAACCGGCGAGGAGGCACCTCTTCGAATTCCAACTTGTATCCCTGGGAAACAATTTCTATTGCCCAGGGATCCACCTGTGAGTGAACCCAGATGTGGCTGAAAAGTCGAAGATGCGCCCCCACTGGGGCGGACTCCCTCAGTGGAGCCCCAGCTTCATGCGGTGGATTTTGCAGAGGCCGGGGAGGACTTCTGTTCCTGGGAACTAGCTGTGTTGTGCAGCTTTTTCCCTCTGCCCTTACCCCTGGCAAGAAAGGACAATCCACATACTCTTTTGCTTTTATTTGAATGAAAGGACTGCATTTGATAATGAGGCGAATATAAGGCAAAAAATTCAATTTACCTGCCGTAGCTATGGAGACGAGGTCCGAGAGGCCCTCTCCAAACAATTCCTCACCCTTGTAAGGCAAAAACTCCATATGCCTCTTCGAGTCGGCATCACCCGTCCACTGTCTGGTCCATAAGACTCGCCTAGCAGAAATAGACATAGCGTTTATTCTGGAACCCAGTAAACTAATGTCTCTTTGAGCTTCCCTCATATATAAGACCGCATCTTTTATATGCCCTAGGGTCATCAAAATGGTATCCTTATCAAGGGTCTCAATATCCGCTGATAAGGAATCTGTCCATGCTGCTACAGCACTACAAACCCAGGCCGATGCAATTGCCGGTCTGAGTAACGTACCAGAATGTGTGTAAATGGACTTCAAGGTAACCTTCTGCTTGCGGTCAGCAGGATCCTTGAGGGTAGCCGTATCTTGGGATGGGAGCGCTATCTTTTTTGATAAGCGTGTCAAAGCTTTGTCTACCCTAGGGGAGGATTCCCACCATATTCTGTCCTGTGACGGGAAAGGATACGCTATTAGAATCCTTTTGGGAATCTGCAGTTTTTTGTCTGGAGTTTCCCACGCTTTTTCGCATAATTCGTTCAGCTCATGTGAAGAGGGAAAGGTGACCTCAGGTTTCTTTCCCTTATACATGTGTACCCTCGTGTCAGGGACAGGGGGTTCCTCAGTGATATGCAACACATCTTTTATTGCGATAATCATATATCGAATACATTTAGCTACCCTTGGCTGCAATTTTGCATCATCGTAGTCGACACTGGAGTCTGAATCCATGTCGGTATCTGTGTCAACTATTTGGGATAGTGGGCGCTTCTGAGACGCCGAAGGTCCCGGCGACATTGGGACAGATATGGGTTGACTCCCTGACTGTACCCTAGCTTCAGCTTTGTCTAATCTTTTGTGCAATAAATTAACATTAGCACTTAAAACATTCCACATATCCATCCAGTCAGGTGTCGGCGCTGCCGACAGAGACCTAACATTCATACACTCCCCCTCCACCTTAGGCGAGCCTTCAACCTCAGACATGTCGACACACGCGTACCGACACACCACACACACACACACACACACACAGGGAAGCTCTTTTCTGAAGACAGGTTCCCCACCAGGCTGACAATGCTAAATTCCTTTGTCATATAAACAACCCTTTATGAAGTCTAAGAACACTGTACGCTGCTTACTTAAGAAGTACCGTAAGGGTACGCTATTTGCGTAACGATCGCTCAGCCGTAGGCGAGACGCTCAAGCGTCACGTTCGCTCACGGCCCAGTGATCACAGGACAACACGTTATTGGTTATGACTAGAGTAATGATTCGCTATGGCGTAGCGGACGCTCGAGACCACGAGGAGATCACCAGCGGCGCAGACGCTCACAACGCTATACCTTTATGTCTAAACCTTATACCAATGAAATGCACAGAATACCTTAATGTGAGTACAGGGTGTAAGTGCAACCTTGTGTAACCTGACTAACTACAAAGCTGCTTGAGCGTCACCGACGCTCAAGTGAACACTTAACACTATAGAAAATACACAGATACTGGTTTAGGGTCCAAAGCCTATTAACTGTATTATATCTAATATACTTGTAAAAGGGGATAACAGTACAAATGATACACTACAATATAACAGAGACTTCCTAACCAAAATACAATACTATCTAATACAATACAATACTAGTCTAGGGGAGATGTGAGAGAAAAGAGAAAGGAGAGAGAGAGAGAGAGAGAGAGAGAGAGAAATGGAGAGAGATGAGAGAAATTGGCTCACAGTAAGACAATGATTACGGAGAGAAACTTACGCACAAGGGTAAACGATCGCATGCGCCTGGACATCCAGCACCCGATTTTCAGCAATGAGAACCGTTGAAGAGTGAGAGCTGGATGTGGTCGGCCTGCCTATTTATGCCCCACACACAATGCAATCCTACAGTCCCTACAATCCCATTGTCCATTGGACGTCGGAATTCGGCCCTGCATCATAACAAAAGGTCATAGGTTGATTCATACAGGTGGGCTGTGACGATTTCAAACAGCTCAGGTGGGTGGGGAACTAGGTTTCCCGCCGCATACCTGAGTATGAGTAAATAGTAGAAATGGACATAAACTTCTTATGTCCATAACTATCCGCACGAGCGATTAATACGCTCCAAACCAACACCGGAATATTGCTATTTAAATACTCTTCCGATGGGTACCAAACACTACTGCATGACTCCTGTTAGACCCTTCCTACGATACAAAGAGGGATTCCTCAGCTCAGGGACATTCTATATTAACCAAACTTTCAGAAACTATCAAAGGGATCATGATCTACAAACTACATTAATTGTGAAAATATGTAACGAATGAGTCGCACGCTACGACTACATAAACTCTACCGTAAATACGCATACCGTGCGCCCGCGGGTGCACGCTATTGCGGGTATGCGCCTTCACGGGAGAGCGTACGCATGCGCAGCGCGGACCAGTGTGCGGTGCAAATATGGCAGTGTGTATGGGGATATTTTTCTGACTTTGACAGTCCACCCTTTGGCAGTCAATAATAACTGCCACTTCCTGAAAACATTTCAAAAGGAGAAAAATATATGTCAGTGGTTAATTCATTTCCATGGTTGGGTGAGGGAGGAGAGAGGAGTAGGTGTGAAGAGGGTATGACCTAGTGAGAAAGCAGAAGCATGTGTGTATGAGTCCATGTTTGGAGGGTCATGTATCATCGTGCCGTACGTGTGGTAAATCAAGCTTCGAGGTATTGCGAAGTATACATTTGAATTCCTTCTTATCCTGTGGTACAGGTCTGTGGATGGGCTGTCAAACTTTACCGAGCTCTTTTCGGATTTTGAACAAAATGGGGAGCACATTTTAGTTGATGATACATGAATGGGGGGATATGTGATTGCTGATATCTGTGCCTGTATTCCCTATACTATGTGTGTTATTACCTGAGGGTTGTAGAAATGAAGGTGAAGAACACTTATGGAAAATGCAATGATATTCTATGTCAGGGAAATGTACATCTGTCGTTGAAGTTGTGTTCGGTATCTGTTGAGAGTCGTCTTCTTTGCGCTGTATTGCTCCTTGGGCATGAGCAAATAGCTTTGTCAGAGCCATCGGATTTACAAAAAATGTTGGGCTAGCGTGAGTTTAAAAATACTAGGGAAACTGGGGATCCATGGCAAAGTTCATCAAGTGTCCATATCATAGGTTGTCAAAACTTCATCTTTGGTGCTTGTCTGTTGTCTGTATAGCGTCTCGTCAACTTCCTCGTCCAAGGGGGTCTTTGTATCTTGGAGAAAAGCAGAAAAACAGGTGAAAGAAACGGACCGTATAATCGCATTTTCATCACATCATGGTTTCTATCATTGGGTCATAAATCAAATCCAGGTTAATTACAGTTTCCTCACTCCTCAAACTCATCACTCTTGTACTTTGTTTGCACCTCATTAAAGCCTGCCCGCATCTAAATATCAATCCAATAAATATAACAACACCTAAGATACATAGTAGAAACTTTCCAACATCCATTATGACTCCTTGAGCCCAGTCTCCTAAACCGGAGAACCAATTTCGCGGGTTCAACCATGACACCCAACCAGTCAGCTCATTACCTACAGCAGCAAGGGTGAGATTGTGTTTTCGACGAAATTCCCACTTCAATTGGAGAATATCGTCCATCTTTTGGTCTATGACCTCTACCGGATCCTCGGTGCTATTTGTGATATACGTGCAACACTTTATGCCGTACTGTGTTGCCAATGTAACACAGTATCCGCCTGTTACTGCTGTAAGATAATTAAGAACCATCCTATGCTGAACTAGTTCTGTTTTGTAAGCTTGAAGTTCCCTTCCAGTGTATCTAAACGTGTCATCATACATTTCAGTGATATTATCTAACAAATTGGCGAGTGCGGAAATGTATCTATAATTCATCACTCCTCGAGCGGTACGAGTGAAATCTAACGCTACCAGAACCTGAATCCCGGTGGATTCATGGATAAGATCAGAGGCCGGATGCTCTAACCTTTCTGACAGTTGTCTTTTAACTCGGTGCTCGTAATGAGTGTGAGTATAAGGAGCTTGGGCACCACGGTGTATGTCCTTCATTTTGTCATGTGTAACAGTCATCACTTCAGGCAATACTTTTCCAATATAACACAATCCTTCAGAGTTTGGGGCAAGCCACTTGTACGCCTTTCTCCCGCATATGAAATATGCATCATCGGGGAGAACATAAGGGACGGAGAAGGACATGACCATGTTACAAACCTTCCAGGTGAAATCTCCTGACCCTAATTCTTCCATCTGCTTAATGCACGTATCAGTTTGTACGATATGTGCACAGTATCCTGGTGATACCTCTCCAACTCTAGTAATCCTATTTCCTAAGGTATATCGATACCGGAAAGATTTTCCTCTACTGGCTATGTGGCGTACCAGCTCTGTATCTGTAGGCATTCTATCTGCTCTGTGTGAAAAGGTCATGGTAAGGTTGCTCCATGACACTTCCCAATTTCCCGGCTTACGGGGATTGGAGATATTAAAACATAAGAGGGACCTATCCACATGGTATTGGTGGAGCTTCAAACTAGGAGGGCTGGAGATGTTAAACCTCCGGTCCACCGGTCTCCCACCACTTAGCTCAAGTACCTCCCCTAACGTTAAAGGAAATGGTACTAGCCCTGATTTGCTATGACCCTGAGGTACTTGAGAGCATACCCAACAATCTGTTTGGTTTAACACGTTACCCACTAAAGAGTGATAGTCACTCAATGGATGCCGGTCCATATGGATATTAAAACTGGATTGGCATTTCTTAATGCACCCATCTTCAACCAGATTATCACAGAGCCTACAGATACAGTTTTCTTCAGCTAACAATCCATCACAATTTCTTCTATCGGATCGTTTTCTGATACTCGCCTTTGCTTGTTGGTTTGGTTGATCTTGGAAAACTACGCCTCCATCATCATAATCGGAACCCATTCCAGAACCTCTCTCGACCTCTATGGTACTCTCGCCAGAACAGACTGCTCTGGTCAACATCACGGTTAACATCAAAATCCGGATCACAGTCTCTTGGGGCAAGTCCATCTTTGAGGAGGAAATAGAGAAGAATGAGAAGGGGGAAAAAGAAATTTCAAGGAAGAGGGGATGGGAAGTGGAGAAAAACAATGAGAGGGGAGTCGACAACTGCTTTCGGTCTTCAAGGCTCAGGTGCCGCCTCAGTCCTCCTGGAACAGACACTCCAGTGATACAACCTCTACCGTCTGTTCCTTATCACGGGACTTCTCTGGATCAGCAACCTTTTTGCAGTGGGATGAATGGACCCAAGTCTCTCTCTCAGCAACCTTCAATGCTGTGGTGCTAGTCAATAAGACCTGGTATGGTCCTTCCCATCTATCAATAAGACAACCTGAGCGCAGAAAATTTCGTATCATTACATAATCCCCAGGTTCAATGTCATGACAATTACTATCTGGTAAATCAGGAATCACCAACTTCAGATTATCATTTTGATTCCTCAACTGCTTACTCATGTTAATCAAGTACTTTACAGTTACTTCATTGTTACATTTCAAATCATCCTGAGGGTTAATCATGACATGCGGTTGTCGACCAAACAAGATTTCAAAAGGAGACAGATTAAGAGGGGACCTGGGAGTGGTTCTGATGCTATACAAAACAATGGGTAAAGCTTCTGGCCACGTCAATCCTGTCTCTGCCATTACTTTACTCAATTTATTTTTAATAGTGCTGTTCACTCTTTCGACCTTCGCACTCGCCTGTGGACGGTACGGAGTGTGCAGCTTGCTATCAATACCCATTAATTTACACATTCCTTGAAAGACATCACCTGTAAAATGGGTACCCCTATCACTTTCAATGATTCTAGGGATACCATATCTACATACAAATTCCTGCACAATTTTCTTAGCTGTAAACATAGCGGTATTTGTAGCTGCTGGAAAAGCTTCGACCCAATTCGAGAAAACATCTATACAGACAAGTACATATTTCAAATTTCGACATGGGGGTAATTGAATGAAGTAAATTTGTATTACCTGGAAAGGGCCGCCGGCAGGTGGGATATGGGATGGTTCTGTAGGTATTGCTTTTCCAATATTCTTTCTCAGACAGGTAAGGCATGACATTGCTCTTTTACTCGCATGAGAGGAGAATCCTGGGGCGCACCAGTATGCTCTTACCAATTTGCACATCCCCTCCTTGCCTAGATGAGTCAGCCCATGAGCTGCTTCAGCCAGACATGGAAGGTATGCCCTGGGTCCACTGGTTTACCATGTCCATCCGTCCAGAGCCCTGAGGACTCCTGGCCATATCCCTTTGCCTTCCAGACTGCTCTTTCCTGTGTGGAACACAAATTCTGCATCTCACACAACTTTTGTGTGTTGATGGTATTAAATACCATCAGTTGTGTGGTGTCTGTCTGTATGGGGGTAGCAGCTGCAAGCTTTGCGGCTTCGTCTGCTCGGCTGTTACCAAGGGATACTGGGTCTTGGCTATATGTATGTGCTTTACATTTGATAACAGCCACTCTGTCGGGTTCCTGTATCGCTGTTAGAAGCCTTTTTATATATGCTGCATGCGCTATCGGTGTACCAGCTGTCGTCATGAAATTTCTGAGGCGCCATAGGGCTCCGAAATCATGTACTACCCCGAAGGCGTATCTAGAATCGGTGTAGATATTGGCTGACTTACCCTTAGCCAATTCACATGCTCTGGTTAGGGCGACCAGTTCAGCAACCTGGGCTGAGTGAGGTGGGCCTAGCGGTTCCGCTTCTATGGTGTCTTGGTCATCTACGACTGCGTATCCAGTACACAAGTCTCCCGAGTCTGACTGTCTATGACAACTACCGTCAGTGTAGAACGTGAGTTCTGCATCTTCCAGTGGATTGTCACTGATGTCAGGCCTTGCGGTAAAATTTTGGGTCAAATATTCCATACAATCATGTGTATCTTCCTTTGCATTAAATCCTCCTTCCCCATCACTCTCACCTTCCACCCTTTGTGCCTGGCCAGGCACACCTGGGAGATACGTTGCAGGATTTAATGCGCTGCATCTCCTTATGGTGATGTTTACTGGGGCCATTAATGCCAATTCCCATCTTGTAAACCTTGCTGATGAGACGTGTCTGGTTTGGGCAGAATTCAATAAGGCAGATACCGCATGCGGTGTATGGATTGTGAGGTTGTGGCCTAGCACGACATCTTCGCTTTTTGTCACTAGCAATGCTATCGCCGCAACGCTTCGCAAGCATGTGGGGAGGGATCGCGCTACCGTGTCTAGCTGAGCGCTGTAGTATGCAACTGGCCTGCTGGCATCACCGTGTTTTTGGGTTAGTACACCTGCTGCGCAACCAGCACTTTCTGTTCCGTATAGTTCAAAGGGTTTCCCATAGTCTGGCATACCTAGTGCTGGTGCCTGCGTTAGGCACTGTTTGAGTCTCTCAAATGCTGTTTCGGATTCGTCTGTATGCGAAATCCGATCAGGTTTGTTTGAAGAGACCATTTCCTGCAAAGGTAACGCCAATATGGAAAACCCTGGGATCCAATTACGGCAATACCCACACATTCCTAAAAACGTCCTGATCTGTTGCTGGGTTTGTGGCAGTGTCATGTCTCTAATGGCTTGGATTCTATCAGCGGTCAGGTGTCTCAGTCCTTGTGTTAGACAGTGTCCCAAATATTTTACCTTAGTTTGGCATAATTGTAACTTGTCTTTGGAAACCTTGTGACCTGTGTCTGAAAGATGAAACAGGAGCTGTTTCGTATCCTTCAGAGATGCTTCCAGTGAATCTGAACACAGTAATAAATCGTCCACATACTGTATCAATACTGATCCACTGTCTGGTTGGAAGGACTGTAAACAATCATGCAAAGCCTGAGAAAATATACTTGGACTATCTATGAAACCTTGGGGTAACCGAGTCCACGTGTATTGGACTCCTCTGTATGTGAATGCAAACAAATATTGGCTGTCAGGGTGCAGAGGTACCGAAAAGAAAGCGGAGCAGAGGTCAATAACAGTGAAAAATTTGGCAGTGGGAGGAATTTGCATTAGGATGACAGCTGGATTAGGCACTACGGGGAACTGACTTTCAACTATTTTGTTAATCCCCCTTAGATCCTGCACTAGCCTGTAACCCCTCCCCCCACTCTTTTTAACAGGGAAGATGGGACTATTTGCTGTGCTGGACGTTCTTACTAGAATGCCCTGTTGTAGCAAGCGTTCTATTACTGGGAAAACTCCTAACTCCACCTCTGGCTTCAGAGGATACTGTGGGATTTTTGGAGCTATCCTACCATCTTTTACTTGTACAACTACTGGAGCTACATTTGCCATTAATCCAGTGTCCTGTCCATCTTTTGTCCAAAGTGACTCTGGTATCTGAGATGTCATCTCTTCTACTTGGGATGGATTCCTATTTGTCATAATGGAATGTGACATTAATTTTGATGGGGAGTCTAACATGTCTCGTACCTCCTGAGCGTGATTCTCAGGAATGTCCAAGAATACACCTTCAGGAGTACAATAAATGACGCAACCCATTTTACATAGTAAGTCTCTACCCAGGAGATTAGTTGGTGCCGATGCAGCCAGCAAAAAGGAATGCTTGGTATGCAACGGCCCTATTGTAATCTCAGCTGGTTTGCTAACAGGGTAGTGCTGGACTACTCCTGTTACTCCCATGGCTGGAATTGTCCTACCAGTGGTTCTCATGCCCACTGTCGAATTTATCACTGACTTGGCCGCCCCTGTGTCTACAAGAAAGTTTAAAGTTTTACCAGCTACATTGATTGCAATCTCTGGTTCACTTCCAAGACTGGCAATCAACTTAACTGGCTGCAGATTACAGGTATGGCCACACCCCTAGTGGGTATGCTGACCTCCCTGAATCCCGCTGGCAGCGACTACTTGTGAGGGGGTTAGCTGGGAACTACCAGAGGCATGCCAATCTCTGTTCGGGGGATATCTTTTTGTTTCCCCTGTATGTGGCTCGAAACTCCGCCTCTGTGGACCCTGCTCCCAATGTCGTGTGTCGCGTCGTTGTCTAGGGGGTTGAAAAGATCTTTGTACACTCTTTGTTCTACATTCTCGTGCATAGTGTCCCGGTCTGTTACAAGAAAAACATGTTATTACACTTGCCTTACCCACAGGATTCGGTGGTACATACGCAGGCTGCCTTGTGGTCAGCGCCTGTATACTTACTGACATCAACTTATCACTTTGCGACTCCCTGTGCCTAGTGATGTTTCTGTCGTGATCAATAGCAGCCTCTCTCAATGTGGACACTGACAGACCTCGCCAGCATGGTTGCGTGGTCTGTACCCTAGCTTTTAATGTTTCTTTTAAACCATCCATCAGTACAGATACTGCTACTTCTCGGTGGTTTGGGTTGGTCTTAATGTCTTCTATACCAGTGTACTTTGCCATTTCTAATAGTGCCCGGTGAAAATATTCTGTTGCCGTTTCGGACTCCTTTTGCTTAATGGAGAATATCTTGTTCCATTTAACAACGGCTGGGAAATACTCTTTTAGCTGTAAATTTATCCTTTTTACATTATCCTTGTTGTACACGTCTGTAAGCGGTACATCTTTATCCAATGCACAGTCAGCTAAGAATTGAGTTGCGTCGACATTGGAAGGTAAACAAGCTCTTAGCAGTATCTGCCAATCCTTGTTGTTGGGTTCTACAGTGTTGCCTAGATCCCTGATGTATTTTTGGCTAGCAACTAAGTCCTTCCTGGGGTCAGGAAATTCGGACACTATTGTTCTTAATTCCATTCGGGAAAATGGAGTGTACATGGCAATGTTCCTTATGGGAGTGGCTCCAGACACATCTGTTTTTCCATTGGGAACTGCTATTACCCTTACAGGAGCAATTCTAACAGCCTCTTCCTGTGTAGATTCTACAGCTTGTTGTGGTACAATTGTTTCAGTGTAGTGCATGGTGCCGTACTTACCCGTTGACACGACCTCACCTATCCCTCCGCTAGGGGCTTTCGCTAATCTCGTGGGTGTCGCTGTGCCTACTGTGGTCTCTGCTATGGTGGCCGCAAGAGAGAGAGCTGAAATTGTTGCTGAATCGTCTTCTTGATCACACTCCTGAGGAAAGTTCAAAACAGGGTACAACTTGCACGGGTTAATAATTGCATGAGTTACTTGGTTAACATCATTTACATTTACAGGGTTACTAAGTGTTTGTGTTTTACAACCCAGTGCGTTTCTCTCCGCAATCAACTTCTCTCCTGCAATGTATGGTGGAGGAGGGGCTGTGGCTATCAGCTTACTGACTGCCCCAGATCCTGCCGCCAGAGCCAAACCTCTCTGTATCTCACCTTCCTGGTGCCATAACTGTAAATAATCATGATGCTGAATTCGTCTCTTTGTTGATTTTACGAGACATATCCTCCTCCTTAAATTTTGTAACACTTCTGGACTGAAGCTACCTATTCTTGGGAATTTGTCCCTGTCTTGTACAGTCATTCTCTCCCATTCATCACATAAAACCTCTGTGTGACTTCCGTATTTTTCACACATGATGTATCTTGCCGACCCGACTGGTCGGTTCTCTGAATCAACCCGAACCGAGGTTGATCGCCCCCTACCTGAACAACTGGCCCCCATAATCTGCAGGTGTTGCTTACTACTCCTTGGATCTTTATATCAAGGTTTTCAGCGAACCCTTACAAACAAACCAAGATGTCCTGGGCAGGCCGGCGGTGGCGGTTTACCAAGTACCCCACTTACTTCTCGCCCACGTTGGCCAGTACTGCAATCACTGTAACCAGAGCTGCTGTACCCAACTCAGGGCCCCTGTGAACCTGTGTTTACTGGAACATATGAGGGTTACCCGCAGGACACTTACTCTTTCCAGTAAAGGTGGGGTTGTTAGATAGTTCCTGAGTGACCAGCGAACTTCCCTTTAAAAATAAAAAATTACACAAATCACGTCAGAATGTACAAATAGCGTTTGTGACCACTTTACTCTAATGGTATTAGGTCAGATTACTAACTACTGCACACAATTACGTGCGGTCCAATCGTTCAGTACATAAGCACTACCTGTTATGTACTGAGAGATTAATGGAATCGATGTTTCCGGCCGCGATTCCTTCAGCACTCTTTATCTAAGCGAAGCAGACGCTTATCCCGTCAGCACTGCGAGACAACCTCCCACCCTTTGCTGGGGGGATAATGTCTGCTGATCTACCTAGTGCAGATATGAGAAGGATCGGACGAGTCCCCAATTGACAATGCTAAATTCCTTTGTCGTATAAACAACCCTTTATGAAGTCTAAGAACACTGTACGCTGCTTACTTAAGAAGTACCGTAAGGGTACGCTATTTGCGTAACGATCGCTCAGCCGTAGGCGAGACGCTCAAGCGTCACGTTCGCTCACGGCCCAGTGATCACAGGACAACACGTTATTGGTTATGACTAGAGTAATGATTCGCTATGGCGTAGCGGACGCTCGAGACCACGAGGAGATCACCAGCGGCGCAGACGCTCACAACGCTATACCTTTATGTCTAAACCTTATACCAATGAAATGCACAGAATACCTTAATGTGAGTACAGGGTGTAAGTGCAACCTTGTGTAACCTGACTAACTACAAAGCTGCTTGAGCGTCACCGACGCTCAAGTGAACACTTAACACTATAGAAAATACACAGATACTGGTTTAGGGTCCAAAGCCTATTAACTGTATTATATCTAATATACTTGTAAAAGGGGATAACAGTACAAATGATACACTACAATATAACAGAGACTTCCTAACCAAAATACAATACTATCTAATACAATACAATACTAGTCTAGGGGAGATGTGAGAGAAAAGAGAAAGGAGAGAGAGAGAGAGAGAAATGGAGAGAGATGAGAGAAATTGGCTCACAGTAAGACAATGATTACGGAGAGAAACTTACGCACAAGGGTAAACGATCGCATGCGCCTGGACATCCAGCACCCGATTTTCAGCAATGAGAACCGTTGAAGAGTGAGAGCTGGATGTGGTCGGCCTGCCTATTTATGCCCCACACACAATGCAATCCTACAGTCCCTACAATCCCATTGTCCATTGGACGTCGGAATTCGGCCCTGCATCATAACAAAAGGTCATAGGTTGATTCATACAGGTGGGCTGTGACGATTTCAAACAGCTCAGGTGGGTGGGGAACTAGGTTTCCCGCCGCATACCCGAGTATGAGTAAATAGTAGAAATGGACATAAACTTCTTATGTCCATAACTATCCGCACGAGCGATTAATACGCTCCAAACCAACACCGGAATATTGCTATTTAAATACTCTTCCGATGGGTACCAAACACTACTGCATGACTCCTGTTAGACCCTTCCTACGATACAAAGAGGGATTCCTCAGCTCAGGGACATTCTATATTAACCAAACTTTCAGAAACTATCAAAGGGATCATGATCTACAAACTACATTAATTGTGAAAATATGTAACGAATGAGTCGCACGCTACGACTACATAAACTCTACCGTAAATACGCATACCGTGCGCCCGCGGGTGCACGCTATTGCGGGTATGCGCCTTCACGGGAGAGCGTACGCATGCGCAGCGCGGACCAGTGTGCGGTGCAAATATGGCAGTGTGTATGGGGATATTTTTCCGACTTTGACAAGGCCCTTTGGAGAGACAGAGAGAGAGAGAGTATGCCAGCACACACCCCAGCGCTATATGACCCAGGAAAAAACACAGAATGTTTACCCAGTAGCGCTTTTGTAGCATGTATATGCGCCAATTATGTGCCCCCCCCCTCTACTTTAAAACCCTCTTTCACCGTGTGTCAAGCAGGGGAGAGTCCGGGGAGCTTCCTCTCAGCGGTGCTGTGGAGAAAAAAGGCGCTGGCGAGTGCTGCGGGAGAAGCCCCGCCCCCTCGGCGGCAGGCTTCTGTCCCGCTCAGATTTCTTAATAACATGGCGGGGGCTCTTTTTATACATGTACAGTGCCCAGCTGTACATATATATATATATATATATATATATATATATATATATATATATATATATATATATATATATATATATATATATATGTGTGTGTGTATTTGCCACAGGAGGTTTTTATTGCTGCCCAGGGCGCCCCCTCCTGCGCCCTGCACCGTTACAGTGACCGATGTGTGTGAGGTGAATGGGAGCAATGGCGCACAGCTTCACTGCTGTGCGTTACCTCTATGAAGATCAAGGTGTCTTCTGCCGCCTCTGAAGTCTTTCCCTCACATACTCACCCGGCTTTTATCTTCAGGCTCTGCGAGGACGACGGCGGCGCGGCTCTGGGATGGACGGCGAGGGTGAGACCTGCGTAACGATCCCTCTGGAGCTAATGGTGTCCAGTAGCCTAAGAAACAGAGCCCTGAAACTCAGAGAAGTGGGTCTGTTTCTCTCTCCTCAGTCCCTCGATGCACGGAGCCTGTTGCCAGCAGGCTCCCTGAAAATAATAAGAATTTACTTACCGATAATTCTATTTCTCGTAGTCCGTAGTGGATGCTGGGAACTCCGTAAGGACCATGGGGAATAGCGGCTCCGCAGGAGACTGGGCACAAAAGTAAAGCTTTAGGACTACCTGGTGTGCACTGGCTCCTCCCCCTATGACCCTCCTCCAAGCCTCAGTTAGGATACTGTGCCCGGACGAGCGTACACAATAAGGAAGGATTTTGAATCCCGGGTAAGACTCATACCAGCCACACCAATCACACCGTACAACCTGTGATCTGAACCCAGTTAACAGCATGATAACAGAGGAGCCTCTGAAAAGATGGCTCACAACAATAATAACCCGATTTTTGTAACAATAACTATGTACAAGTATTGCAGACAATCCGCACTTGGGATGGGCGCCCAGCATCCACTACGGACTACGAGAAATAGAATTATCGGTAAGTAAATTCTTATTTTCTCTGACGTCCTAGTGGATGCTGGGAACTCCGTAAGGACCATGGGGATTATACCAAAGCTCCCAAACGGGCGGGAGAGTGCGGATGATTCTGCAGCACCGAATGAGAGAACTCCAGGTCCTCCTCAGCCAGGGTATCAAATTTGTAGAATTTAGCAAACGTGTTTGCCCCTGACCAAGTAGCTACTCGGCAAAGTTGTAAAGCCGAGACCCCTCGGGCAGCCGCCCAAGATGAGCCCACCTTCCTTGTGGAATGGGCTTTTACAGATTTTGGCTGTGGCAGGCCTGCCACAGAATGTGCAAGCTGAATTGTACTACAAATCCAACGAGCAATAGTCTGCTTGGAAGCAGGAGCACCCAGCTTGTTGGGTGCATACAGGATAAACAGCGAGTCAGATTTTCTGACTCCAGCCGTCCTGGAAACATATTTTCAGGGCCCTGACTACGTCCAGCAACTTGGAGTCCTCCAAGTCCCTAGTAGCCGCAGGTACCACAATAGGCTGGTTCAAGTGAAACGCTGAAACCACCTTAGGGAGAAATTGAGGACGAGTCCTCAATTCTGCCCTGTCCGTATGAAAAATTAGGTAAGGGCTTTTATAGGATAAAGCCGCCAATTCTGAGACACGCCTGGCTGAAGCCAGAGCCAACAGCATTACCACTTTCCATGTGAGATATTTTAAGTCCACAGTGGTGAGTGGTTCAAACCAATGTGATTTTAGGAACCCCAAAACTACATTGAGATCCCAAGGTGCCACTGGAGGCACAAAAGGAGGCTGTATATGCAGTACCCCCTTGACAAACGTCTGAACTTCAGGAACTGAAGCCAGTTCTTTCTGGAAGAAAATCGACAGGGCCGAAATTTGAACCTTAATGGACCCTAATTTTAGGCCCATAGACAGTCCTGTTTGCAGGAAATGCAGGAAACGACCCAGTTGAAATTCCTCTGTAGGGGCCTTCCTGGCCTCGCACCACGCAACATATTTACGCCAAATACGGTGATAATGCTGTACGGTTACATCCTTCCTGGCTTTGATCAGGGTAGGGATGACTTCATCCGGAATGCCTTTTTCCTTCAGGATCCGGCGTTCAACCGCCATGCCGTCAAACGCAGCCGCGGTAAGTCTTGGAACAGACAGGGTCCCTGCTGGAGCAGGTCCCTTCTTAGAGGTAGAGGCCACGGGTCCTCTGTGAGCATCTCTTGAAGTTCCGGGTACCAAGTCCTTCTTGGCCAATCCGGAGCCACGAGTATAGTCCTTACTCCTCTCCTTCTTATGATTCTCAGTATCTTGGGTATGAGAGGCAGAGGAGGGGAACACATACACTGACTGGTACACCCACGGTGTTACCAGAGCGTCCACAGCTATTGCCTGAGGGTCCCCTGACCTGGCGAAATACCTGTCTAGTTTTTTGTTGAGGCGGGACGCCATCATGTCCACCTTTGGTTTTTCCCAACGGTTCACAATCATGTGGAAGACTTCTGGGTGAAGTCCCCACTCTCCCGGGTGGAGGTCGTGTCTGCTGAGGAAGTCTGCTTCCCGGTTGTCCACTCCCGGAATGAACACTGCTAACAGTGCTATCACATGATTTTCCGCCCAGCAAAGAATCCTTGCAACTTCTGCCATTGCCCTCCTGCTTCTTGTGCCGCCCTGTCTGTTTACGTGGGCGACTGCCGTGATGTTGTCTGACTGGATCAGCACCGGCTGACCTTGAAGCAGAGGTCTTGCTAGGCTTAGAGCATTGTAGATGGCCCTTAGCTCCAGGATATTTATGTGAAGTGATGTCTCCAGGCTTGACCACAAGCCCTGGAAATTTATTCCCTGTGTGACTGCTCCCCAGCCTCTCAGGCTGGCATCCGTGGTCACCAGGACCCAGTCCTGAATGCCGAATCTGCGGCCCTCTAGAAGATGAGCACTCTGCAACCACCACAGGAGAGACACCCTTGTCCTTGGTGACAAGATTATCCGCTGATGCATCTGAAGATGCGACCCGGACCATTTGTCTAGCAGATCCCACTGGAAGGTTCTTGCGTGGAATCTGCCGAATGGGATTGCTTCGTAAGAAGCCACCATCTTTCCCAGGACCCTTGTGCATTGATGCACTGAGACTTGGCCTGGTTTTAGGAGATTTCTGACTAGTTCGGATAACTCCCTGGCTTTCTCCTCCGGGAGAAACACCTTTTTCTGGACTGTGTCCAGGATCATCCCTAGGAATAGAAGTCGTGTCGTCGGGATCAGCTGCGATTTTGGAATATTGAGAATCCAACCGTGCTGGCGCAGCACTATCTGAGATAGTGCTACTCCGACTTCCAACTGTTCCCTGGATCTTGCCCTTATCAGGAGATCGTCCAAGTAAGGGATAACTAAAAATAAGAATTTACTTACCGATAATTCTATTTCTCATAGTCCGTAGTGGATGCTGGGGACTCCGTCAGGACCATGGGGAATAGCGGCTCCGCAGGAGACAGGGCACAAAAAGTAAGCTTTTAGGATCACATGGTGTGTACTGGCTCCTCCCCCTATGACCCTCCTCCAAGCCTCAGTTAGGTACTGTGCCCGGACGAGCGTACACAATAAGGAAGGATCTTGAATCCCGGGTAAGACTCATACCAGCCACACCAATCACACCGTACAACTTGTGATTTGAACCCAGTTAACAGTATGATAACAACGAAGAAGCCTCTGAAAAGATGGCTCACAACAATAATAACCCGATTATTGTAACAATAACTATGTACAAGTATTGCAGACAATCCGCACTTGGGATGGGCGCCCAGCATCCACTACGGACTATGAGAAATAGAATTATCGGTAAGTAAATTCTTATTTTCTCTAACGTCCTAGTGGATGCTGGGGACTCCGTCAGGACCATGGGGATTATACCAAAGCTCCCAAACGGGCGGGAGAGTGCGGATGACTCTGCAGCACCGAATGAGAGGACTCCAGGTCCTCCTTAGCCAGAGTATCAAATTTGTAAAATTTTACAAACGTGTTCTCCCCTGACCACGTAGCTGCTCGGCAAAGTTGTAATGCCGAGACCCCTCGGGCAGCCGCCCAAGATGAGCCCACCTTCCTTGTGGAGTGGGCATTTACAGATTTAGGCTGTGGCAGGCCTGCCACAGAATGTGCAAGTTGGATTGTGCTACAGATCCAACGAGCAAACGTCTGCTTAGACGCAGGAGCACCCATCTTGTTGGGTGCATATAGAATAAACAGCGAGTCAGATTTTCTGACTCCAGCCGTCCTTGAAATATATATTTTCAATGCTCTGACAACGTCCAGCAACTTGGAGTCCTCCAAGTCGCTAGTAGCCGCAGGCACCACAATAGGCTGGTTCAAGTGAAAAGCCGAAACCACCTTAGGCAGAAACTGAGGACGCGTCCGCAGTTCTGCCCTGTCCGAATGGAAAATCAGATATGGGCTTTTGTACGATAAAGCCGCCAACTCTGATACTCTCCTGGCTGAAGCCAGGGCCAGTAGCATGGTTACTTTCCATGTAAGATACTTCAAATCTACCGATTTGAGCGGCTCAAACCAATGGGATTTGAGAAAATCCAAAACTACGTTGAGATCCCACGGTGCCACTGGAGGCACAATCGGGGGCTGTATATGTAGTACACCTTTGACAAAGGTTTGTACTTCAGGCACTGAAGCCAATTCTTTCTGGAAGAAAATCGATAAGGCCGAAATTTGAACCTTAATAGACCCCAATTTGAGGCCCATAGACAATCCTGCCTGCAGGAAATGTAGGAATCGACCCAATTGAAATTCCTCCGTTGGGGCCTTCTTGGCCTCACACCACGCAACATATTTTCTCCAAATGCGGTGATAATGTTGTGCGGTCACTTCCTTCCTGGCTTTAATCAAGGTAGGAATAACTTCCTCTGGAATGCCCTTTTCTTTTAGAATCCGGCGTTCAACCGCCATGCCGTCAAACGCAGTCGCGGTAAGTCTTGGAACATACAAGGTCCCTGCTGAAGCAGATCCCTTCTTAACGGTAGAGGCCACGGCTCTTCCGTGAGCATCTCTTGAAGTTCCGGGTACCAAGTCCTTCTCGGCCAATCCGGAGCCACGAGTATTGTTCTTACTCCCCGTAGCCGTATAATTCTCAGTACCTTTGGTATGAGAGGCAGAGGAGGAAACACATACACGGACTGGTACACCCACGGTGTTACCAGAGCGTCCACAGCTATTGCCTGAGGGTCTCTGGACCTGGCGCAATATCTGTCCAGTTTCTTGTTGAGGCGGGACGCCATCATGTCCACCTTTGGTTTTTCCCAACGGTTCACAATCATGTGGAAGACTTCTGGATGAAGTCCCCACTCTCCCGGGTGGAGGTCGTGTCTGCTGAGGAAGTCTGCTTCCCAGTTGTCCACTCCCGGAATGAACACTGCTGACAGTGCTATGACAGCGAAGAATCCTTGCAGCTTCTGTCATTGCTCTTCTGCTTCTCGTGCCGCTCTGTCTGTTTACGTGGGCGACTGCCGTGATGTTGTCCGACTGGATCAACACCGGCTGACCCTGAAGCAGCGGTTTTGCCAGGCTTAGAGCATTGTAAATCGCTCTTAGCTCCAGTATATTTATGTGAAGAGACGTCTCCAGGTTCGACCACACGCCCTGGAAGTTTCTTCCCTGTGTGACTGCTCCCCAGCCTCGTAGGCTGGCATCCGTAGTCACCAGGACCCAGTCCTGTATGCCGAATCTGCGGCCCTCTAACAGATGGGCACTCTGCAACCACCACAGAAGAGACACCCTTGTTCTTGGTGACAGTGTTATCCGCTGATGCATGTGCAGATGCGATCCGGACCATTTGTCCAGCAGATCCCACTGAAATATTCGTGCGTGGAATCTGCCGAATGGAATTGCTTCGTAAGAAGCCACCATCTTTCCCAGGACTCTTGTGCATTGATGTACTGACACATTTCCTGGTTTTAGGAGGTTCCCGACAAGTTCGGATAACTCCCTTGCTTTCTCCTCCGGGAGAAACACCTTTTTCTGAACAGTGTCCAGAATCATTCCCAGGAACAGCAGACGTGTCGTCGGGGTCAATTGAGATTTTGGAAGATTCAGAATCCACCCGTGTTGTTGAAGCACTACTTGGGTTAGTGCTACTCCGACTTCCAGCTGTTCTCTGGACCTTGCCCTTATCAGGAGATCGTCCAAGTAAGGGATAATTAATACGCCTTTTCTTCGTAGAAGAACCGTCATTTCGGCCATTACCTTGGTAAAGACCCGAGGTGCCGTGGACAAACCAAACGGCAGCGTTTGAAACTGATAATGACAGTTTTGTATCACGAACCTGAGATACCCTTGGTGTGAAGGGTAAATTGGGACATGCAGATAAGCATCTTTTATGTCCAGGGACACCATGAAGTCCCCTTCTTCCAGATTCGCTATCACTGCTCTGAGTGACTCCATCTTGAACTTGAATTTCTGTATGTACAGGTTCAAGGATTTCAGATTTAGAATAGGTCTTACCGAACCGTCCGGCTTCGGTACCACAAATAGTGTGGAATAATACCCCTTTCCCTGTTGTAGGAGGGGTACCTTGACTATCACCTGCTGAGAATACAGCTTGTGAATGGCTTCCAATACCGTCGCCCTTTCTGAGGGAGACGTTGGTAAAGCAGACTTTAGGAACCGGCGAGGGGGAGACTTTTCGAATTCCAACTTGTAACCCTGAGATACTACCTGCAGGATCCAAGGGTCCACCTGTGAGCGCGCCCACTGTGTGCTGAAAATCTTTAGTCGACCCCCCACCGCCCCTGAGTCCGCTTGCACAGCCCCAGCGTCATGCTGAGGGCTTTGTAGAAGCCGGGGAGGGCTTCTGTTCGTGGGAAGTAGTTGCTTGCTGCACCCTCTTACCCCTTCCTTTGCCTCTGGGCAAATATGACTGTCCTTTTGCCCTCTTGTTCTTATAGGAACGAAAGGACTGCGGCTGAAAAGACGGTGTCTTTTTCTGTTGGGAGGTGACCTGAGGTAAAAAAGTGGATTTTCCGGCTGTTGCCGTGGCCACCAGATCCGATAGACCGACCCCAAATAATTCCTCTCCTTTATACGGCAATACTTCCATATGCCGTTTGGAATCCGCATCACCTGACCACTGTCGCGTCCATAAACTTCTTCTGGCAGATATGGACATCGCACTTACTCTCGATGCCAGAGTGCAAATATCCCTCTGAGCATCTCGCATATAAAGAAAAGCATCCTTTAATTGCTCTATAGTCAATAAAATACTGTCCCTATCCAGGGTATCAATATTTTCAGTCAAGGAATCCGACCACACCACCCCAGCACTGCACATCCAGGCTGAGGCTATTGCTGGTCGCAGTATAACACCAGTATGTGTGTATATACTCTTCAGGGTAGTTTCCAGCCTCCTATCAGCTGGATCCTTGAGGGCGGCCGTATCAGGAGACGGTAACGCCACTTGTTTTGATAAGCGTGTGAGCGCCTTATCCACCCTAGGGGGTGTTTCCCAGCGCACCCTAACCTCTGGTGGGAAAGGGTATAATGCCAATAACTTCTTTGAAATTAGCAGTTTTCTATCGGGGTTAACCCACGCTTCATCACACACGTCATTCAATTCCTCTGATTCTGGAAAAGCTACAGGTAGTTTTTTCACACCCCACATAATACCCCCCTTTGAGGTACCTGCAGTATCAGAGATATGCAAAGCCTCCTTCATTGCCGTGATCATATAACGTGTGGCCCTATTGGAAAATACGTTTCTTTCTTCACCGTCGACACTAGATTCATCTGTGTCGGTACCTGTGTCGACTGACTGAGGTAAGGGACGTTTTACAGCCCCTGACGGTGCCTGAGACGCCTGGACAGGTACTAACTGGTTTTCCGGCCGTCTCATGTCGTCAACTGACTTTTGCAGCGTGCTAACATTATCACGTAATTCCATAATTAAAGCCATCCATTCCGGTGTCGACTCCCTAGGGGGTGACATCACCATTACCGGCAATTGCTCCGCCTCCACACCAACATCGTCCTCATACATGTCGACACACACGTACCGACACACAGCAGACACACAGGGAATGCTCTTATCGAAGACAGGACCCCACTAGCCCTTTGGGGAGACAGAGGGAGAGTTTGCCAGCACACACCAAAACGCTATAAAAATGTATATAAACAACCCTAAAAGGTGTTGTTTCTGTTATATGCGCTTAATATATAAAAATATCGCCAAAATATGCCCCCCTTCTCTGTTTTACCCTGTTTCTGTAGTGCAGTGCAGGGGAGAGTCCTGGGAGCCTTCCTCACAGCGGAGCTGAGCAGGAAAATGGCGCTGTGTGCTGAGGAGAATAGGCCCCGCCCCCTAAAACGGCGGGCTCTTCTCCCGGAGTTTGCGATATATGGCAGGGGTTAAATACATCCATATAGCCTCAAGGGCTATATGTGATGTATTTTAGCCATAGAAAAAGGTATTATACATTGCTGCCCAGGGCGCCCCCCCCAGCGCCCTGCACCCTCAGTGACCGCTGGTGTGAAGTGTGCCGACAACAATGGCGCACAGCTGCAGTGCTGTGCGCTACCTTATGAAGACTGAAAGTCTTCTGCCGCCTGTTTCCGGACCTCTTCAACTTCGGCATCTGCAAGGGGGGTCGGCGGCACGGCTCCGGGACCGGACTCCATGGCTGGGCCTGTGTTCGATCCCTCTGGAGCTAATGGTGTCCAGTAGCCTAAGAAGCAAATCCATCCTGCACGCAGGTGAGTTCACTTCTCTCCCCTAAGTCCCTCGTAGCAGTGAGCCTGTTGCCAGCAGGACTCACTGAAAATAAGAAACCTAAAAAACTTTTTCTAAGCAGCTCTTTATGAGAGCCACCTAGATTGCACCCTGCTCGGACGGGCACAAAAACCTAACTGAGGCTTGGAGGAGGGTCATAGGGGGAGGAGCCAGTACACACCATGTGATCCTAAAAGCTTACTTTTTGTGCCCTGTCTCCTGCGGAGCCGCTATTCCCCATGGTCCTGACGGAGTTCCCAGCATCCACTAGGACGTTAGAGAAACTCCCTTCCTTCGAAGGAGTATCATCATTTCGGCCATTACCTTGGTAAAGACCCGGGGTGCCGTGGACAATCCAAACGGCAGCGTCTGAAACTGATAGTGACAGTTCTGTACCACAAACCTGAGGTACCCTTGGTGAGAAGGGTAAATTGGGACATGTAGGTAAGCATCTTTGATGTCCAGAGACACCATATAGTCCCCTTCTTCCAGGTTTGCAATCACTGCTCTGAGTGACTCCATCTTGAATTTGAACCTTTGTATGTAAGTGTTCAAGGATTTTAGGTTTAAAATTGGTCTCACCGAGCCGTCCGGCTTCGGTACCACAAATAGTGTGGAATAGTACCCCTTTCCCTGTTGTAGGAGGGGTACCTTGATTATCACCTGCTGGGAATATAGCTTGTGAATGGCTTCTAATACTGCCTCCCTGTCTGAGGGAGACGTCGGTAAAGCAGACTTTAGAAAACGGCGAGGGGGAGACGTCTCGAATTCCAATTTGTACCCCTGAGATACCACCTGAAGGATCCAGGGGTCCACTTGCGAGTGGGCCCACTGCGCACTGAACTTCTTGAGACGGGCCCCCACCGTGCCTGAGTCCGCTTGTAAAGCCCCAGCGTCATGCTGAGGACTTTGCGGAGGCGGGAGAGGGCTTTTGTTCCTGGGAACTGGCTGTTTGTTACAGCCTTTTTCCTCTCCCTCTGCCACGGGGCAGAAATGAGGCGCCTTTTGCCCGCTTGCCCTTATGGGGCCGAAAGGACTGCGCCTGATAATACGGCGTCTTCTTAGGTTGAGAAGCTACCTGGGGTAAAAATGTGGATTTTCCAGCAGTTGCCGTGGCTACCAGGTCTGATAGACCTACCCCAAATAACTCCTCCCCCTTATAAGGCAATACTTCCATGTGCCTTTTAAAATCCGCATCACCTGACCACTGCCGCATCCATAAACCTCTTCTTGCAGAAATGGACAGCGCGCTAACTCTTGATGCCAGTCAGCAAATATCCCTCTGTGCATCACGCATATATAGAAATGCATCCTTCAAATGCTCTATAGTCAGTAATATACTGTCCCTATCTAGGGTATCAATATTTTCAGTCAGGGAATCCGACCACGCCACACCAGCACTGCACATCCAGGCTGAGGCGATTGCTGGTCGCAGTATAACACCCGTGTGAGTGTATATACATTTTAGGATATTCTCCAGCTTTCTATCGGCAGGTTCCTTTAGGGCGGCCGTATCAGGAGAGGGTAGTGCTACCTGTTTAGACAAGCGTGTGAGCGCTTTATCCACCCTAGGGGGTGTTTCCCAACGTGCCCTATCCTCTGGCGGGAAAGGGTACGATGCCAATAACCTTTTAGGAATTATCAGTTTTTTATCGGGGGAAACCCACGCCTCATCACACATTTCATTTAATTACAGGAAAAATAAGAATTTACTTACCGATAATTCTATTTCTCATAGTCCGTAGTGGATGCTGGGGACTCCGAAAGGACCATGGGGAATAGCGGCTCCGCAGGAGACTGGGCACAAAGTAAAAGCTTTAGGACTAGCTGGTGTGCACTGGCTCCTCCCCCTATGACCCTCCTCCAAGCCTCAGTTAGGATACTGTGCCCGGACGAGCGTACACAATAAGGAAGGATTTTGAATCCCGGGTAAGACTCAAACCAGCCACACCAATCACACCGTACAACTTGTGATCTGAACCCAGTTAACAGCATGATAACAGAAGGAGCCTCTGAAAAGATGGCTCACAACAACAATAACCCGATTTTTGTAACAATAACTATGTACAAGTAATGCAGACAATCCGCACTTGGGATGGGCGCCCAGCATCCACTACGGACTATGAGAAATAGAATTATCGGTAAGTAAATTCTTATTTTCTCTAACGTCCTAGTGGATGCTGGGGACTCCGAAAGGACCATGGGGATTATACCAAAGCTCCCAAACGGGCGGGAGAGTGCGGATGACTCTGCAGCACCGAATGAGAGAACTCCAGGTCCTCCTCAGCCAGGGTATCAAATTTGTAGAATTTAGCAAACGTGTTTGCCCCTGACCAAGTAGCTGCTCGGCAAAGTTGTAAGGCCGAGACCCCTCGGGCTGCCGCCCAAGATGAGCCCACTTTCCGTGTGGAATGGGCTTTTACAGATTTTGGCTGTGGCAGGCCTGCCACAGAATGTGCAAGCTGAATTGTACTACAAATCCAACGAGCAATCGTCTGCTTAGAAGCAGGAGCACCCAGCTTGTTGGGTGCATACAGGATAAACAGCGAGTCAGATTTCCTGACTCCAGCCGTCCTGGAAACATATATTTTCAGGGCCCTGACTACGTCCAGCAACTTGGAATCCTCCAAGTCCCTAGTAGCCGCAGGCACCACAATAGGTTGGTTTAAGTGAAATGCTGAAACCACCTTAGGGAGAAATTGAGGACGAGTCCTCAATTCTGCCCTGTCCGTATGAAAAATTAGGTAAGGGCTTTTATAGGATAAAGCCGCCAATTCTGATACACGCCTGGCTGAAGCCAGGGCTAACAGTATTACCACTTTCCATGTGAGATATTTCAAGTCCACAGTGGTGAGTGGTTCAAACCAATGTGATTTTAGGAATCCCAACACTACATTGAGATCCCAAGGTGCCACTGGAGGCACAAAAGGAGGCTGTATATGCAGTACTCCCTTGACAAACGTCTGAACTTCAGGAACAGAAGCTAGTTCTTTTTGGAAGAATATCGACAGGGCCGAAATTTAAACCTTAATGGACCCTAATTTGAGGCCCATAGACAGTCCTGTTTGCAGGAAATGCAGGAATCGACCCAGTTGAAATTCCTCCGTAAGGGCCTTCCTGGCCTCGCACCACGCAACATATTTACGCCAAATACGGTGATAATGTTGTACGGTTACATCCTTCCTGGCTTTGATCAGGGTAGGGATGACTTCATCCGGAATGCCTTTTTCCTTCAGGATCCGGCGTTCAACCGCCATGCCGTCAAACGCAGCCGCGGTAAGTCTTGGAACAGACATGGTCCCTGCTGGAGCAGGTCCTGTCTTAGAGGTAGAGGCCAAGGGTCTTCCGTGAGCATCTCTTGAATTTCCGGGTACCAAGTCCTTCTTGGTCAATCCGGAGCCACGAGTATAGTCTTTACTCCTCTCCTTCTTATGATTCTCAGTACTTTTGGTATGAGAGGAAGAGGAGGGAACACATACACTGACCGGTACACCCACGGTGTTACCAGAGCGTCCACAGCTATTGCCTGAGGGTCCCTTGACCTGGAGCAATATCTGTCCAGTTTTTTGTTGAGGCGAGACGCCATCATGTCCACCTTTGGTTTTTCCCAACGGTTTACAATCATGTGGAAGACTTCTGGGTGAAGTCCCCACTCCCCCGGGTGAAGATCGTGTCTGCTGAGGAAGTCTGCTTCCCAGTTGTCCACTCCCGGAATGAACACTGCTGACAGTGCTATCACATGATTTTCCGCCCAGCAAAGAATCCTTGCCACTTCCGTCATTGCCCTCCTGCTTCTTTTGCCGCCCTGTCTGTTTACGTGGGCGACTGCTGTGATGTTGTCCGACTGGATCAATACAGGCTGACCCTGAAGCAGAGGCCTTGCCTGACTTAGGGCATTGTAAATGGCCCTTAGTTCCAGGATATTTATGTGAAGTGACGATTCCATGCTTGACCACAAGCCCTGGAAATTTTTTCCCTGTGTGACTGCTCCCCAGCCTCTCAGGCTGGCATCCGTGGTCACCAGGACCCAATCCTGAATGCCGAATCTGCGGCCCTCTAGGAGATGAGCACTCTGTAACCACCACAGGAGAGACACCCTTGTCCTTGGAGACAGGGTTATCCGCTGATGCATTTGAAGATGCGATCCGGAGCATTTGTCTAGCAGATCCAACTGAAAAGTTCTTGCGTGGAATCTGCCGAATGGAATCGCTTCGTAAGAAGCCACCATCTTTCCCGGACCCTTGTGCACCCAGAATCATCCCTAGGAACAGCAGACGTGTCGTCGGAATCAGCTGCGATTTTGGAATATTTAGAATCCATCCGTGCTGTCGTAGTACTATTTGAGATAGTGCTACTCCGACCTCTAACTGTTCTCTGGACCGTGCCCTTATCAGGAGATCGTCCAAGTAAGGGATAATTAAGACGCCTTTTCTTCGAAGAAGAATCATCATTTCGGCCATTACCTTGGTAAAGACCCAGGGTGCCGTGGACAATCCAAACGGCAGCGTCTGAAACTGATAGTGACAGTTCTGTACCACAAACCTGAGGTACCCTTGGTGAGAAGGGCAAATTGGGACATGGAGGTAAGCATCCTTGATGTCCAGAGACACCATGTAGTCCCCTTCTTCCAGGTTCGCTATCACTGCTCTGAGTGACTCCATCTTGAACTTGAACCTTTTTATGTAAGTGTTCAAGGCTTTCAGATTTAAAATGGGTCTCACCGAGCCGTCCGGCTTCGGTACCACAAACAGCGTGGAGTAATACCCCTTTCCCTGTTGTAGGAGGGGTACCTTGATTATCACTTGCTGGGAATACAGCTTGTGAATGGCTTCCAATACCGCCTCCCTGTCGGGGGTAGACGTTGGTAAAGCAGACTTCAGGAACCGGCGAGGGGGAGACGTCTCGAATTCCAATTTGTACCCCTGAGATACTACCTGCAGGATCCAGGGGTCCACTTGCGAGTGAGCCCACTGCGCGCTGAAATTCTTGAGACGGGCCCCCACCGTGCCTGAGTCCGCTTGTAAGGCCCCAGCGTCATGCTGAGGACTTGGCAGAAGCGGGGGAAGGCTTCTGTTCGTGGGAAGAAGCTGTCTGTTGCAGTCTTTTTCCCCTTCCTCTGCCCCGGGGCAGATATGAGTGGCCTTTTGCCCGCTTGCCCTTATGGGGACGAAAGGACTGAGCCTGAAAAGACGGTATCTTTTTCTGCTGCGAGGTGACTTGGGGTAAAAAAGGTGGATTTCCCAGCCGTTGCCGTGGCCACCAGGTCCGATAGACCGCCCCCAAATAACTCCTCCCCTTTATACGGCAATACTTCCATATGCCGTTTGGAATCCGCATCCCCTGACCACTGCCGCGTCCATAATCCTCTTCTGGCAGAAATGGACATCGCACTTACTCTTGATGCCAGAGTGCAAATGTGTCTCTGTGCATCTCGCATATATAGGAATGCATCCTTTAAATGCTCTATAGTCAATAATATATTGTCCCTGTCCAGGGTATCAATATTTTCATTCAGGGAATCCGACCAAGCCACCCCAGCACTGCACATCCAGGCTGAGGCGATTGCTGGTCGTGGAGACGGTAACGCCACTTGTTTTGATAAGCGTGTGAGCGCCTTATCCACCCTAGGGGGTGTTTCCCAACGAGCCCTAACCTCTGGTGGGAAGGGATATAGTGCCAATAATTTTTTAGAAATTAGCAGTTTTTTGTCGGGGGTAACCCACGCTTCATCACACACTTCATTCAATTCATCTGATTCAGGAAAAACTACGGGTAGTTTTTTCACACCCCACATAATACCCCTTTTTGTGGTACTTGCAGTATCAGAGATGTGCAAAACCTCCTTCATTGCCGTGATCATGTAACGTGTGGCCTTACTGGAAAATACGTTTGTTTCTTCACCGTCGACACTGGAGTCAGTGTCTGTGTCGACCCACTGAGGTAACGGGCGTTTAATAGCCCCTGACGGTGTTTGAGATGCCTGGACAGGCACTAACTGAGCTGCCGGCTGTCTCATGTCGTCAACAGTTTTCTGTAACGTGCCGACACTGTCACGTAATTCCTTAATTACGGCCATCCATTCAGGTGTCGACTCCCTAGGGGGTGACATCACCATTATAGGCAATTGCTCCGCCTCCACATCATTTTCCTCCTCATACATGTCGACACACACGTACCGACACCCAGCACACACACAGGGAATGCTCTGATAGAGGACAGGACCCACTTAGCCCCTTGGGGAGACAGAGGGAGAGTTTGCCAGCACACACCAGAGCGCTATATATGTATAGGGACAACCTTACAATAAGCGTCTATCCCTTATAGCTGCTTATATCTGTTATTTTGCCAAATAAGTGCCCCCCTCTCTTTTTTACCCTGTTTCTGTAGTTGCAGGGGAGATTCTGGGAGCCTTCCTACCAGCGGAGCGGGAAAAATGGCGCTGTGTGCTGAGGAGATAGGCCCGGCCCCGCCCCCTTCACGGCGGGCTCTTCTCCCGCTTTTTACTGGAAAACTGGCAGGGGTTAAATACATCCATATAGCCCAGGAGCTATATGTGATGTATTTTTTGCCAAATAAGGTAAATTCATTGCTTCCCAGGGCACCCCCCCCCAGCGCCCTGCACCCTCAGTGACCTAAGTGTGAAGTGTGCTGAGAGAGCAATGGCGCACAGCTGCAGTGCTGTGCGCTACCTTATGAAGACCGGAAAGTCTTCTGCCGCCGATTTATGGACCTCTTCTTGCTTCAGCATCTGTAAGGGGGCCGGCGGCGCGGCTCCGGGACCCATCCATGGCTGGGCCTGTGATCGTCCCTCTGGAGCTAATGTCCAGTAGCCTAAGAAGCCCAATCCACTCTGCACGCAGGTGAGTTCGCTTCTTCTCCGCTTAGTCCCTCGATGCAGTGAGCCTGTTGCCAGCAGGTCTCACTGAAAATAAAAAACCTATTTAAACTTTTACTCTAAGCAGCTCAGGAGAGCCACCTAGATTGCACCCTTCTCGTTCGGGCACAAAATCTTAACTGAGGCTTGGAGGAGGGTCATAGGGGGAGGAGCCAGTGCACACCAGCTAGTCCTAAAGCTTTTACTTTGTGCCCAGTCTCCTGCGGAGCCGCTATTCCCCATGGTCCTTTTGGAGTCCCCAGCATCCACTAGGACGTTAGAGAAAACTACAGGCAGTTTTTGCTCACCAAACATAATACCCTTTTTAGTGGTACTTGTATTATCAGAGATATGCAATACATTTTTCATTGCTTCAATCATGTAACGTGTGGCCCTAGTGGAAGTCACGTTTGTCTCCTCATCATCGACACTGGAGTCAGTATCCGTGTCTGTGTCTGCCATTTGAGGTAACGGGCGTTTTAAAGCCCCTGATGGCGTTTGAGACCCCTGGACAGGCACAAGCTGAGTAGCCGGCTGTCTCATGTCGTCAACTGTCTGTCATAAAGACCTGACACTGTCACGCAATTCCTTCCATAAGCTCATCCACTCAGGTGTCGACTCCCTAGGGGGTGACAACTCTATAATAGGCAATTGCTCCGCCTCCATCTCATTTTCCTCCTCAAACATGTCGACACAATCGTACCGACACACCGCACACACACAGGAAATGCTCTGATAGAGGACAGGACCCCACTAGCCCTTTGGGGAGACAGAGGGAGAGTATGCCAGCACACACCAGAGCGCTATATATAGACAGGAATACCACTATAAAATGTGCTTTTCCCTTTATAGCTGCTGTTAGTATTAAAACTGCGCCAAATTAGTGCCCCCCCTCTCTTTTTTTACCCTTTTCTGTAGTGCAGGACTGCAGGGGAGAGTCAGGGAGACGTCCTTCCAGCGGAGCTGTGATGGAAAATGGCGCCCGTGTGCTGAGGAGATAGGCTCCGCCCCCTTCTCGGCGGCCTTTTCTCCCGCTTTTTGGTGAGTTCTGGCAGGGGTTAAAATACATCCATATAGCCCTGGGGGTTATATGTGGTGTATTTATGCCAGCCAAGGTGTTTACATTGCTGCTCAGGGCGCCCCCCCCCTAGCGCCCTGCACCCTCAGTGACCGAAGTATGAAGTGTGCCTGAGTAACAATGGCGCACAGCTGCAGTGCTGTGCGCTACCTTGTTGAAGACTGATGTCTTCTGCCGCCGATTTTTCCGGACCTCTTCTTGCTTCTGGCTCTGTAAGGGGGCCGGCGGCGCGGCTCTGGGACCGAGCTCCGAGGCTGGGCCTGTGTTCGGTCCCTCTGGAGCTAATGGTGTCCAGTAGCCTAAGAAGCCCAAGCTGGCTGCAAGCAGGCAGGTTCGCTTCTTCTCCCCTTAGTCCCTCGATGCAGTGAGCCTGTTGCCAGCAGGTCTCACTGAAAATAAAAAACCTAAAACTAAACTTTCACTAAGAAGCTCAGGAGAGCCCCTAGTGTGCACCCTTCTCGCCTGGGCACAAAAATCTAACTGAGGCTTGGAGGAGGGTCATGGGGGGAGGAGCCAGTGCACACCAGGTAGTCCTAAAAGCTTTACTTTTGTGCCCAGTCTCCTGCGGAGCCGCTATTCCCCATGGTCCTTACGGAGTTCCCAGCATCCACTAGGACGTCAGAGAAAAAAAACCTAACTAAAATACTTTCTTTTACAGGAAACTCAGGAGAGCTCCCTGAAAGCACCCAGTCTCCACTGGGCACAGTATCAAACTGAGGTCTGGAGGAGGGGCATAGAGGGAGGAGCCAGTGCACACCCAGATCCAAAGTCTTTCTTAAAGTGCCCATGTCTCCTGCGGAGCCCGTCTATCCCCATGGTCCTTACGGAGTCCCAGCATCCTCTAGGACGTTAGAGAAAACCGAGATACTAATTAAGTCACCGGTGTTCAAGCTGGGTATCACTAAAATCAGGACTGGTATAGGCCCTACACACTGGGCGATAATACTCAAAGATATGAACAAGATACCGTTCATATCTTTCAGTGTCGAGGCACCAACGATGAGCGGCTCCGCGCTCGTTCCCCGTCGCCTGTGCATGCAGGCCAATATGGACAATCTCATCCATATTTGCCTGCACTTCTATGTAGCAGGGTGACAAGGGGAGTGAAGAAACTTCACTCCCCCCGTCACTGCCCCCCCACCTCCGGGTTGCCCGGCAGCAGATCACGCAGTGTGTAGGGCCATTTAGTGTGCCTTGAGGACCGAGGTTGGGAAATACTGCTGTATATGAAACATATGCTCCCAAGCACTGAAAAACGGCTGCTGAAATGAATTGGTTAAATCTGTTTACCCCATGCCCTCTAACATTGGATGTGGGTCATGGCTGTAGCTGTACTATCATTCCATGAACTGGGTATGGGATGAATTTGTTATCCCACCTCCTGTGTCTGCCCAATTTCTTTTTTTCCCCGTTTGTATAACCCTATTGGTGGTACTATTTACAAATGTGCCTAGAGCAGGGCACAACTGCACTATAAACTTACTTGTCTGACTCCTCCCCCTCTATGCACCTTACCTGGAAGGACCTGTTTGTAATTATGCACCCATGGAACAGGTCACATTTGTTCATCTGGGTAGGACTTTTCATCTTATTCACTGCATGTTAAGAGTTCAATTAAAGGCATGTACGGTGTCCAGGCTCCGGTGTTGATCACTAACGTTCCTGGCTCTCCATCAATGGGCACCTCAACAATTTAGGTCACCCGGCCCACGGAGTGAATTGGGATTGTGACCAGAGGCTTGTAATGGAACCGGGCCACAACCAAATTGAACAAAAATCTAAAGCTAGATACACACTAGACCATATGTCTGATTTAACTTAGCAGTACACACTAGACTGTATGCGCTCCCACACGTTGTCAGTGACATCCTCAGTCAGCCCTACATGCAGGTCCGACAGCAGACATCGCTAGCGAGGGCCATGCTGCCTTCTCCCACCTTTGCACCTGTACATACCATGTTGCAATGCAAGGGGTGCATTTATACTTTTGCATGCAGGGTAAAGGACTGCTTTAGTTCGTAGCCCGCACATGCTGGACAGCTTTAGACAACTTCCATTTCATTTTGGGAACACCCTTCTAAATTGGAAACCTCTCTGCATGTTACATTCCCCCACCTGCAGTGCAGCATGGATTTATCAAGGTGCAAAGTTACTTTCTTTTGCTTCACACGCCCTTCATAATCAGGCCCTCCGCCTGGTGCTGCCAATCCTGTTACACTCACACACTGCTAACCTGCCCTAAGGACACCTTTTCAGGCCAGAAGGCTCAGTGCGATTCTACGTGTGTCAGTGCTTCAAGTTTTTAATTTATACATACTGTCTATACAAAATATATATATATATATATATATATATATATATATATATATATATATATATATATATATATATATATATATAATAGATATGAGAGAATATTAGGGGGATGCCATTTCTAGAATTTGTTTTCTCCATTCAAGTTATTTGACTGCCGTTGGATACATTAGATATACCATAAATCAAGGACCATAAAAATACTTTTGGTAGTTCCCCTTTAAATGTGGGTCTGGGATCTTGTACATGTAATAGGCTTGAGATTGATGTTGGAGAATTGGGGCTAAAGAATTCTCAGTATAAAATGTCAATATTTAGAACTCTGGCAGAGAATAATTAACATACATTCTATATACTGTGTTTATTACATTACTGACCATCTGATACTCGAATATATTTTCTGTTACTAAACCACTACTGAATTTGCTGTGTTGACAGATAACATTAACTATTAAGCTATGGGGGGTCATTCCGACCCGATCGCACGGTGCACTTCTTCGCAGCCGTGCGATCGGGTCGGAACTGCGCATGCGCCGCAGTGCGCCGGCACATGGCAGTTATCGTTGCCTAGCAATCGCCACTGAGACGGAGACTGTCGTTAGGTGGGAGGGGGCTGAACGGCGGCGTTTAGCCGCCATTTAGGGGGAGCGGTCTGGCCAACGCAGGCGTGGCCGGACCGTTGGGAGGGGCAGGCCGCTGCAGCGGGAGCGACTAGCAACTCCCGGCCAGCCGCAAGAGCTGCGCTGGCGAGGAGTTACTTCTCAAATACAAAGGCATCGCCGCTGTGCGATGCTTTTGTATTTGTGCGGGGGGGCAGCAGACATGCGGGGCGGGCTAGCCCTGTGCTGGGCGTCCCCCCACATGTCTGAGTTTACGATCGTAGCTGTGCTAAACTTAGCACAGCTACGATCAACTCTGAATGACCCCCATGGTCGCCAGTAATAATTAGCACTATAATGGTCTATTCAATTATTGTCAGAATTTCAGACAAGTCAGAAAAATGGCACTTTCAGACCTTTTTAGATCAAATCTGGATTCCACCTATTTAAGTCCAGTGCCGTTTTTCAGACTTGTCAGAAAACACGTGGATTGGCGGATTAGTCACGGATCTAAGTATTCTGTCGAATTTGCGGGCATTTCAGACAGGTTTTTGGCCCGTTTGACAATGCCGATCCGACTTTTTTTTTTTTTTAAACCGGCAAAAACCTGTCGGAAATGCACGCAAATTGAATAGTGAAGTGTCGGATCCTCTCTCAGTCGAAGAGGATCAGACACTAAATGAATGTACTAAATGAATATACCCCATAGTCTGAGCTAGTCAGAACTGAGTGAACACAAAAGCAGTTATTAGGTTATATGTTAAGAGCAACAGTGAGTGACTGATGAAAGATATGCCATAAGTGTTTTTCAGTAGTCTTTATTAGGAAAGTTTTACTAATTGCATTTAGTCATGTGGCTATATGCAGCGGTCACTTATTTCAAGTCATTACACTCCAATCTGCCGATTGGTTGTTTTATCACAGCATTAATATGATATTCAGGGGCCGATTCAATTGTTTTTGTGCCCCCTGCTGTGCATCTTTAGCAGCGGGCATCTATTGGAGCTATTCAATTGTTGCTCCGATCAGACGCCCATTGCTAGTTAAGGCACATTTTAGTCGTCTAAAAAGCCTGAGTGTGCATCAAAAGTCTGGGTTAGGGTGTTTGGTCAGCCAAACTATGGACTAACATTTTTCTTGCACCTCCGGAGGCTGTGAGAAAACAATGCGACTGCCACAGCTAATGGACGTCTTATCAGAGCAACAATCGAATAGCTCCAAGACTGCAATTCCTTCAGAAGACCAGCAAGTTGTGCACGCCACAAAAGAATCGGCGCCTCACTGTTCAACATTTAGACATTACTATTTTAACAATTAAATACATATATTCCTCTGTCTATAGTTGAAGATTTGTTTTGTTTTTTCATATGTAGACCGTTCAGTCACTGAACACATCATTCCCCCATACTATGAATCACAGAGTAGACCACAGTGTAAGTAGCGGTTATCTAGATGACTGTTTCTGACAAATAGAAATAGGCCAATGCTAGTCAAAAATCATTTATTTGCACATCACAGCTCAACAGTTGTAACCAGTCTTACAAAATTTTAAAACATACAATGGTGGCAAAATATTTTGGCAATGCCAAGTATTAGAGACTAATTTACCATATTCCAAACAGACTGTACTGGATAAAAACAAGATCTGTACATATAACTTTAATTTGTCTATTAGTAAGTACATTGTCACCCTGAGATGCTGCTCAAACCAGACGCAGCAACCGTGAGTTCAGATAGCGGGACGCGGAGAGTTCTCTAATCAGGACAAAGTAAGTGCTCAACATTAATAGCATTTCTTTATGTTGACCCTTAAAATAGTAAGTGTGGGAGTAATCTTTAGGAAATTAAAAACTGTATTCCATGATGACAAGGATGAAATACTACAGTTTCTGAAACTGAATCCAATAAAAGACTAGCCTTCACTCCGTAGTTAAAAAATAAAAATATGAATATGGGGTATCTAATGGGGTCTCAATTTTGCTTAGATCAATAAAATCTAATAAACAGATATGGTGTGGTTATATTAAAGCCCAGGCTAGCAAATAAATGAGGCGAAGATAAGGGAAAAATCCTTAACAGTTTTATTTGAAGATCTTTGCGCTTACATCTGTTTAATCACAAAATATGAAAATTATGCAAAATGAAGAAAAACAGAAAAAAAAAAAATATATATAAAAGAGAAAATTGTGCTTTCCAAAACAATTAGTACCACACTATTGTTAAGGCAGCACCATGTTCATCTACAGTCCACAGACCATTCATTTGTCAACGCCTTTTATCTTTCCTGTCTGATTTACGGTCTCTTTCGCTTCGTGATGGTCTTTTGCCAGACCGGCTGCCTTCCGAAGTGGTTCTCTTCCGGTCAGACCTCGATGATCCTTTGTCCTTGGATCCTTTGGAGTCTCTGCTACTGACTTTTGAAGACTTGTGACTCCTTTCTACGCCAGACGCATCTCTGCGCTTTCGCTCCACACTTCTCCTGCGTTTTTCGTCACGGACATGCCCTCTACCTCTACTCCGGCTTCGACTTGCACTGCTGCTACTACTGCTTGAACTGCTATCTCTGCTACTGCTTCCACTGCTGCTGCTACTGCTTGAACTGCTGTGACTACTGCTGCTGCTAGAACTACTTCCACTACTGCTGGAGCTGCTACTAGAACTACTGCTGCTACTACGACTTCGGCTCTTGCCCGCTTTGTTCTTATTTCTTCCTCTACTGCTCTTTTTAACTTGCAGTCCTGAGGAGATATGGACCTGCTCTATTTGGGTCTCAGTCGTATTTACAGCTACTACTACAGTCTCCTGTTTCTCTATCACCGGCTGCTCTTCCACACGGTAGTGTGTTTCCAGCCTTGTCTGAGGCTCATAATTAGTTGGTGGATGGAACATCAGTTCCGTCAGTCGTTCCTTTTCTTGTCTTTCTGTAGTTTCAGTTTCTAGGTCAGGGTCTGGTTCACTTTTTTGATCTGTCTCATCAAGCTTATTTTCAGGTTGATCATCAGTTTTCTCCTCTCTCTCCACTTCCTTACTATTGTTAATGTCATCTGCCAATTCCAAGACACTTGGCTGGCTGGTATCCACTGCCTGCTGTTGATCCTCATCTACACCATCTTTCCTCTCCTCCTCTTCCTTTACCGCCTCATCAACCTCAGCTTCCTGATCTTCCCACTTACTAACCTGGGGCACCTCCACCTCTACTCTACCCTCTTCCTCAATCTTTTCCTCAGCTTTAGAGTCCTCAACATCTTCTATAAGTCTACTCTCCTGCGCCATTTCTATGTCTGTTAAACTAACACTTACATCTTTCTCTTCCTCAAAGGTGTCCTCCATCTCTATGTCATTACGCAGGTTACCTGTCTCCTCCTCTCTCTCATGCCGAGCCACCTTACCATCTTCTCGATCCTCCTTCTGTTCTTCATCGTCATCCTCGTGCTTCCTTTCTTGATCTTTCTCTTTCATGGAATGGCGCCTAGGCCTTGCTTCCATTTTATTTAATTGTTCTGCAAATTCAATGCGCCTACTTTCAAATATAGCTGAAAAAAAATAAATAAGATTTTACTTACCGATAAATCTATTTCTCGTAGTCCGTAGTGGATGCTGGGACTCCGTAAGGACCATGGGGAATAGCGGCTCCGCAGGAGACAGGGCACAAGAATAAAAGCTTTAGGATCAGGTGGTGTGCACTGGCTCCTCCCCCTATGACCCTCCTCCAAGCCTCCGTTAGGATACAGCGTACATAATCAGGAAGGATATTGAATCCCGGGTAAGACTCATACCAGCCACACCAATCACACCGTACAACTTGTGATCTGAACCCAGTTAACAGTATGATAACAACGAAGGAGCCTCTGAAAAGATGGCTCACAACAATAACCCGATTTAGTTAACAATAACTATGTACAAGTATTGCAGACAATCCGCACTTGGGATGGGCGCCCAGCATCCACTACGGACTACGAGAAATAGATTTATCGGTAAGTAAAATCTTATTTTCTCTGACGTCCTAGTGGATGCTGGGACTCCGTAAGTACCATGGGGATTATACCAAAGCTCCCAAACGGGCGGGAGAGTGCGGATGACTCTGCAGCACCGAATGAGAGAACTCCAGGTCCTCCTCAGCCAGGGTATCAAATTTGTAGAATTTAGCAAACGTGTTTGCCCCTGACCAAGTAGCTGCTCGGCAAAGTTGTAAAGCCGAGACCCCTCGGGCAGCCGCCCAAGATGAGCCCACTTTCCTTGTGGAATGGGCTTTTACAGATTTTGGCTGTGGCAGGCCTGCCACAGAATGTGCAAGCTGAATTGTACTACAAATCCAACGAGCAATAGTCTGCTTAGAAGCAGGAGCACCCAGCTTGTTGGGTGCATACAGGATAAACAGCGAGTCAGACTTTCTGACTCCAGCCGTCCTGGAAACCTATATTTTCAGGGCCCTGACAACGTCAAGTAACTTGGAGTCCTCCAAGTCCCTAGTAGCCGCAGGCACCACAATAGGTTGGTTCATGTGAAAAGCAGAAACCACCTTAGGGAGAAATTGAGGACGAGTCCTCAATTCTGCCCTGTCAGAATGAAAAATTAAGTAAGGGCTTTTATATGATAAAGCCGCCAATTCTGACACACGCCTGGCTGAAGCCAGGGCTAACAGCATCGTCACCTTCCATGTGAGATATTTTAAGTCCACAGTGGTGAGTGGTTCAAACCAATGTGACTTAAGGAACCTCAAAACAACATTGAGATCCCAAGGTGCCACTGGAGGCACAAAAGGAGGTTGTATATGCAGTACCCCTTTTACAAATGTCTGAACTTCAGGTACTGAAGCCAGTTCTTTCTGGAAGAAAATCGACAGGGCCGAAATTTGAACCTTAATGGACCCTAATTTTAGGCCCATAGACAGTCCTGTTTGCAGGAAATGGAGGAAACGACCCAGTTGAAATTCCTCTGTAGGGGCCTTCTTGGCCTCACACC
Organism: Pseudophryne corroboree; assembly: GCF_028390025.1. NCBI lineage: Eukaryota > Metazoa > Chordata > Amphibia > Anura > Myobatrachidae > Pseudophryne > Pseudophryne corroboree. Next base: position 73,496,759 of record NC_086455.1, on the reverse strand, counting down.
ACGCAACATATTTTCGCCAAATGCGGTGATAATGTTTTGCAGTTACATCCTTCCTGGCTTTGACCAGGGTAGGGATGACTTAATCTGGAATGCCTTTTTCCTTCAGGATCCGGCGTTCAACCGCCATGCCGTCAAACGCAGCCGCGGTAAGTCTTGGAACAGACAAGGCCCCTGCTGGAGCAGGTCCTTTCTTAGAGGTAGAGGCCACGGGGCTTCCGTGAGCATCTCTTGAAGTTCCGGGTACCAAGTCCTTCTTGGCCAATCCGGAACCACGAGTATCGTTCTTACTCCTCTCCTTCTTATGATTCTCAGTACTTTTGGTATGAGAGGGAGAGGAGGGAACACATACACTGACTGGTACACCCACGGTGTCACCAGAGCGTCCACCGCTATTGCCTGAGGGTCCCTTGACCTGGCGCAATATCTGTCCAGTTTTTTGTTTAGACGTGACGCCATCATGTCCACCTTTGGTTTTTCCCAACGGTTTACAATCAGGTGGAAGACTTTTGGGTGAAGTCCCCACTCTCCCGGGTGAAGGTCGTGTCTGCTGAGGAAGTCTGCTTCCCAGTTGTCCACTCCCGGAATGAACACTGCTGACAGAGCTATCACATGATTTTCCGCCCAGCGAAGAATCCTTGCAGCTTCTGCCATTGCCCTCCTGCTTCTCGTGCCGCCCTGTCTGTTTACGTGGGCGACTGACGTGATGTTGTCCGATTGGATCAATACCGCCTGACCCTGAAGCAGGGGTTTCGCTTGACTTAGGGCATTGTAAATGGCCCTTAGTTCCAGAATGTTTATATGAAGAGATGTTTCCATGCTTGACCACAAGCCCTGGAAATTTTTTCCCTGTGTGACTGCCCCCCAGCCTCTCAGGCTGGCGTCCGTGGTCACCAGGACCCAATCCTGAATGCCAAATCTGCGGCCCTCTAGTAGATGAGCACTCTGCAGCCACCACAGAAGAGACACCCTTGTCCTTGTCGACAGGGTTATCCGCTGATGCATCTGAAGATGCGATCCGGACCATTTGTCCAGTAGATCCCACTGAAACGTTCTTGCATGGAATCTTCCGAATGGAATTGCTTCGTAAGAAGCCACCATTTTTCCCAGGACCCTCGTGCACTGATGCACTGACACCTGGCCTGGTTTTAGGAGGTTCCTGACTAGCTCGGATAACTCCCTGGCCTTCTCCTCCGGGAGAAACACCTTTTTCTGGACTGTGTCCAGAATCATTCCTAGGAACAGTAGACGTGTCGTTGGAATCAGCTGCGATTTTGGAATATTTAGGATCCACCCGTGCCGACGTAACACTACCTGAGATAGTGCTACTCCGACTTCTAACTGTTCCCTGGACCTTGCCCTTATCAGGAGATCGTCCAAGTAAGGGATAATTAAGATGCCTTTTCTTCGAAGAAGAATCATCATTTCGGCCATTACCTTGGTAAAGACCCAAGGTGCCGTGGACAACCCAAACGGCAGCGTCTGAAACTGATAATGACAGTTTTGTACTACAAACCTGAGGTACCCTTGGTGAGACGGGTAGATTGGGACGTGGAGATAAGCATCCTTGATGTCCAAAGACACCATATAGTCCCCTTCTTCCAGGTTTGCTATCACCGCTCTGAGTGATTCCATCTTGAATTTGAACCTCTTTATGTAAGTGTTCAGGGATTTCAGATTTAAAATTGGTCTCACCGAGCCGTCCGGCTTCGGTACCACAAACAGCGTGGAATAATACCCCTTTCCCTGTTGTAGGAGGGGTACCTTGATTATCACCTGCTGGGAATACAGCTTGTGAATGGCTTCCAAAACTGCCTCCCTGTCGGAGGGAGACTTTGGTAGAGCAGACTTCAGGAACCGGCGAGGGGGAAACGCCTCGAATTCCAGTTTGTACCCCTGCGATACCACCTGTAGAATCCAGGGGTCCACTTGCGAGTGAGCCCACTGCGCGTTGAAATTCTTGAGACGGGCCCCCACCATGTCTGAGTCTGCTTGTAAAGCCCCAGCGTCATGCTGAAGACTTGGCAGAAGCAGGGGAGGGCTTCTGCTCCTGGGAAGCGGCTGCATGGTGCAGTCTTTTTCCCCTTCCTCTGCCCCGGGGCAGGAAGGAATGGCCTTTAGCTCGCTTGTACTTATGGGAACGAAAGGACTGAGTTTGAAAAGACGGTGTCTTTTTCTGCTGATGTGAAGTGACCTGGGGTAAAAAGGTGGATTTTCCAGCCGTTGCCACCAGGTCCGATAGACCAGCCCCAAATAACTCCTCCCCTTTATACGGCAATACTTCCATATGTCGTTTGGAATCCGCATCTCCTGACCACTGTCGCGTCCATAACGCTCTTCTGGCAGAAATGGACATAGCACTTACTCTTGATGCCAGGGTGCAAATATCCCTCTGTGCATCACGCATATATAGTAATGCATCCTTCAAATGCTCTATAGTTAACAATATATTGTCCCTATCCAGGGTATCAATATTTTCAGTCAGGGAATCCGACCACGCGACGCCAGCACTGCACATCCAGGCTGAAGCGATTGCTGGTCGCAGTATAACACCAGTATGTGTGTATATACTTTTAAGAATATTTTCCAGCCTTCTATCTGCTGGTTCTTTGAGGGTGGCCGTATCAGGAGACGGTAACGCTACTTGTTTTGATAAACGTGTGAGCGCCCTATCTACCCTAGGGGGTGTTTCCCAACGTGTCCTAACCTCTAACGGGAAAGGATATAGTGCCAATAATTTTTTAGAAATTAGCAGTTTTTTGTCGGGGGAAACCCACGCTTTATCACACACCTCATTTAACTCATCTGACTCAGGGAAAACTATTGGTAGTTTTTTCACACCCCACATAATACCCTTCTTTGTGGTACTTGTAGTGTCAGAAATGTTCAATGCTTCCTTCATTGCCGTGATCATGTAACGTGTGGCCCTACTGGACATTACGTTCGTCTCCTCACCATCGACACTAGACTCAGTATCTGTGTCTGGGTCTGTGTCGACCCACTGAGGTAACGGGCGTTTTAGGGCCCCTGACGGTGTCTGAGACGCCTGGACAAGCACTAATTGATTTGCCGGCTGTCTCATGTCATCAACCGTTCTTTGCAAAGTGCTGACATTATCACTTAATTCTTTAAATACGATCATCCAGTCAGGTGTCGACTCCCTAGGAGGTGACATCACTAACCCAGGCAATTGCTCCGCCTCCACATCATTTTCCTCCTCATACATGTCGACACACACGTACCGACACACAGCGCACACACCGGGAATGCTCTGAGGACAGGACCCCACAAGCCCTTTGGAGAGACAGAGGGAGAGTCTGCCAGCACACACCAAGCGATAGATATAGATATAGATATATATATATATATATATATATATATATATATATATATATATATATATATATATATACATACATACATATACACAGGGATAACCTTATATAAAAGTGTTATTCCCTTATAGCTGCTGTATAGTTTTTAGCTGCCAATAGTGCCCCCCCTTCTCTTTTTTACCCTGATTCAGTAGCAAGTCTGCAGGGGAGAGTCAGGGAGCCGTCCTTCCAGCGGAGCTGTGAGGGAAAATGGCGCTTGTGTGCTGAGGAGATAGGCTCCGCCCCTTCACGACATCCTTATCTCCCGCTTTTTCTGTAAAAAGTGGCAGGGGTTAAAATACATCCATATAGCACAAGAGCTATATGTGATGTATTCTTTAGCCAACCTAAGGTATTATCTGTTATATTGCGTCTCAGGGCGCTCCCCCCCAGCGCCCTGCACCCTCAGTGACCGGAGTGTGAAGTGTGCTGAGAGCAATGGCGCACAGCTGCGGTGCTGTGCGCTACCTTAGTCTGAAGACAGGATCGTCTTCTGCCGCCGATTTCACCGGACCTCTTCGCTCTTCTGGCTCTGTAAGGGGGCCGGCGGCGCGGCTCCGGGACCCATCCAGGCTGAACCTGTGATCGTCCCTCTGGAGCTAATGTCCAGTAGCCTAAGAAACCCGATCCACTCTGCATGCAGGCGAGTCCGTTTCTTCTCCCCTTAGTCCCACGATGCAGTGAGCCTGTTGCCAGCAGGACTCACTGAAAATAAAAAAACCTAAAATATACTTTTATTCTAAGCAGCTCAGGAGAGCCACCTAGCCTGCACCCTTCTCGTTCGGGCACAAAAATCTAACTGAGGCTTGGAGGAGGGTCATAGGGGGAGGAGCCAGTGCACACCACCTGATCCTAAAGCTTTTATTCTTGTGCCCTGTCTCCTGCGGAGCCGCTATTCCCCATGGTCCTTACGGAGTCCCAGCATCCACTAGGACGTCAGAGAAAAAAACATTTAAAATTACAGGACATAAGATTTGCAGATGGAACTCAATTAGTGTTTGCAGCAAATTTGTATCTGGACAAATCTTGTTGTGAAACAAGCAGTTCAAATGTAATGTCAAACTCTGGAAAGTTGTATTTTTATACTGAAATTAAGAAGTCTACGTACTAATGGGCCCTACACACATGCCGATATTACTGCACGATATGAACGATCTCGTTCATTAATGAACGAGATAACATTCATATCGTGCAGTGTGGAGTCACCAGCGATGAACGATGCGCGGCCCCGCGCTCGTTCATCGCTGGTGACATGTCGGCTGTGCATGCAGGCCAATATGGACGAGATCGTCCATATTTGCCTGCACGTCTATGGAGCCGGGTGGAGTGAAGAAACTTCACTCCCCCCGTCACAGCCCCCCCGCCGCCGAGGTGCCCGTCGGCCGAATCGCCCGTCGGGCACCTCGGCGGCACATCGCCTAATGTGTAGGGCGCATTAGAATCGTAGAAGTGCCGCAATTTTTATCAATGTACATACCCGATATGAACTAAAAGTAATTCATAGGGACATCAGTAGCGATAACCACTGCCCCTGCAAGTTGCATACCAGGGTTATCGGAGTTTTACTTCCCTTTTTTTTTTACTCTGCCTGGGAAACAAGCACGCATGAGCAGTGTCCGTTTCCAAAGGCTGTGGGAGAGGGATAACAAAATGCCATTTACTCTCTTTGCGTTCTTCCAGAGTAGTGGTTCTCAACTCTAGTCCAAACACAGAATTTGACAGTAGATAAAGGACCTCTTGGCCTAGCTAGTCTGGCATCCTTTTATCCTTTTGGTTACTTCAACTCTTTTTTCCCCAAGTTCTTTGTAAGAATATTCTTATATGTTTTAATTGCCGCCTTGGCCTCTACCACCACTGATGGGAGGCTATTCCACATCTCAGCTTTCTGTGAAGTAATTTTTCTTCAAATTTCCTTTGAACCTCCCTCCCTCCCTCCAGTTTTATTGCATGGCTTTGTGTTCTACTACTGCTCTTCCTGTGAAGATGGTTTCCCTTCTGTACCTGGTTAAGGTACCTTCAACAGGTCACGTTTTGTGGCTCTCTAATCATAGCCAAACACTAGACTATTTTTCAACCTCCATGCTTCAATACACATGGAAGGATCACCCAGTTCGAACAACATTTTGGATTAAGTAGGGTATTGCCAAAACACTGGGTGGTGACCGTGTGTGAAGACCACGCCACAAAACTCTTGTTCTAGAATACTCATGTGGCAATCCTATATAATAAAAGGCTAACGCTGCTCCTTATCTCTATGGGGTGGAATTCAAGTGCTTTGCTCGCCAACAGCCACTAGTTGGTACCTGAATGAGCAATTCAAGTGTTATTCCGTTCAAGCATGCATAGCCGACGGCGCTGACATCACCGTTATGTTGTTCTGTCATTTTGGCGGGCTGGTAACTAGTAAATTTGTAAATAGGCATAGGTGAAGAACGTAGAGATTGCTGAAGAACCTTACCATTCATCTTTTTCTGCGAATCCTCTAACAACTTTTGAGTTGGTGGGGACATTCTGCCAGGTATGTAAAACAGATGGGGTCTTGTTTTAGTCCTTATATATTTGATAATTTTGACATTGTGTTCATTCCACTCTTCTTGCTAAATAGGAGGTACAGAACGCATTAGAACCGCCACAAGCTGCATTGTACACGCAGAGAGTTAGTTTTACTAAATCTAAAAATGAAAAGTGGAGGTGTTATCTATAGCAACCAGTCTAGGATGCAATAGACAAATGAGAAGCTTCAGTAAATCTAGCCCTCACACACAGATACTCACCAAGTGTGCCAGCTCAACCTTCTGCTCCAATAGTCGCAGCTCTGTTTGTTTGGCACGTCTTTCCTCAAATAGTTCTCGACGCTCATTTTCCACCTGTTTCTTCTCTTCCTCTGCCTGCACTTCAAGCTTCTGCTCAATTTCTTGCCGTCTCTTTAGCTGAAAGTAGACAGTGAAATAATTGTCATCACTATTACCATTTTAATGGAACACAGTTTTAACCCTGTCAGGGCAGGGTGAGGTTTAATGGTAGGTTATTAAAATCCTAGCATAAGGGATATTGGGGGAATCTAGTATGATGGGGACGTCACAAAGCTTCCAGAACGGATGGGAATGTGCGGAGACGTCTGCGGCACCGCCTGCCCAAACTGGGTTTCCTCTTTGGCCAGGGTATCAAACTTGTAGAACTTCACAAAGGTGTCCTTCCCAGAACCAGGTAGCAGTTCGGCATAGTTGCAAGGCTGAGACTCCACGGCAGCCACTCAGGAAGACCCCACCGACCTTGTAGAGTGGGCCGTCAGAGACTGTTGAATAGGTAAGGCTGCCGACACACAGGCCTGTTGGATAGTAAGCCTAAGCCAACGAGCAATGGACTGCTTTGAAGCAGGGCAACTTTTTTTCTGCGCATCATATAGCACGAAGAATCTGTCTTTCTGATCCAAACCACTCTTGACATAGATCAAGACTTGCACAGCATCCAATGCCACCAGAGGAGCAGAAGTGCCAGAACTTGACGGAACCACAATAGGTTGATTCAAGTGGAATGTAGAGACTACCTTCGGCAGGAACTGCTACTAGTCCTGAGCTCCGCTCTGCCCTCATAAAAGACCAAGTAAGGGCTTTAACTCAATAAGGCCCCCAATTCTGAGACACGCCTAGCAGAAGCCAGGACCAATAACATCAGTCTTCCACGTGAGGTACTTGTCTTCTACAGTCAGAGGTTCAAACCAGGAGGACTGTAGAAATTCCAAACACTACGTTCAAGTACCAGGGTGCCATGGGCGGCACAAAAGAAGATTGAATGTGAAGCACCCCTTGCAAGAAGGTCTGAACTTCTGGCAATACCACCAATTTCTTCTGGAAGAAAATAGAGAGCTGAAATCTGGACGGAAACCAGACATAAGCCCTTATCCACACCAGCCTGCAGGAAACGCAAGAAACTTCCGAAGTCGAACTCCGCAGACGGATACATGTGGTCCTCGCACCAAGAGATATATCTCCTCCAGATATGAAAGTGTTTTGACGTCACAGGCTTCCTGGCCTGAACCATGGTAGCAATAACCTTTTTGTAAAGGCCTTTGTGAGCTAGGATGTACCGCTCAACATCATGCTGTTAAACAAAGTCGTCGTATGTCCAGGTAGACGAACGGTCCTTGTTGAAGATTTCTTCTCAGTGGCAGAGGCCAAGGGTCTTTAACGGACATGTCCAGAAGATCCGCGTACCAAGCCCTCCGAGGCAATCAGAATTGCCTGAACTCTGATTCCTGATTTGCTTGAGCACCCTTGGAAGCAATGGAATCGGAGGTAACAAGTAGACCAGCTGGTAAGGCCACGGTGACGTCCGTGCATCCACTGCCCTCGCTCGCCTGAGAGTCCCTGGCTCGTGAGAAATACCAATGAAGCTTCTTATTGAGTCGAGAAGCCATTGTGTATATGTGGGCAGCCCCACCGGTCGATGATCTGCTGAAACACCTGATGGTAAAGTCCCCACTCTCCCGGGTGGAGATCGTGACGACTCAGGAAATCCGCTTCCCAGTTGTCTACTCCCGGAATAAAGATTGCAGACATTGCTCTTGCATTTCTTTCTGCCCAGAGTAGTATCATCGACACCTCTCGCATGCAGGCCCTGCTTTTTTCCCCCTGCTTGCTGACTGATGTACGCCACTGCTGTGGCGTTGTCCAACTGTACCTGGATCACATGATACCCGAGTAGGAGGAGAGGCCTGAAGCAGAGCATTGTAGATCACCCGAAGTTCCAGAATGTTGATCGTAAGGAGGGCTTTGTGGGCTCACCACCTGCCCTGGAACTGAGCCCCCTGGGTGACAGCTCCCCATCCTCCCAGACCCGCATCTGTCGTGAGGAGGATCCAATCCTGAATACCGAAACTTCGACCTTCCAGTAGGTTTGAGGACTGTAGCCACCACAGGAGGGAAATCCTGGCTTGAGGTGACAACCGTATTAACTGGTGCATCTGAATATTTGATCCGGACCACATGCTCAGGAGATCCAATTGAAATGTTATGGCATGGCACCTTCCATACTGGATCACCTTGTATGAGGCTACCATTTTCCCCAACAATCTTATGCAAAGATGGATGGATATTTGAGTAGGCTGTAGAACCATTCGGACCATCTCCTGGAGTGTTCTTGCTTTGTCCTCCGAAAGGAGCACTTTCTGGGCCACAGTATCCAGCAACATTCCCAGGAACAGGAGCCTCTGAGTTGGCTCCAGGTGAGACTTCTGTAAATTGAGGATCCACCCATGGTGTGACAGAAGCTGGATAGTGCCGTCTATATGGAGCAATAAAAGCTCCCTGGATCTTTCTTTGATCCAGAGATCCAGGTAAGGGATAACATTGACCTCATGGACCCAGAGTTGGATCATCATCTTCGCCATAACCTTCGTGAACACCCTCGGAGCCGTGGACAGGCCAAAGGGTAGCACCTGGAACTGGTAGTGATCGTTCAGCAGGGCAAACCTCAGGTAAGCCTGATGAGGTGGCCAAATCGGGATATGGAGTTAGGCGTCTTATATTCAGGGAGACCATGAACTCCCATTGTTCCAGGCCCGCAATCACTGCTCGCAAGGATTCCATCTTGAACACCTTTAGGTAAGGGGTCAAGGATTTGAGATTCAAAATGAGCCTCATTGAACAGTCCGGTTTCGGTACCACGAACAGATTGGAGTAGTAACTCTGTCCCGGTTGTTGCAGCGGCACTGTAACAATAACTTGGAATTGGACCAACTTTAGGATGTCCTGTTGCAGCGTAGCACGCGTATCCTCCAAAGCAGTTAAGCTGGATTTGAAAAAGGGATTTTTTTGTTTCCTTACCGTAAAATCTCTCTGATTCCATCTGGGGGATGCTGCACACTTACTGATGGGGGTTAGAGTGTGGGATGGAGTTTGGCATAGAACCTATAAAAACTCCTCCTCCCCTCTAACCCCTCCCATCTCCAGCCTGATCAGCAGAATACCTCAGTTAACGTTTAGCAAAGCCGTAGGAGGCAGAACAGAACATAACCAATAAACCAGACAAAAATACGGGAGCGATCGCACCGCACCCCAGATGGAATCAGAGAAAGATTTTACGGTAAGTAAACAAAAGTCCCTATTTCTCCTTCATCCATCTAGGGGACGCTGCGCACTTACTGACGGGATTTCCCAAAGCAAGCTAATTAGAGGAGGGAGACACAGACAGCATAGCTGTCTGCAAAATTTGACAGCTAACAGAGGCAGTCTCCAAAACGAAAGTATGAAAACGGTAGAACTTTGCAAAGGTATGCACGGACGACCAGGTCGCCTCTCTACACAGCTGCTCGACAGACACCACTGCGAACAGCCCAAGAGGCTCCAACAGCTCTAGTCGAATGAGCCCTCAATGAATCAGGAACAGGTAATGTCGAAGAAACCTAAGCCTGCCGAATAGCAGAAGTAACCCAAGGCGCCACAGTGTTAGAGGCTGGCCAGCCACACTTGGGCGCATCAAAACCAACAAGGTATCCGTACAACGAATAGACTCTGAACAGGACAAATAAATGTATAAGGCTCTAACAACATCAGATAATGCTAAATGACCATCTGTTCCAGAAGACTCTGGAACAAACCCTGGAAGTACTATGTCCTGATTCATATGGAAAAGCAGACAACTTTAGGCAAGGAAGGAAGGCTTCGTAAGACCACTCGATTGTCGTGAAAAACCAACAAAGGCGGTCTGCAAGAAAGCGCCGATAACTTTGAAACATGCCTGGCCGAAGCAATGGCCAAGAGAAAAACCACTTTCAGAGTAAGAAAGCATAACTCAGATTCTAGTGGTTCAAACGGAGACTTCTGGAGAACCTGAAGAACCAGATTTAAATCCCAGGGTGGAATCGGAGGAACAAAAAGGAGGCTGAATCCTGATTACACCTTGAAGGAATGTCTGGACCTCCGGAATGAGAGACAATCTTTTCTGAAAGTACAGACAATGCCGAAACTTGTCCCTTAAGGGAAGACAAACGAAGTCCTTTTGTCAGACCATCCTGAAGGAAAGACAGCAGATGAGGTAAACGAAAGAGGTGCGGTGACAACCCACGCCTTTCACACCGAGCAATGTAGATATGCCATACTCTGATAAATACGAGGCGCGACTGGTCTCCTAGCCTGAAGCATAGTCTTCACCACTGGTCGAGATAAACCTTTTTGCTCTTAAAATGCTGGATTCAAGAACCAAGCCGTCAAAGCCAGACGATTTAAATGGTGGTGGTGACGACAAGGGCCTTGTAGGAGTAGAGGCAGACGGAACGGTTCCTTGGTCACCAAGTTGGAGAAGAGTACCACTGACGAGGCCAGTCTGGTGCTACAAGAATGACCACCGGATGCGTTGAAGTAGGCGTGGTATCAAGGGAAATGGCGGAAACATCCCAGTCGAAATTGCCACGGAGCCGTCAAAACATCGATTAGTGTTGCTTGAGGATCCAAAGTTCGTGAGCCATACAGAGGTAGCTTTCGGTTGAGACGAGATGCCATGAGGTCGATGTCGGATGTTCCCCACATACACTAGGGTCAGAAAGACTTCTTGATGAAGTTCCCATTCTCCCGGATGTATAGTGTGACGACTAAAGAAATCTGCTTCCCAGTTTTCCACTCCTGGAATGTGAACTGCGGAGATGGTTGGAATATGGGCGACCTCCTTCATGTCTCTCCAACTGCGAGTTACGCCTTGTTTATGTAAGCCACCGCCGTGGCATTGTCTGATTGAATGCGTACCGGATGACCCTGGACGCTGGTTTGTACCTGAATTAGAGCATACCGAATTGCTCTCAACTCCAGAATGTTGATCTGTAACTTCGATTTGAGTTTTCCAGAGTCCCTGGAAGTGTTGAGATTGAAACACCGCCCACCAACCAATGAGGCTGGCGTCCGTGGTGACCAACATCCAAGGCCAAACAGTGAACGGTGCCCCCTTGGTTAGGTTGGGACTGTGAAGCCACCAATGGAGAGAGACTGTTGAGTCTGAACAGACAGCCTGCACAATTGCAAGTCTAGATGTGGACCCGTTTGATTCCAAGAGCCCAGAATCTGAGCCTGAAGGGCCAGAGCATGGAATCTGGCATATGGTACCAAATCGAAGGTTGCCACCATCTTGCCCAACACTTGCAATTGGTGAGGGTCTCGATTCTCAGATGTATGTAACAAGGAGCGGACTCTGGATTGCAGATCCTGAAGTTTGTCCTGAGGTAGAAAAACCTGACTGCTCATGTCGAACAGGAGACCGAGGAAGATTTCCGGAAATTCACAAATCCATGCGAAAAATTGTAGAGTGTCCGTGGTGCGTTGTAGGTGTTGTTGAAGAAGTTCCTGTGACTGAGCTTTTAGCAACAAATCGTCTAGGTAAGGAGTAATGTTGACCCCCTGACATCTGAAGATCGCCACTACGTGACCCAATATTTCTGTAAATACTTGAGGCACTGTGAAAAGACCAAAAGGAAGAGCCTGAAACTGGAAATGCCAAGGCCCTAGTGTGAACCTCAACAAATGACGACATGGAGGTAAGCGTCCTTTATGTCGATAGATGCCAAATACTCCTCTGGTTCCATGGCTGCTATAATTGAACAAATTGATTTTGTATTGAATTTCTGGACGAGGAGATACGGATTCAAGTATTTTAGATTAAAATGGGTCGAAACGAACCGTCCAGTTTGTTTACGAGAAAAACACTTTAGTAAAAGCCTTGACTGCGTTGTAGTTTGGGAACTCAAAGAATTACTCCATGCCATAAAGCATGGCCGTTGCCTGAATCAGTGCTTTTTGTCTGGAGGGATCGCTTGGGAGAGGAGTGATGAAAAAATAAGAATTTACTCACCGGTAATTCTAGTTCTCGTAGTCCCTAGTGGATGCTGGGACTCCGTAAGGACCATGGGGAATAGCGGCTCCGCAGGAGACTGGGCACAACTATAAAGAAAGCTTTAGGTCTAACTGGTGTGCACTGGCTCCTCCCACTAAGACCCTCCTCCAGACTTCAGTTAGGATACTGTACCCGGAAGAGCTGACACAAGGAGGAAGGATTTTGAATCCCGGGTAAGACTCATACCAGCCACACCAATCACACCGTATAACTCGTGATACAATACCCAGTTAACAGTATGATAACAACTGAGCCTCTCAACAGATGGCTCAACAATAACCCTCTAGTCAAGCAATAACTATATACAAGTATTGCAGACAATTCGCACTTGGGATGGGCGCCCAGCATCCACTACGGACTACGAGAAATAGAATTACCGGTGAGTAAATTATTTTCTATGACGTCCTAAGTGGATGCTGGGACTCCGTAAGGACATTGGGGATTATACCAAAGCTCCCAAACGGGCGGGAGAGTGCGGATGACTCTGCAGCACCGAATGGGCAAACTCTAGATCCTCCTCAGCCAGGGTGTCAAACTTGTAGAATTTAGCAAACGTGTTTGACCCCGACCAAGTAGCTGCTCGGCAAAGTTGAAGAGCAGAGACCCCTCGGGCAACCGCCCAAGAAGAGCCCACCTTCCTCGTGGAATGGGCTTTCACTGATTTAGGATGCGGCAGTCCAGCCGCAGAATGTGCAAGCTGAATCGTACTACAGATCCAGCGAGCAATAGTCTGCTTTGAAGCAGGTGCACCCAACTTGTTGGGCGCACACAGGATAAATAGCGAGTCAGTCTTTCTGACTCCAGCTGTCCTGGAAACATATTTTCAGGGCCCTGACTACGTCCAACAACTTGGAAGCCTCCAAGTCTTTTGTAGCCGCAGGCACCACAATAGGTTGGTTCAGATGAAACTCTGATACCACTTTAGGGAGAAACTGGGGACGAGTCCTCAATTCTGCCCTATCCATATGGAAAATCAGATAAGGGATTTTACATGACAAAGCTGCCAATTCTGATACACGCCTGGCCGAAGCCAAGGCCAACAACATGACCACTTTCCACGTGAGATATTTCAAATCCACGGTTTTCAGTGGCTCAAACCAATGTGACTTTAGGAAATCCAACACCACGTTGAGATCCCAAGGTGCCACTGGAGGCACAAAAGGGGGCTGAATATGCAGCACTCCCTTAACAAAAGTCTGAACTTCAGGTAGTGAAGCCAGTTCTCTCTGGAAGAAAATCGATAGAGCCGAAATCTGGACCTTAATGGAACCCAATTTAAGGCCCATAGTCACCCCTGACTGTAGGAAGTGCAGAAAACGGCCCAGCTGAAATTCCTCCGTTGGGGCCTTCCTGGCCTCACACCACGCAACATATTTTCGCCATATGCGGTGATAATGGTTTGCGGTTACTTCTTTCCTAGCTTTAATCAGCGTAGGAATGACTTCCTCCGGAATGCCCTTTTCCTTCAGGATCCGGTGTTCAACCGCCATGCCGTCAAACGCAGCCGCGGTAAGTCTTGGAACAGACAGGGCCCCTGCAGCAGCAGGTCTTGTCTGAGCGGTAGAGGCCATGGGTCCTCTGAGATCATTTCTTGAAGTTCCGGGTACCAAGCTCTTCTTGGCCAATCCGGAACAATGAGTATAGTTCTTACTCATCTTCTCCGTATAGTCCTCAGTACCTTTGGTATGAGAGGAAGAGGAGGGAACACAAACCGACCGGTACACCCACGGTGTCACTAGAGCGTCCACAGCTATCGCCTGCGGGTCTCTTGACCTGGCGCAATACTTTTCTAGCTTTTTGTTTAGGCGGGACGCCACCATGTCCACCTGTGGCCTTTCCCAACGGTTTACAATCATTTGGAAGACTTCTGGATGAAGTCCCCCCTCTCCCCCTGGTGGAGGTCGTGCATGCTGAGGAAGTCTGCTTCCCAGTTGTCCACTCCCGGAATGAACACTGCTGACAGTGCCAACACGTGATTTTCCGCCCATCGGAGAATCCTTGTGGCTTCTGCCATTGCCGTACTGCTTCTCGTGCCGCCCTGTCGGTTTACATGGGCGACCGCCGTGATGTTGTCTGACTGGATCAGTACCGGCTGGTTTTGAAGCAGGGGTTTTGCCTGACTTAGGGCATTGTAAATGGCCCTTAGTTCCAGAATATTTATGTGTAGGGAAGTCTCCTGACTTGACCATAGTCCTTGGAAGTTTCTTCCCTGTGTGACTGCCCCCCAGCCTCGAAGGCTGGCATCCGTGGTCACCAGGACCCAGTCCTGTATGCCGAATCTGCGGCCCTCTTGAAGATGAGCACTCTGCAGCCACCACAGCAGAGACACCCTTGTCCTTGGAGACAGGGTCATCAGTCGATGCATCTGAAGATGCAATCCGGACCACTTGTCCAACAGGTCCCACTGAAAGGTTCTTGCATGAAACCTGCCGAATGGAAACGCTTCGTAGGAAGCTACCATTTTTCCCAGGATCCGCGTGCAGTGATGCACAGACACCTGTTTTGGTTTTAGGAGGCCTCCGACTAGAGATGACCGCTCCTTGGCCTTCTCCTCCGGGAGAAACACTTTTCTCTGTTCTGTGTCCAGAACCATCCCCAGGAACAGTAGACGTGTCGTAGGGACCAGCTGTGACTTTGGAATGTTTAGAATCCAGCCGTGCTGTTGTAGCACTTCCCGAGATAGTGCTACCCCGACCAACAACTGCTCTCTGGACCTCGCCTTTATCAGGAGATTGTCCAAGTACGGGATAATTAAAACTCCCTTCTTTCGAAGGAGTATCTTCATTTCGGCCATTACCTTGGTAAAGACCCTCGGAGCCGTGGAGAGACCGAACGGCAACGTCTGGAATTGGTAATGACAATCCTGTACCACAAATCTGAGGTACTCCTGGTGAGGATGGTAAATGGGGACATGCAGGTAAGCATCCTTGATGTCCAGCGATACCATGTAATACCCCTCGTCCAGGCTTGCAATAACCGCCCTGAGCGATTCCATCTTGAACTTGAATTTTTTAATATATGTGTTCAAGGATTTCAAATTTAAAATGGGTCTCACCGAACCGTCCGGTTTCGGTACCACAAACATTGTGGAATAGTAACCCCTTCCTTGTTGAAGTAGGGGTACCTTTACTATCACCTGTTGTGAATACAGCTTGTGAATTGCCTGTAACACTGCCTCCCTGCCTGAGGGAGTGGTTGGCAAGGCAGATTTGAGGAAACGGCGGGGAGGAGAAGTCTCGAATTCCAGCTTGTATCCCTGAGATACTATCTGAAAAATCCAGGGATCCACCCGTGAGCGAGCCCACTGATTGCTGAAATATTTGAGACGGGCACCCACCGTACCTGGCTCCGCCTGTGGAGCCCCAGCGTCATGCTGTGGACTTAGAGGAAGCGGGGGAGGACTTTTGCTCCTGGGTACTGGCTGTATGCTGCAGCTTCTTTCCCCTACCTCTGCCTCTGGGCAGAAAGGACGCGCCTTTAACCCGCTTGCCCCTATTGGGCCGAAAGGACTACCTGATAATACGGTGCTTTCTTTGGTTGTGAGGGAACATGGGGTAAAAATGTAGACTTCCCAGCTGTTGCTGTGGAAACGAGGTCCGAGAGACCATCCCCGAACTCCTCACCCTTATAAGGCAGAACTTCCATGTGTCTTTTGGAATCTGCATCTACTGTCCACTGCCGAGTCCATAACCCTCTCCTGGCAGAAATGGACAGTGCACTAATTTTGGATGCCAGCCGGCAAATATCCCTCTGTGCATCCCTCATGTATAAAAGTGCGTCTTTTATATGCTCTACGGTTAGCAATATAGTATCCCTGTCTAGGGTATCTATATTTTCTGACAGGGAATCTGACCATGCAGCAGCAGCACTGCACATCCAGGCTGAAGCAATAGCCGGTCTCAGTATAACACCCGTGTGTGTATATATAGATTTCAGGATAGCCTCCTGCTTTCTATCAGCAGATTCCTTCAGGGCGGCCGTATCCGGAGACGGTAGTGCCACCTTCTTTGACAAGCGTGTGAGCGCTTTATCCACCCTAGGGGATGTTTCCCAGCGTGACCTATCCTCTGGCGGGAAAGGGTACGCCATTAGTAACCTCTTAGAAATTACCAGCTTTTTATCAGGGGAAGCCCACGCTTCTTCACACACTTCATTTAACTCCTCAGATGGAGGAAAAGCTACTGGTAGTTTTTTCTCTCCAAACATAATACCCTTTTTTGTGGTACCGGGGGTAACATCAGAAATGTGCAACACATTTTTCATTGCCTCAATCATGTAACGTGTGGCCCTACTGGAAGTTACATTAGTCTCATCGTCGTCGACACTGGAGTCAGTATCCGTGTCGACATCTGTGTCTGCCATCTGAGGTAGCGGGCGTTTTAGAGCCCCTGATGGCTTTTGAGACGCCTGGGCAGGCACAGGCTGAGAAGCCGGCTGTCCCACATTAGGTATGTTGTCAAACCTTTTATGCAAGGAGTCGACACTGTCACGTAATTCCTTCCACAGCACCATCCACTCAGGTGTCGACCCCGCAGGGGGTGACATCACATTTACAGGCATCTGCTCCGCCTCCACATAAGCCTCCTCATCAAACATGTCGACACAGCCGTACCGACACACCGCAAACACACAGGGAATGCTCTGACAGAGGACAGGACCCCACAAAGCCCTTTGGGGAGACAGAGTATGCCAGCACACACCAGAGCGCTATATAACACAGGGATCCCACTATAAATGAGTGTTTTCCCTTATAGCTGATAGATATATCTATCTATCTATCTATCTATCTATCTCTATCCTGCGCCTAAATTTAGTGCCCCCCCCTCTTTTTTACCCTTCTGTAGTGTTCATACTGCAGGGGAGAGCCAGGGAGCTTCCTTCCAGCGGAGCTGTGAAGGAAAAATGGCGCCAGTGTGCTGAGGGAGATGGCCCCACCCCTTTTCCGGCGGACTTCTCCCGCTTTTTCTGGAATACTGGCAGGGGTATTTTTACATCTATATAGCCTCTAGGACTATATATGATGTAGATTTGCCAGCCAAGGTGTCATATTGCCCTCAGGGCGCCGCGCCCCCCCCCCCCCCCCCCCAGCGCCCTGCACCCATCAGTGACCGGAGTGTGAGGTGTACATGAGGAGCAATGGCGCACAGCTGCAGTGCTGTGCGCTACCTTGGTGAAGACCGAAGTCTTCTGCCGCCGATTTTCCGGACCTCTTCATGCTTCTGGCTCTGTAAGGGGGACGGCGGCGCGGCTCCGGGAACGAACATCAAGGTCGGGTCCTGCGGTCGATCCCTCTGGAGCTAATGGTGTCCAGTAGCCTAAGAAGCCCAAACTACCACCTGTTAGGTAGGTTCGCTTCTTCTCCCCTTAGTCCCTCGCTGCAGTGAGTCTGTTGCCAGCAGATCTCACTGTAAAATAAAAAAACTAAAATATACTTTCTTTCTAGGAGCTCAGGAGAGCCCCTAGTGTGCATCCAGCTCAGCCGGGCACAAGATTCTAACTTAAGTCTGGAGGAGGGTCATAGTGGGAGGAGCCAGTGCACACCAGTTAGACCTAAAGCTTTCTTTATAGTTGTGCCCAGTCTCCTGCGGAGCCGCTATTCCCCATGGTCCTTACGGAGTCCCAGCATCCACTTAGGACGTCAGAGAAAGCAGTTGAGACCCAAAATGTAACCTCGTGTTATGACCCCCGTCACCTACCAATCCGGTTGTGACAGGAGCCACACTTCTTTGAACTGTAGTAACCATGCTCCCACCACCAAGGATCCCTCCGGAGACCTCCCCGCGTCATGTGGCAGGCTTGTCTGCCGGTCTGCGAGGTGCCTGTGAACCTCTACCATGGTATGCACCTTTGCGTGGAAATCTTGAAAAGGCTCAAAAGGACTGGAAACCGCCCCTGCCTTGAGTACGAAAGGACCGAAATGTATTTGTTTTCAGCTTCTGAAGAGCAACTGGAAGAAACGGGTTCTTGCCACCCGTAGTTTCGGAGATAATCTTCGTAAGTTCCGAACCAAAAAGGAATTCTCCTTCAAATGGAATGTCTGTCAACGTCTGTTTTGAATCAGTTAGCGTTCCAAACCCGAAGCCAGAGTGAACGCCTCGCTGTAACAGCTAGAGCAGATACACGCAACTGTAGCGAGGCAGAGTCCAACAAGGCCTCACCAACATAAGCGAGAGCCTCAGAAATTTGTTCAGCTAGCTGAATAGCCTCCGATGGGTCATCAGACTGCATGCCAGATATCACTTGAGCTAGCCAGTCATCTACGGCCTTAAGGACCCAGGCGCCAGCGCGGACTGGACGCAGAGATATACCAGATAAGGCAAAAATGGATTTAAGAATTGCCTCAATCTTCCTATCTGTTGGATCCTTCAACGTCACTGATTGTACCAAAGGGATTACGGTAGCCTTCGCCAAATGAAAAATAGGCGCATCCAACTTCGGAGCAGTTTCCCAGAATTTTGTGTTAGCTTGAAAAAGGCTGTCGAAGTCTCCGCCTCCATATCTTGAAGATTAAGAGTCTGACGGATGGCCTCTATCAATAACCTGACACCTGAACATGTAGATTTTCCTCTTCTTCCCAAGCGGAAGCATCCTCCCACTCAGAATCCAGTTCACCTTCTTCCAGAGGGGTGGCTACCAAATCTAACTACTCTCCTGGGAAGGTGATAGCGGGCAGTGGATGCTGTCGTTTAGTGGCCGCTGTGCTTGAAGCAGTCACAATTTTGCTAATAGACTGTGCCAAGTCTGAAAGACCTTTGCCCATATTTCTTGCCCATGGTGGCTCCACAGTAGATTGACCGGAATCAGTACCTGACTGGGATTGACGCAAATCAGCCATGTTACTGGCCCACAGAGGGATAGACTGATCCGTAGACCCACTAGGCTGCTCTACAGCAGGCGTCACGGAGCATGCAGTGCAGAGAGAACCAGGATCCGTACTACCCTCTGAAAGTTTGGAGCCACACTGAGAACAGGCAAGATACAAAGCTGAGCCTGCTTTCCCTTTAGCAGATTTGTCCAGTTTACTGGCCATTGTTAAACTCCATCAGTGGCCTATTAAGCAAACAATAAGTAAATTTAAAAAAATAAAAATAAAAACACACCAGACAGTAGTTCTATAGAGTTAAACTTATAAAAGATTTCCCTCTAATTATGTGTTGTAATGTTGTGTACCCCACCTGTAGAAGTCAGTGTGAGTAATAAAAGAACCTAGAGTCTATAAAAACTAAACTAACTCCACAACATATGAATAGCTGTGCTATACTTGCTAAAGGTGTTCAAGATGGAATCCTTGCGAGCAGTGATTGCGGGCCTGGAACAATGGGAGTTCATGGTCTCCCTGAATATAAAAGACGCCTAACTCCATATCCCGATTTGGCCACCTCATCAGGCTTACCTGAGGTTTGCCCTGCTGAACGATCACTACCAGTTCCAGGTGCTACCCTTTGGCCTGTCCACGGCTCCGAGGGTGTTCACGAAGGTTATGGCAAAGATGATCCAACTCTGGGTCCATGAGGTCAATGTTATCCCTTACCTGGATCTCTGGATCAAAGCAAGATCCAGGGAGCTTTTATTGCTCCATATAGACCGCACTATCCAGCTTCTGTCACACCATGGGTGGATCCTCAATTTACAGAAGTCTCACTTGGAGACAACTCAGAACTGGTGCTTTGGTTCCTGGGAACCTACAGCTGCTGGCTTTTTTTGCCTTACCTCTGGTGCCTCATGCAGTGTTTGAAGCGCCTCTGGTTCAAGATCGAAACATAGCGGTCCGAAAGGACTGAGTAGATGGCCCCCGGGTAGGGCCCCAGAGGGGAGAAACGTGGAATTCCCCGCAGTAGTTTTGGAAATCCACAAAACCAACTCAACCCTGAATAGCCACTCCCCTGAGAAAGGGAGAGAGACCACATAGACTACGCTTAGAATCTGCGTCCGCTATCCACTGGTTTAGCCATAAAGCTCTGCGCGCTGACACTGCAATGGCAGTAGTACTCATATTAATAGCGCCTATCTCTTTAATAGAGTCGCACAGGACACATGCAGTATCCTGAATGTGTTTGATCAGAGTAACCATACTCTGATATATCCCCCGCGAGGCCCTCCTGAACTGGCCCAGGTGTGAATGATGTGTGTCAACCAGCAACCCGCTATCACAGGTCTTTGTGATATACCAGCTGCTGTGGAATAGACTTCAGTGTAGTCTTCTAGTTTTCTATCCCCAGGGTTCTTCAAAGCAGAGGAGCCAGGGAACGGTAACACCACCTCTTTAGACAGGCGTGAGAGACGTCAGCCGGGGGATCTTCCCAGATTTTCCTGCCTTCAGGAGAAAATGGGAAAGTTAAGTATCTGGCCACCTGGAATTTATCAGGATTTTTCCAGGTCAACCCTAAAACATATCTAATTCCTTAGAATCAGAGAAAGTGACGTTAACCTTTTTCTGTGAGGAGAAAAATGACTGCTTTACTGCATATTCTACTGGGAGTTTTAACACATCCCTGACAGCAATTATGAGGGGCTCAAGCCCTTGTGCAGGAGATGAATCAATAATAGGTTCCATCTCCTCCACCTCCTCCTATCCCTCTTCATCAGTTAATGAAAGTAAGCAGGCAGCCCACATGTATGTGGCCCTGAGCTAGGGAGAGGGGTCTGTCCTCTGCCTCTTGCAACCAGGTCTGCTATACAGCCTGCTGCAGTCGCTGTGTCTTATGACTATCTGCAGAGGTCTGAGAGAACATGTCCGCCATCCAGGGAGTCTAACCAGGATGGCCGCTGCACCTCCCCGCCCCTCCAGCATCCTTGCAGCTTGTGAGGACTTGCAACATTGTTCATGAGAAGGGAGGGGGACAGGTTGCATGTGCAGAAAAATAAGAATTTACTTACCGATAATTCTATTTCTCGGAGTCCGTAGTGGATGCTGGGGTTCCTGAAAGGACCATGGGGAATAGCGGCTCCGCAGGAGACAGGGCACAAAAAGTAAAGCTTTAGGATCAGGTGGTGTGCACTGGCTCCTCCCCCTATGACCCTCCTCCAAGCCTCAGTTAGGTACTGTGCCCGGACGAGCGTACACAATAAGGAAGGATTTATGAATCCCGGGTAAGACTCATACCAGCCACACCAATCACACTGTACAACCTGTGATCTGAACCCAGTTAACAGTATGATAACAGCGGAGCCTCTGAAAAGATGGCTCACAACAATAATAACCCGATTTTTGTAACTATGTACAAGTAATGCAGATAATCCGCACTTGGGATGGGCGCCCAGCATCCACTACGGACTCCGAGAAATAGAATTATCGGTAAGTAAATTCTTATTTTCTCTATCGTCCTAGTGGATGCTGGGGTTCCTGAAAGGACCATGGGGATAATACCAAAGCTCCCAAACGGGCGGGAGAGTGCGGATGACTCTGCAGCACCGAATGAGAGAACTCCAGGTCCTCCTTAGCCAGGGTATCAAATTTGTAGGATTTTACAAACGTGTTTGCCCCTGACTAAATAGCCGCTCGGCAAAGTTGTAAAGCCGAGACCCCTCGGGCAGCCGCCCAAGATGAGCCCACCTTCCTTGTGGAATGGGCATTTACATATTTTGGCTGTGGCAGGCCTGCCACAGAATGTGCAAGCTGAATTGTATTACACATCCAACTAGCAAAAGTCTGCTTAAAAGCAAGAGCACCAAGTTTGTTGGGTGCATACAGGATAACAGCAAGTCAGTTTTCCTGACTCCAGCCGTCCTGGAACCTATATTTTCAGGGCCCTGACCACATCTAGCAACTTGGAGTCCTCCAAGTCCCTAGTAGGCGCAAGACACCACAATAAGCTGGTTCAGGTGAAACACTGACACCACCTTAGGGAGAGAACTGGGGACGAGTCCGCAGCTCTGCCCTGTCCGAATGGACAAACAGATATGGGCTTTTTTGAGAAAAAAACCACCAATTTGACATTCGCCTGGTCCAGGCCAGGTCCAAGAGCATGTTCACTTTTCATGTGAGATGCTTCAAATCCACAGATTTGACTGGTTTTAAACCAATGTGTTTTGAGGAATCCCAGAACTACGTTGAGATCCCACAGTGCCACTGGAGGCACAAAAGGGGGTTGTATATGCAATACTCCCTTGACAAACTTCTGGACTTCAGGAACTGAAGCCACTTCTTTCTGGAAGAAAAATCGACATGGCCGAAATTTGAACCTTAATGGACCCCAATTTGAGGTCCATAGACACTCCTGTTTGCAAGAAATGCAGGAATCGACCGAGTTGAAATTTCTTCGTGGGGCCTTCCTGGCCTCACACCACGCAACATATTTTCGCCACATGTGGTGATAATGTTGTGCGGTCACCTCCTTTCTGGCTTTGACCAGGGTAGGAATGACCTCTTCCTGAATGCCTTTTCCCTTAGGATCCGGCGTTCCACCGCCATGCCGTCAAACGCAGCTGCGGTAAGTCTTGGAACAGACATGGTACTTGCTGAAACAAGTCCCTTCTTAGCGGCAGAGGCCATAAGTCCTCTGTGAGCATCTCTTGAAGTTCCGGGTACCAAGTCCTTCTTGGCCAATCCGGAGCCATGAGTATAGTTCTTACTCCTCTACGTCTTATAATTCTCAGTACCTTAGGTATGAAAAGCAGAGGATGGAACACATACACCGACTGGTACACCCACGGTGTTACCAGAACGTCCACAGCTATTGCCTGAGGGTCTCTTAACCTGGCGCAATACCTGTCCCGTTTTTTGTTCAGACGGGACGCCATCATGTCCACCTTTGGTAATTCCCAACGGTTTACAATTATGTGGAAAACTTCCATGAAGTTCCCACTCTGCCGGGTGGAGGTCGTGCCTACTGAGGAAGTCTGCTTCCCAGTTTCCATTCCTGGAATGAAACACTGCTGACAGTGCTATCACATGATTTTCCGCCCAGCGAAAAGTCCTTGCAGTTTTTGCCACTGCCCTCCTGCTTCTTGTGCCGCCCTGTCTATTTACGTGGGCGACTGCCGTGATGTTTTATCCCACTGGATCAATACCGGCTGACCTTGAAGCAGAGGTCTTGCTAAGCTTAGAGCATTATAAATTTACCCTTAGCTATATTTATGGGGAGAAAAATCTCCAGACTTGATCACACTCCCTGGAAATTTTTTCCTTGTGTGACTGCTCCCCAGCCTCTCGGGCTGGCCTCCGTGGTCACCAACATCCAAAACTGAATGCCGAATCTGCGGCCCTCTAGAAGATGAGCACTCTGTAACCACCACAGGAGAGACACCCTTGTCCTTGGATATAGGGTTATCTGCTGATGCATCTGAAGATGCGATCCGGACCATTTGTCCAGCAGATCCCACTGAAAAGTTCTTGCATGAAATCTGCCGACTGGAATTGCTTCGAAGGAAGTCACCATTTTTTTTACCATGGCCCTTGTGCAATGATGCACTGATTTTAGGAGGTTCCTGACTAGCTCGGATAACTCCCTGGCTTTCTCTTCCGGGAGAAACACCTTTTTCTGGACTGTGTCCAGAATCATCCCTAAGCACAGGAGACTTGTTGTCGGGATCAGCTGCGATTTTGGAATCTTTAGAATCCACCCCTGCTGTTGTAACAGTATCCGAGATAGTGCTACTCCGACCTCCAACTGTTCCCTGGACTTTGCCCTTATCAGGAGATCGTCCAAGTAAGGGATAATTAAGACGCCTTTTCTTCGAAGAAGAACCATCATTTCGGCCATTACCTTGGTAAAGACCCGGGGTGCCGTAGACAATCCAAACGGCAGCGTCTGAAACTGATAGTGACAGTTCTGTACCACGAACCTGAGGTACCCTTAGTGATAAGGGCAAATTTGGGACATGGAGGTAAGCATCCCTGATGTCTCGGGACACCAGATAATCCCCTTCTTCCCGGTTCGTTATCACTGCTCTGAGTGACTCCATCTTGATTTGAACCTTTGTAAGTGTTCAAATTTTTTTAGATTTAGAATAGGTCTCACCTAGCCTTCTGGCTTCAGTACCACAATATAGTGTGGAATAATACCCCTTTTCGTGTTGTAGGAGGGGTAATTTAATTATCACCTGCTGGGAATACAGCTCGTGAATTTTTTCCCATACTGCCTCCTTGTCGGAGGGAGACCTTGGTAAAGCAGCCTTCAGGAGCCTGCGCAGGGGAAACGTCTCGACATTCCAAACTGTACCCCTGGGATACTACTTGTAGGATCCAGGAGTCCTGTACGGTCTCAGCGTCATGCTGAGAGCTTGTCAGAAGGGTTGGAACGCTTCTGTTCCTGGGAATGGGCTGCCTGCTGCAGTCTTCTTCCCTTTCCTCTATCCCTGGGCAGATATGACTCTTATAGGGACGAAAGGACTGAAGCTGAAAAGACGGTGTCTTTTTCTGCAGAGATGTGACTCAGGGTAAAAACGGTGGATTTTCCAGCAGTTGCCGTGGCCACCAGGTCCGATGGACCGACCCCAAATAACTCCTCTTCCTTTATACGGCAATACACCTTTGTGCCGTTTGGAATCTGCATCACCTGACCACTGTCGTGTCCATAAACATCTTCTGGCAGATATGGACATCGCACTTACTCTTGATGCCAGAGTGCAAATATCCCTCTGTGCATCTCGCATATATAGAAATACATCCTTTAAATGCTCTATAGTCAATAAAATACTGTCCCTGTCAAGGGTATCAATATTTTTAGTCAGGGAATCCGACCAAGCCACCCCAGCTCTGCACATCCAGGCTGAGGCGATCGCTGGTCGCAGTATAACACCAGTATGTGTGTATATACTTTTTATGATATTTTTCCAGCCTCCTGTCAGCTGGCTCCTTGAGGACGGCCCTATCTATAGACGGTACCGCCACTTGTTCTGATAAGCGTGTGAGCGCCTTATCCACCCTAAGGGGTGTTTTCCAACGCGCCCTAACTTCTGGCGGGAAAGGGTATACCGCCCATATTTTCTATCGGGGGGAACCCACGCATCATCACACACTTCATTTAATTTATCTGATTCAGGAAAAACTACGGTAGTTTTTTCACATCCCACATAATACCCTCTTTTGTGGTACTTGTAGTATCAGAATATGTAACACCTCCTTCATTGCCCTTAACGTGTGGCCCTAATAAGGAATACGTTTGTTTATTCACCGTCGACACTGGATTCAGTGTCCCTGTCTGTGTCTGTGTCGACCGACTAAAGTAAACGGGCGTTTTAAAACCCCTTACGGTGTTTTTGAGACGTCTGGACCGGTACTAATTGTTTGTCGGCCGTCTCATGTCGTCAACCGACCTTGGCGCGTGTTGACATTATCACGTAATTCCCTAAATAAGCCATCCATTCCGGTGTCGACTCCCTAGAGAGTGACATCACCATTACAGGCAATTGCTCCGCCTCCTCACCAACATCGTCCTCATACATGTCGACACACACGTACCGACACAGCACACACACAGGGAATGCTCTGATAGAGGACAGGACCTACTAGCCCTTGGAGAGACAGAGGGAGAGTTTGCCAGCACACACCAAAAACGCTATAATTATATAGGGACAACCTTATATAAGTGTTTTCCCTTATAGCATCTTTTTTATATATTTCTAACGCCAAATTAGTGCCCCCCCTCTCTGTTTTAACTCTGTTTCTGTAGTGCAGTGCAGGGGAGAGCCTGGGAGCCTTTCCTCCAGCCTTTCTGTGAGGGAAAATGGCGCTGTGTGCTGAGGAGATAGGCCCCGCCCCTTTTTCGGCGGCCTCGTCTCCCGCTCTTAACGGATTCTGGCAGGGGTTAAATATCTCCATATAGCCCCCGGAGGCTATATGTGAGGTATTTTTAGCCAAAAAAGGTTTTCATTTGCCTCCCAGGGCGCCCCCCTCCCAGCGCCCTGCACCCTCAGTGACTGCCGTGTGAAGTGTGCTGAGAGGAAAATGGCGCACAGCTGCAGTGCTGTGCGCTACCTTAAGAAGACTGAGGAGTCTTCTGCCGCCGATTCTGGACCTCTTCTCGTTTCAGCATCTGCAAGGGGGCCGGCGGCGAGGCTCCGGTGACCATCCAGGCTGTACCTGTGATCGTCCCTCTGGAGCTAATGTCCAGTAGCCAAGAAGCCAATCCATCCTGCACGCAGGTGAGTTCACTTCTTCTCCCCTAAGTCCCTCGTTGCAGTGATCCTGTTGCCAGCAGGACTCACTGTAAAATAAAAAACCTAAGCTAAACTTTTCTAAGCAGCTCTTTAGGAGAGCCACCTAGATTGCACCCTTCTCGGCCGGGCACAAAAATCTAACTGAGGCTTGGAGGAGGGTCATAGGGGGAGGAGCCAGTGCACACCACCTGATCCTAAAGCTTTACTTTTTGTGCCCCGTCTCCTGCGGAGCCGCTATTCCCCATGGTCCTTTCAGGAACCCCAGCATCCACTAGGACGATAGAGAAAGACCCAAAGAAACAGTAGATAGAAATTTAGTGCTGTATAACCCGTACTCTGTAGAGTGGGATACAGGAGGGAGACTCGCCCCACTTCCAGGATCGATCAATACGTTAGCAACCGCTGAGTGGATCCAGACGCTACTAGTGTACACTGCCGCTCCGGTAATTTTTAGTGGACACAGACGCTCAGTGAACATTAGCGCATGCAGACGCTCATGTCTGCGACCCAGTCTCTTAGCGGTAAACCTTAGTGTATACAGACGCAGCGGCCTATGCTGCGACAGAGACCCCTCGTGGAAGCGCCTGAGACGAAAGTGAGGCAATCAGTTCATGGAAAACTCACGGAAACTGGTCATGAACTGGGGGGGGGGGGGGGGGGTAAGACCGTCTTACTCCCCCCCCCCCCCCCAGGAGACCGTCTGACTCCCCACTGCTGACATCAACCCTAGGGATCGCAGCCTCAAACTGATCCTGGTGCCTTATGATCCCTAAAGCCTAGCGCTGGAGCATCTGTGGTGGCGGCGCGCCAGCTACTGTTTGGTAGTCTCCTCCCAAAACAGTGCGGCTGTGTACGAATTCCCCTTCTAAGCGGAACAGATGCCTTACCTTCTCCCCGTGCTCCGGCCACAGCCTGGTAACGTCTGCTGTACCTGCTAGTAACATCCGACACAGATGCCCATCGAGACAGCACTTGTACCGTGGGTAAGCGTTGTTGTGACCTGGCGGAGAGTTGGAGCAACTCTTTCCAATATGCGTGTAAGACGCCGTTAGGAAAGATCACTCAGAAAACATAGTAAGACTATACAAATAAATCAAATAAAGCTTAGGGCTGCCAAACACAGCAGCCCTGTGACCATGGTCCAGCTCCTGCCGCACCAAACAAAAAAACTGATTTGACCGAGTCGGTGGGCGGGGTTATATGGACGAGCCCGTTGCATCCTGGGAGGCCAGAAAGCTTGTGATCGTTTGGTGCCAATCCGCTGTCGCTCCATCATATCCCAATGTTATCCTGTGGATAACCTGTGGACCCTGCCGGAGAAATTACCAGCACACCAAGCCTAAGACTCAGGAAAACTGCAGGCTGTAACTTTATACTGTGACTCAGTGCAACACCTGTGTTTTTTTTTTCCTTATGACGACTATTTACAAGTATAATAGTTGCTCTACCAGTGGTGGCCAACCAGTGGCTCTTGAGCCGCATGCGGCTCTTTCTTAATTCAAATGTGGTTCCCAACACTCTATAGCATGTGACCACAACAGATACAAAAACCCGCTGCACTCTAGCCAGACACACAGCAGCACTACAAACTGAAAACTGAAGGAGCCAGATACTAGAGGTGAGACACCCACTGGAAAACAGAGGACATATAAGGGGCTGCTGCAATGGCACGAATACACGAGGGTGGGCTAGTTTGACACAAGGCGGAGCTGGCTGGAGTGACATAGGAGGGTGGTAGCAGGAGTGACACATGGGAGAGCTGGCTGAGGTGACACAGCAGGGTCCTGGCAGTAGTGACACATGGGAGAGTTGGCTGAGGTGACACAGGGGGGTGCTGGCAAGTGACTCACGGGGAGCTGGCTGGAGTGACATAGGAGGGTGTTAGCAGGAGTGACACATGGGGGAGCTGGCTGGAGTGACAGCAGAGTGTTGGCTGGAGTGACACATAGGGGAGCTTAAGTTTATTATGTGAATCTGGCTTTTTCAGTTATTTTATGTGAAAGTTGCTTTTTCAGTGGATCAGGTGTTAAAAATTTGTTTTATGTTGTTCTGGCTTTTTCAATATATTTTATACCAGGGATGTGGTCTAGCAGGCACAAGGCCACATTCCATTTTTGCATGTGTGCCTTCGGCTCGATGTCGGCTCTTTCACGTACCTAACAAGGTTTTTTGGCTCTTTGTCACTGACTAGTTGGCCACCCCTGCTCTACCCCTTTCTAACACCCCTATATGTATCTGGAGCGTTGGAGCTGTGTGCCTGCTGCTGGAAGCAAAGGAAGGCGCCAAGAAGCCACTGGACCCGCTCTGAGGTAGCTGCGCCCCCCTGCAATGGCACCGGAGCTATACACTTATTTATACTGGCAAATGTCTCCTTTTGGTGTAAATCATAATAAATACCTGTTTTTACAACCGCGTGCCAGTGTACACAAGGGGGTATAGCGGGTCCCCCCCAGGAGGGTCCGATATGTTGCCCATGCGTTTTTGCCGCACCAAGAACCGGGGGGACACCCCCTAGAGGAGCCCCCGGTTTCTGCTCACCACTGTCGCCACCTTCAGGCAATGTTAGGGGTGTGCAGCCTGTAGCGATTGTGACCGCAAAGGCACAGTGCCCTGCTGTACAACAACCTTTCACGGCGATGGTCCTGCAGCGAGGAAGCGGCTCTAACACCTCACAAGGCCTGTGACCCCCCCCCCCCTTGCAGATATTGAGACTTAATGAAAGTTGTATAGAGCTCAATTAGACAGCAATTTGGGGACAATATGGTTTAAGACCCTTTGTGAGGAGAGAAGAGGATTAGAAGTCATAATGTGTGGTTCTGTAAAGAAACACTTATAGCAGACTTTCACACACTACTACAGAAGCTAGCATGGTGTCTGAAATTGGAAACCGAACATTCAGCTGATTTGCACATGACCGATACTAAACAAAATGAGACAGTGCAGATATTTTAAAATAACTTACTCTTTCTGTAGCAACATTTGATTCTTGCTTAAACTTCTGAAGGGTACCCATCAACAGGCCAAATATACGCCGATTTCTAGAGAGGTAAGGTGGAAGAAAAAAAAAATACAAACCATCCAATATATTACAGTATAATATGTATCAGTCTAACGAAACAGACATGAAAAGTAATGGAATGCTTGCAAAAGGAATAATTTATTGTTACGATTACACTTAGACCATACAGTTTTAGGGTACCACAGATAATGCTAAAACAAATAAACGCAACTTTGTCAATGCTACAACTTGCAAAATCCATAAGGGGTCAGAATTACTTTGTTATTGTCCATTGTGATTCAAGTAAAAGGGAACCATGGTCTGTATGATAGTGTCTGGTATGTTCCTCTTATAACATAAGTCTTTATAAAGAGTGTTTAATAATTCTGAGCTATGCTGGCACAGTCATTTCTTAATCTGTTACACTGTACTTAAGGCATCAGCACTGGTGAAATCTGCATTCACCATCATGTCCGTATAGTGAGGTATTAAGAGACAACAAAAACTTGAGTTTAAAAAGATCCAGGGGTACACTGCTGCTGCCACTACCATCACCAACCCCCTCAGACAAATTTTATGGAAAAAATTGTTGACATTTTAATTCTACAGGGTTTTACCTCTGCTTTCCTTTTTCGTCCATGTTCTGATCTTGTATAAGATCTCGGCGTGTACGTTCCTTGGAGGTAGCAACCACTGAGGACTGCAACGCTGGCTATATGGTGTGGGGGGGGGGGAATAAAAAATAGCACATTGACTGAAAGTTTTATCTTAAATTTTAACACACTCCCATTTTTACCCACTACCAAAAAAAACAGACACAAAAAACAAACATACTTTTTTATCATCCTCCTCCTCAGCGTCGCTTTCCTGGCGTGACTCTCTCCTCGGCCGACGGTCCCCACTCAGCCTGAGAAAAAGTAATGGAGTTTACATAACGCTGCATCATGATTTTCATGACAGGTGGCCATCAGTAAATCTAAAGTCTGTCAAAAACCTCAAACTTCTTGATTAGACGGGGAAAAAAAAAAATGTTTCATATAAAAAATGCTCACTTATTCTCATTATATTTTGCTTTCCCTCAACACTGTATATAATAAAATGAAAAGTAGCTGCTCACAAGACTACAAAAACTACAAAATACTTTGAGAAAAAACAAACATTTCTTGCTAGTGAAGTTTAAAGGCTTTTTCATTTAGCAACTGAAGTAACGCTGAGCAGAACTAGATAAAAAGGCCAGTAT
Source organism: Pseudophryne corroboree (assembly GCF_028390025.1). Lineage (NCBI taxonomy): Eukaryota > Metazoa > Chordata > Amphibia > Anura > Myobatrachidae > Pseudophryne > Pseudophryne corroboree. Next base: position 73,466,173 of record NC_086455.1, on the reverse strand, counting down.
TTTAGAAAACCAGGCTCCTTGGCAGCTATAGAGTGATGAAAAAGAATTAAATGGTCATATTCACTATAATTTCATTGGGGAATTTTACAGCCATAAGTTGAAAAGCTTTTATATTAGACTGTAGTATACCAAATGAATAGATTAGAACCTATACCCAATAATCATAAAAAGTCTTCACCTGCTCAATGCACCTTCAAAGTCCCGCTGTTTGGCTGGGGGTCCTCCTCCACTATCCGAGAGTCCACGCCTAAGGATGGAAATATAAGGTAAAGTGCTACCAGAACTGACATAACAAAAAGTTAAAACCTTAAAAATCAAGAGAATAAACATTACAGTAACAATTTCAACAGATTTAAAGTCTACTGTTAATACTGAATATAAAATCCACATACCGTAGCACAATGCCACCACGGCCTCTACCTCCAATTGCATTTGGACCTGTGATGGTCAGCCGTCTTGCTGGTGCAGGCCTGCAACACAAAACCAAATACATAATGAACCCCATAGCAACGTACAAAAACAAACAAAAAAAAAAAAAAAACAACAACTGATAACAAGACAATCATGTTTTTTTTTCTGTATTTACCATAGACTAGCACATAAGCGTCATGGGAAAAAAATACAAAGTTATTCAAAGAATTGCAACAAAATTATTTTTTTCAATGAGCTGCTCGAGCACCATCTTACTGGGCTCCATGGGTCCAATTACTAGCAAGGGGTGGGGTTCTTGTAACTATCTGAATGGCTGCTACAGTTTGACCTACGTGTGAAGGTGCTAATAGGGGACAGCATGCTGAAATAAACCAAAATTTGTCTGAATAAAATTTTTTTTTTTTTTACATTTCTGGCAAATGATCCTAAATAATATAAAGCTTTCGCTGCTCCTCACGTGTGTGAGTGTGTGTGTGAGTGTGTGAGTGTGTGAGTGAGTGAGTGAGTGAGTGAGTGTGAGTGAGTGATGGGGGGACGGGAATTACAGTTATGCTGTACCATCATTTTGACAGGCTGGTATCTAGTCACTTGATAAAAAAAAAAATGATCTGAATAAGGGCTCATGCCCAGACCACAGCAGCAAAGCAGTCTTTGCTAATAACAGAACCTTAGAAGAACCTTCTTAATGGTTCACAGCAGCATAATGTACCGAATGAGCATTCTCACATAACCCCATCATATAGCAAGCACAGACAGATCTCAGTGCTAAAGGAATGCCAAAATAAACGCAGCGTACTGTTTCATTAGATTAATCCACAGGTTCTCAAACTTGGTCCTCAGGACCCCACACAGTGCATGTTTTGCAGGTCTCCTTCACAGAATCACAAGTGACATAATTAGCTCCACCTGTGGAACTTTTAAAAATGTGTCAATGAGTAATTAATGCACCTGCTGGGTTACCTGCAAAACATGCACTGTGTGGGGTCCTGAGGACAGAGTTTGAGAACCACTGGATATTTAATAAGCAAGAGTAATGCCTAAAATGTGGTATGAGGGTAATTGTACATAATACCTATGCAAGTTGCTTTTTATTTAATATGGAACATATTCTCAAAAAAAATAAAAAATATATATATAAAAAAAAAAAAAAATAAGGAAACCACTGTGTAAGGTCTTTTATGGAAACTGAAGTGACTATTGCATATTCTAGCAACTAAGCTCGAGTGCTGCTTAAGGGGGGGTACATAAGGAGCAATTACTTAATTTCTAAGCAATCTTGACTAGATTGCTTAGAAATTAAGCAAACATTGCTCCATGTGAAGTGGTGCCGGCGACACCAATGCGCAGTCCCGCGCGTCGCTATCGCCGGCTCTAGATTGGGCAGGCATGCCTGCCCAATCTATTGAGATCGCTCACTTCACTGGGTGAAGTGAGCTTTTTTTCTTCCACCCCTCACTCGCTCACCACACATCTCTGGGATAAATCTACCCGTGTGTACGGGGCTTTACAAAGACCTTAATGCGATTAATGTGTCTTCTGCGATCCTTCAGATAAAGGGCCAGATTCAATTAGCTGCGGGCTAATTTGTCTGCCAGGGCTATTCACTTACCGCCTGCACTATGCACTTGGATTTCAAGACTGATGAGGATCAAGCAGAAATGTGCGGTAAAGTGTCTTTATCATGGGTACAGCAAACACTAACCTATTACTCTGGGTACTTATACCGGGACCCATGGGTTAACATGTCAGATTTTCCACACAAAGAAAAAAAAAAAAACACAACAACACACGGGACTGCAATTGAATAGCCTTAGTCGTTGAGACTGGCGGTTATGATGGATTCTCCCATTCACCACTCAACTCAGAATCCTCCATCTAAATACTGTGAGCTTCAGTGCTATAAACGGCTGTCTGTAACAAATGGGCAACAGCCCAGGAAAGCCATCAGCATGTAGTAGCCCTGTTACTCATGCTAAGAAAGCAGCACATCAGTGAAATATTCCCCGGCCTAGCTGGTAGTGCAGAGCTCTGCAGCCACTCACCAGAATATAACGGCAAGTTGATTTTGTCGTTATCGGCTTTAAATAGACTTCTATCAGAATTTAATATGAAGGCACAATACACAGACTTTCCTAGAACATACAGACTGCACAGATAGGGCTGTGTTAAGGAATTGCACTCTTGACATCAGTGCTGCAAGACAATGCCGACCATTAGTCCAACCGTCCACATTTACAAACCCACTTTGCAGTGACAGCATAACGTACACACCATCCGCAGCACACACGGGGGCAAATTTATTAAGCCTGGTGAAGTGATAAAGTGGAAGGTGATAACGCACCGGCCAATCAGTTTTAACTGCCATGTTACAGGCTGGGTTTGAAAAACGACAGTTAGGAGCTGACTGGCTGATGCGTTATCACCTTCCACTATCACTTCACCAGGCTTAATACATCTGCCTCACGGTCCTAGGCTGGCTGCAGCTTCATTAGGTTAGAATTGTTGGAGAAGCTGTTAATACAACGGGCTATAACGCACAGCAAACGAATGAATGAACGAACGCACTCCGAGCGGTCATATCCAAGCACTGCCTCTGAGGCGCACATGCAGCAGCTGGGCCAGGCTCCCGGTCTCATCCAGGCCGAGACTCTGCAGAGCAAAAACATGGGGGCCTCCCGCCTCACAAGACCATCCATACACCGTGCAGCCCGCGTCTGAGGGCCACGACCATGCGGCTCCTGTCTGCCCGCGGCCAGGGCCACGCCTCCGGGCCCACACGGGCCTCCTGCTCACCTGGTGTCGTTGGGGTCGCGCCCGGTCAGCTTCCGGATGTTTTCGTCCACGCTTTTCAGGCTCTCCTTCGCTTTTTCCAGCTGCTCCTGCAGGGTGCGCACGGCGACCGCCATCTTGTCCTCCCAACTCCGCCTGTCTCAGTCACTTCCGGGTTGTGCGCGTATAAATCGTAGGCGCGCCCGAGAGAGAAGGAAGTGTCGTCAGTGAGAACTTGACTTCTCCCGCCCCTTACAGTGCTAACCAATCCGGGGAGGGGCGTGGCAGAGACACCCGCCTACTAGCTGTCTGGGTCTGGATTGGAGCAAGAACAGCCACCACATGACCACACTGCCGAGAGCTTGGAATATTATGAATGTCTCTCAGACTCAGTCACTTCACAAGAGGTTTTAGTGCTACATGCATACATCGCAACGTGACCCATTCCGGGTGGGACAAAATGCTCCTCTTCTGGACTTCTTTCTTAATTTATGATTGCCCTCACCTGTGTTGAACTAATTAATTGATAAGAAAGGTGTTTCACCACAAGTGATGGCAATCATACATTAAGAGGGAAGTACATGAAAAGAGCATTTCTCTTACGTCCTAGAGGATGCTGGGGACTCCAAAAGGACCATGGGGTATAGACGGGATCCGCAGGAGCTTGGGCACACTAAAAAGACTTAAGACTGGGTGTGAACTGGCCCCTCCCTCTATGCCCCTCCTCCAGACCTCAGTTAGACTTTGTGCCCAGGAGTGACTGGATGCACACTAGGGGAGCTCTCCTGAGTTTCTCTAGGAAAATACTTTTTGTTAGGTTTTTTATTTTCAGGGAGCCCTGCTGGCTACAGGCTCCCTGCATCGTGGGGGAGAGAAGCAGACCTACTTCTGTGAGTTTCAAGGCTCTGCTTCTCGGCTACTGGACACCATTAGCTCCAGAGGGTTCGATCACTTGGTGCGCCTAGCTGCTTGCTCCCGGAGCCACGCCGTCACCCCCTCACAGAAGCCAGAAGTCAGAAGTCGGGTGAGTATGAGAAGAACAGAAGACTTCAGTGACGGAAGGTAAAGCACAGCGGTAACGCTCCCACACACATCACCAACGGTAGTCACTGGATGCAGGGCGCTGGGGGGGGGCGTGTTACTGAGCCGGCAAAAGATCGTAGGTGCCGAGGCACTTTATTACAGACCCCCACCGGGTATTTTTTGTATGTTTAAATTTGTCGGGCCGAAGCCGCCGGGAAGGGGGCGGAGCTTCGGTCCGCAGCTCACTCGCGCGCCATTTGCTCCCTACACAGCACCGAGGGAGAGACGCTGCCGGGACCTCCACGTTTTCTGCAAGTATAGGGGGCATCTCCAGTGGGGAGCCGCTGTGGGGTACCAATTGTGAATTATAAGGCAGCGCTGGGTACACTTAATCTTCTGTGTCCCAATACAGGCGCTGGGGTGTGAGCTGGCATACTCCCTCTGTCTCCTCTTCTGGGCTGAATTGTGGGCCTGTCACCTTGCTGGGACGGTTCTGGGTGTTGTGGGTGTCGGTACTGCGTGTCGACATGTCGGAACCTGAATGTTATTCACCAGAGGAGGTTATAGGAGGTGGGGATGCGGGGCTAGAGCTAGCACTGTTGACGCAGCCGACTCCTGATTTACTAGCACTCCTTACTACAATAAATTCCAATGTAGCTTCTTTATCTAAGAGGTTAGATAAGTCTGAGTCACAGACCCAGGTGTGGAAAAAATCTATGGAGGAGGCTTTATCTCAGGTACAGACCCCATCCGGGTCCCATAAGAGGCCTTTTACTCAGGTGGGGGATACGGATACCGACACGGACTCTGATTCCGAGGTCGATTTCACTGAGGCGGCGTTACATCCACGTTTGGTTAAGAGTATTCAGTACATGATTGTGGCTGTAAAGGATGTGTTGCAGATTTCTGATGAACCTGCGGTGCAGGAAACAAGGATTTGCTTATTCAAGGGGAAGAAACCTGAGGTAAAGTTTCCCCCCTCTCATGAAATGAATACTCTTTGTGAAAAGGCTTGGGAATCGCCGGATAAGAAATGGCAGATTCCCAAGAGGATTTTTATGGCGTATCCTTTTCCCTCTGATGACAGGGAAAAATGGGAGACATCTCCAACCGTTGATAAAGCTCTATCCCGTTTGTCTAAGAAGGTGGCGCTTCCGTCTCCTGACACGGCAGCTCTCAAGGATCCGGCGGATCGCAAGTTGGAGACGTGTCTGAAGTCCATTTTCGCTAATACGGGTGCATTGCTCAGACCTGCTGTGGCGTCGGTATGGGTGAGTGGTGCTATTGCTAAATGGGCGGAGAATTTAGCTAGTGACATGGATACTCTTGATAAAGGTAATGTCCTTCTAACTCTCGGTTATATTAAGGACGCTGCAGATTACCTGAAGGACGCGGCAAGGGACGTCTGTCTCTTGGGATCAAAGACCAATGCCATGTCGATATCTGCCAGGAGGGCCTTGTGGATCCATCAATGGAATGCTGATGCCGACTCCAAGAGGTCTATGGAAGCTCTACCCTTTAAAGGTACGGTCTTGTTTGGGGACGGCCTGGCGGACCTAGTCTCGACCGCGACTGCGGGTAAGTCCTCTTTTCTTCCTTATGTTCCCACACAACAGAAGAAGGCAACACATCAGCAAATGCAGTCCTTTCGTCACAATAAATACAGGCGTGGAAAGGGTTCGTCTTTCCTCGCCTGAAAGGGTAGAGGACGGGGAAGAAAAATTCCTGCAACCTCAGGTGCACAGGACCAGAAGTCCTCCCCGGCTGCTACCAAGTCCACCGCATGACGCTGGGGCTTCCCTGGGGGAGTCCAGACCGGTGGGGGGCCGTCTTCAGGTGTTCAGCCAGGTCTGGATTCAATCAGACCTGGATCCTTGGGTGTTAGAAATAGTGTCTCAAGGATACAAACTGGAGTTTCAGGAGATTCCCCCTCACCGGTTCTTCATTTCGGCATTACCAGTGGTTCTTCCGGACAAGGAGGTGGTCCGGGCGGCCATTCAAAAATTGTGTCTACAGAGGGTCATTGTTCCCGTCCCTCCGTCCCAGCAGGGGGAGGGGTTCTACTCGAGCCTCTTTGTGGTACCGAAACCGGATGGTTCGGTCAGACCAATTCTAAATCTAAAATCCCTCAATCCGTACTTGAAAGTCTTCAAGTTCAAGATGGAATCCTTTCGAGCGGTGATTGCCAGCCTGGAGGGGGGGATTTTATGGCGTCAGTCGACATAAAGGATGCCTACTTACATGTGCCGATATATCCTCCGCATCAGGCTTTCCTCAGGTTTGCGATACAGGATTCTCATTACCAATTTCAGACGTTGCCGTTGGGGCTTTCCACGGCTCCGAGGATTTTCACCAAGGTCATGGCGGAAATGATGGTTCTTCTTCGCAAACAAGGGGTTTCAATTATCCCGTACTTGGACGATCTCCTGATAAAGGCGAGGTCCAAGGAACGATTGCTGACAAGTGTAGGGTTGTCTCAATCGGTTCTGCGACAACACGGATGGGTCCTCAAATTGCCGAAATCCCAGTTGATTCCGACCACTCGGCTTCCTTTTCTGGGCATGATTCTGGACACAGAGTTACAGAAGGTAATCCTTCCAGAAGAAAAGGCTCTGGAATTGCAGACGATGGTCAGAGAACTTCTGAAGCCGACGAGTGTGTCGATCCATCATTGTACTCGGGTTCTGGGGAAGATGGTTTCGGCGTACGAAGCCATTCCATACGGCAGATTTCACGCCCGCGTGTTTCAGTGGGACTTGCTGAGCAAATGGTCTGGGTCTCATCTACACATTCACCGGAAGATAAGTCTATCTCCCAGAGCCAGAATTTCTCTCCTGTGGTGGCTACAACCTCATCACCTCCTGGGGGGACGCCGATTCGGTATCCAGGATTGGGTACTTCTGACAACAGATGCAAGTCTCCGGGGCTGGGGCGCAGTCACCCAAGGAAGAAATTTCCAGGGAAAATGGTCGCTCCAGGAAGCCTGTCTCCACATAAATGTTCTAGAGTTAAGAGCCATTTACAACGGCCTGCTCCAAGCAAGAAGTCTTCTTCAGGGTCGACCGGTCCTGGTACAGTCAGACAACATCACAGCGGTGGCCCATATAAACCGGCAAGGAGGAGCAGAGCAGCAATGGCGGAGGCCACAAAGATACTTCGCTGGGCGGAACAACACGTCAGCGCACTGTCAGCAGTTTTCCTACCGGGGGTGGACAACTGGGAAGCGGATTTCCTCAGCAGACACGACCTCCATCCGTGGGCTCTGCACCAAGAAGTATTTGCAGAAGTGACAAGACGCTGGGGAATTCCGTTGATAGACATGATGGCGTCTCGTCTCAACAAGAAGCTCCCAACGTATTGTTCCAGGTCAAGGGACCCACAAGCCATGGCGGTGGACGCCCTGGTGTCTCCGTGGGTCTTCCAGTCGGTGTAGGTGTTCCCTCCTCTTCCTCTCATTCCAAAGCTGCTGGGGATCATTCGTCGAGCAAGGGTTCAGGCGATTCTCGTCGTCCCAGATTGGCCAAGAAGGGCCTGGTACCCGGATCTTCAGGACTTATTGGTGGAAGATCCTTGGCTGCTTCCTCTAAGAGAGGATCTGTTGTTACAGGGTCCATGCGTGTTTCCGGACTTACCGCTGCTGCGTTTGACTGCATGGAGGTTGAGCGCCAGATCTTAGCTCGTAAGGGTATTCCCAGGGAGGTCATTCCAACTCTCATTAAGGCTAGGAAAGAGGTTACGGCGAAACACTATCACCGTATCTGGAGGAAATATGTTTCCTGGTGTGAGGTTAAAAAGGCTCCTGCGGAGGAGTTTCACTTAGGTCGTTTTCTCCACTTTTTACAGGCGGGTGTAGATGCAGGCCTGAAATTGGGTTCCATCAAAGTGCAAATTTCGGCTTTGTCTATTTTCTTTCAAGAAGAGTTAGCTGCCCTCCCAGAGGTTCAGACTTTTGTGAAGGGTGTAATGCATATCAATCCACCGTTTGTACCGCCTGTAGCGCCATGGGACCTTGATGTCGTCTTACGGTTCCTCATGTCTTCCTGGTTTGAACCTTTGCGGACGGTTGAATTAAAATTTCTCACTTGGAAGGTTGTTATGCTTTTGGCGCTGGCATCTGCCAGGCGAGTATCGGAATTGGCAGCTTTATCTCATAAGAGTGCGTACTTGATTTTTATGCGGATAGGGCGGAATTGAGGACTCGTAAACAATTTCTACCGAAGGTGGTTTCGTCATTTCACATTAACCAACCTATTGTGGTTCCGGTAGCTACGGAAGAAGTGGCGATTCCAAAATCTCTGGATGTTGTAAGAGCGTTAAAAGTTTACGTTTCTAGGACAGCTGTTACTAGGAAAACTGAAGCGTTGTTTGTTTTGTATGCGGCCAACAAGGTTGGTCATCCCGCGTTAAAACAGACTATTGCACGCTGGATTTGTAGTACGATCCAGCAAGCTCATTCTTCGGTGGGGTTGCCGGTGCCGAAGTCGGTTAAAGCCCATTCTACCAGAAAGGTGGGCTCATCTTGGGCGGCTGCCCGAGGTGTTTCGGCACTACAGCTTTGCCGAACGGCTACTTGGTCGGGTTCGAACACTTTTGCTAAATTCTATAAGTCCGATACCCTGGCCGATGAGGACCTGGCGTTTCCTCAGTCGGTGCTGCAGAGTCCGCACTCTCCCGCCCGTTCTGGAGCTTTGGTATAATCCCCATGGTCCTTTTGGAGTCCCCAGCATCCTCTAGGACGTAAGAGAAAATAGGATTTTGGTACTCACCGTTAAATCCTTTTCTCCTAGTCCGTAGAGGATGCTGGGCGCCCGTCCCAGTGCGGACTATTACTTGCATTATATATTTTCTTACTGGTTAAGTTCGTTTATACACGACTTGTGTATTGGTTTGTTGCAGCTGGTTGCTGGAGTTTTATGCATACTGTTATCTGGTTTGGCGTTATTCCGGTTGTACGGTATGTTTATGGTGTGGCCTGGTAATTTGGTAGCCCTTACTTAAGACAAAAATCTTTCCTTGTAATGTCCGTCTCTCCTGGGCACAGTTCCTATAACTGAGGTCTGGAGGAGGGGCATAGAGGGAGGGGCCAGTTCACACCCAGTCTTAAGTCTTTTTAGTGTGCCCAAGCTCCTGCGGATCCCGTCTATACCCCATGGTCCTTTTGGAGTCCCCAGCATCCTCTACGGACTAGGAGAAAAGGATTTAACGGTGAGTACCAAAATCCTATTTTATCTCTCCTGGAATTGGTCATTTTAGGAGGTATGCAACGAGTTTTCCAGTCACTGTGATTGATGCAGTTGTTATTGTGAGCTGATATTCTGTCTAGAGATATACTGACCAGTACTAATAGTGATTTCTGGCTGGGTTGGAGATTTTAAACTACTGTAACTTTAAAATCTGAGCTCCTCCCCCTGCAACCCCACAATTCCAGTGTTCTTTAGGTGCCTCAAGGGGATCGGTATGGTATACTGCCGCACGGGATGCCGATGGTCAGTACGCTCCCCACAGATTCTATTCGCCCTGTATGCGTGTCATGGCCACCCATAGAGGGGCAATCACCTACTTCGTCGGTATACCGGCGTCGTTATGGTGCCCCAGTCGGGATCCGGCAGACCACCGGAATCCAAAGACAGTGCACAACCTCAGCTTTCTAGAGGGTGCTGGACGTAGTCTGTATCACCTTAATTTTATGTTCTCTCATACATCCTGACACCAGGTGAATTGCTACCATGAGAAATACCATATGACACATGATGGCAGGAAGGTTTAGAACAAGAGACTGAAAGTTCATCCTTGCAGTCTCGCTTCGCTCGCTACGTTCCGTCTTGATGGCTCGCTCTGCTTCGCTCTCAACAGATTACTAAAGGGAATAGATGTTGACGTGAATAGTAAAATTGCTAGCCCACCGACTTTGCCCTTTCCTCTGGCGTTGCAGTTCACATGGTATTTAACATGGTATTGTGCTGTTCACATGGTCCCAAGGGGCCGCCATGTTACATGCAGGGGGTGGAGCCAAACGCTGGCGCTTTTGGAGACTTCCATCTCCGTGCTAGTACTACCCTGCTGCTGTAAAGGAATTGATCGCTTGTAGACATGCTGTATGTATGTAGTATCCAGTTATATCGGGTTGGGATTGAAATGCCAGCAATCAGGATGCCGGCAGTCATAATACCAACTGCGCCCAAAAGGGGAAGGTAAGTATACTTACCCTAGCCCAATGGCCCCTAACCCCCCTCCCTACAGCCTAAACCAAACCCCACCCCCACCCCGCAGCCTATCCCATATCCTCCCAGGGTGTACCTAAACCTAACCCCCCGCCCCACAAACTAACCCTATGTCTCCCCCCGCAGCCTAAACCTAACCTCTGCCCCCCCACCTCCTTAGAGGCTAACCTGTGTGACGGGTAGCAGACACTCGTTCGGGGTCCCAGCGGTTGGGATTCCGTCACTGGGCTTGTGACCCTATTCGGGATGCCAGTGATGACCCTATTCGGGCTACTATCCAAAAGATGGTCAGCTGGCTCTTCTTGCTATCTACATACTTTACCCTCACAGGGTGGTGGTCCGGGGGTGCACCAGACCACCCATTAGCTTTAAACCCGATTTATTAATTTATTAGTTTAATTAATGTCCTCCCGGTCAGGAATGCATTTGCTGACCGGGAGGACAATACCTGCACTGCAGCTCCGCCCCCTGTGTGTTACCATCCAGTTGAGTTCTGTTGCGGTGTGCGCACTCTCCGCACTCACCCGCCCCCGGTCGCCAGATTAAAAGTTCTCCGTTCTTCACATATTTGCTTTACTTTATCCACTACACTACAATGACCATCCAAGGGTTGACGCTACAGTGGCGAGTTTAGCTAAACACACAGCTCTTCCTGTTCATGGCTCCGTGTTTTTTAAAGATCTGCTAGTACACTAAAATTTGTGCGGTTGTCTCAAGTCCATTTTTATAGGCCCCAGAGTCATCATCCAATCTTTATTTGTCGCTGGCATGGGTGACTCTAGTTAGGGAATAATGGGCCATAAAGCTCATTAAGGGTCCTTACAGCATTTTATTTTTTCAGAAATTCCCTACCTGAAATTGGTGTAACCACTGAATTTGGGCCAGAAAAACATGCCATTATTGCTCAGGCTACCCGTGGAAAAAGGAGATTTATGGTAAGAACTTACCTTTGTTAAATTTCTTTCTGCGAGGTACACTGGATTCCACAGGGAATAACATCAGGGTGTAGAGTAGGACTGATCCGAGGCACCAACAGGCTAAAAGCTTTGACTGTTCCCAAGATGCTCAGCGCTGCCTCCTCTATAACCCCGCCTCCATGCACAGGAGCTCAGTTTTGTTAACCAGTCCAATGCAGTAGCAGGTAAAAGAGACAACAACTGTTAGTAGCCACGTACACCACATTCTCACAACAGGAGAAGGTATCAGCGGCTAATGCCATACAAACCCAAAGAAGCTAAGTGCGTCAGGGTGGGCGCCCTGTGGAATCCAGTGTACCTCGCAGAAAGAGATTTAACAAAGGTAAGTTCTTACCATAAATCTCTTTTTCTGCAGCGGGGTGCACTGTATTCCACAGGGAATAACATCGGGGATGTCCTAAAGCAGTTCCTTATGGGAGAGGACGCACTGTAGCGGCCACAAGAACCCGGCGTCCAAAGGAAGCATCCTGGGAGGCGGAAGTATCGAAGACATAGATTCTTATGAACGTGTTCACTGAGGACCACGTAGCCGCCTTGCACAATTGTTCAAGGGTCGCACCACAGCGGGCCGCCCAAGAAGGTCCAGCAGACCGAGTAGAAGGGGCTTTGATGGTAGCAGGGACTGGAAGGCCAGCCTGTACATAAGCATGTGCAATCACCATTCTAATCCACCTGGCCAAGGTCTGCTTGTTAGCAGGCCAGCCACGTTTGTTTAAACCACACAGTACAAAGAGAGAATCAGACTTCCTAACGGAGGCTGTCCTCTTCACATAGATACGGAGAGCCCGTACCACATCCAAAGACCGCTCTTTGAAGGATAAATCTGGAGAGACAAAGGCCGGAACCACAATCTCCTGGTTAAGGTGAAAAGAAGACACCACCTTAGGTAGATAACCAGCAGAACCGCCCGGTCACAGTGAAAAATCAGATTGGGGGACCTACAAGACAAGGAACCCAAATCTGATACCCATCTAGCAGAGACAATAGCCAGCAGAAACAAGACCTTGAGGGAAAGCCACTTAAGGTCCGCAGATTCAAGAGGTTCAAACGGAGACTCTTGCAGAGCCTCCAGAACAACCGACAAATCCCAAGGAGCCACTGGTGGGACATAGGGAGGTTAAATCCGTAAAACACCCTGAGTGAATGTATGAACATCAGGCAGTCACAAGTTTTCTCTGAAACCATATCGACAAGGCAGAAATATGAACCTTGAGGGAGGCCAGCCGAAGGCCCAAGTCCAGGCCGTGTTGTAGGAAGGCCAAAAGTTTGGCCGTGTTAAACTTGTAAACGTCATGATAGATGTGCACCAAGCAAAGTAAGAATTCCAAACCCTATGGTAAAGCTGAGCATAAGCCAGCTTACGGGCCTTCAACATAGTTTGAATGACGCCTCAGAAAACTCTTTGGCCCTCAGTACGGAAGCTTTAAGAGCCACGCCGTCAAAGCCAGTCGGGCCAAATCCTGGTAAACCCACAGGCCCTGAACAAGGAGGTCTGGTTGTTGCGGAAGCAGAAGCGGATGCTCTAGCGAGAGACCCTGTAGGTCTGAGAACCAATGTCGTTTGGGCCATGCTGGAGCTATTAGAAGAAGGATTCCTCCTTCTTGCTTGAACTTCCTAACTACTCTGGGCAAGAGTGACACCGGAGGGTACACATACGGTAGCCGAAAGTTCCATGGAATTGCCAGTGCGTCCACGAACGCCACTTAAGGATCCCTTGTTCCTGCTCCAAAGACCGGAACCTTGTGATTGTGTCGAGATAACCAGGGCGAGTTCTAAGAACCGCACAGTCATGATGAAAAATCAGAAAGGGTGACCAACAGGATAAGGCACCCAACTCCGAAACCCTTCTAGCAGAGGCAATAGCCAGCAAAAATAAGACCTAAAGTGTTAGCCATTTAAGATCCACAGACTCAAGAGGTTCAAACGGAAACTCTTGTAGGGCATCCAGAACAACCGACAAATCCCAAGGAGCCACAGGAGGAACATAGGGAGTTTCAATCCGTAAAACATCCTGAGTAAAGGTATGAATGTCAGGCAGAGTTGCAATCTTTCTCTGAAACCATACCGACAAAGCTGAAATATGAACCTTGAGGGAGGCCAGACGAATGCCTAAGTCCAGGCCCTGTTGCAGAAAAGCCAAAAGTTTGGCAGTACTGAACTTGTAAGCATCATAATTCTTAGCCGCACACCAGGTGAAGTAAGAATTCCAGACCCTATAATAAATCGGAGCCGAAGCCGGTTTACGGCTTTCAACATAGTTTGAATGACCGCCTCAGAAAATCCTTTGTCCCTCAGAACTGAAGCTTCAAGAGCCACGCCGTCAAAGCCAGTCGGGCCTGATTCTGGTAAACACAAGGGCACTGAACGAGGAGGTCTGGGCGTTGCGGAAGTAGAAGAGGACACTCTATCAAGAGACCCTGCAGATCTGAGAACCAATGCCGTCTGGGCCACGCTGGAGCGATTAGAAGTAGCAATCCTCCTTCTTGCTTGAACTTCCTTATAACCCAGGGCAGGAGTGACACTGGAGGGAACACGTATGGCAGCCGAAAGTTCCATGGAATTGCCAGTGTGTCCACAAACGCTGCTTGAGAATCCCTTGTCCTTGCTCCGAAGACCGGAACCTTGTGATTGTGTCGAGATGCCATCAGGTCTACACCTGGTAGGCCCCACTTGTCCACTAGGAGTTGAAAGACTTCCGGATGATGACTCCACTCTCCGGCGTGTACGTCCTGATGACTGAGGAAGTCCGCTTCCCAGTTGAGGACCCCCGGAATGAACACTGCCAATATGGCTGGCAGATGGCGTTCCGCCCATTGAAGAATCTTTGACACTTCCATCATTGCCATGTGGCTTCGAGCGCTGCCTTGATGATTTATGTTTGCCACCGTGGTGGTGTTGTCTGACTGTGCTTGAACAGGCCTGTGCAGTACCAGATGCCGGGCCAGTTTCAGAGCATTGAACACTGCCCGCAATTCCAGAATGTTTATTGGGAGGAGAGACTCCTCCCTGGTCCACCGACCCTGAAGAGAGTGTTTCTCCAACACCGCGCCCCAACCCCACAGACTGGCATCTGTCATCAGAAGGACCCAGTTGGAGATCCAGAAGGGACGACCCGTGCTCAATCGTTGGACCTGTAGCCACCAGGTCAGATGGACCTCTGGAGACAAGGAGATCATTTAAGACCTAATACGGTGAGACAGGCCGTCCCTGGAAAAATGGGTTATACCAGCGCACTGGGCGTGGGTGGTTCGGTGGGCTGCTAACAAAAAGTAGGGGTGACCACCGTCCTGGAAACACAATTGGACAATAGATTTTGTAGCGCTCAAACCTCACTTGTAGTGTGGAGTTAGTGTAAAGGATAGCTGGGAGATATAAATTATAAATGTTTTATTTCACAGACTAACAAAGTTGAACATTGAAAATGAAAAACTAATGATGATACGAATGATGGGTACAAATGTAATCTAAGTAAAAAACAATAAATGTACTCGGTATTAATCAACCAACACTGATTAATGCATAAACATCAGTGTGTGTTTGACTGTTTCAAAAATGTATATATAATTAATAATTTTTTATTTTAAGCAATAAAAACAATTATTTATATTAATATTAGTACCGGCCGGTAAATACATTAAATGCTTTACATAATTTGAGTTGCAATCTTTCTCTGAAAACCATACCGACAAAGCTGAAATATGAACCTTGAGGGAGGCCAGACGAATGCCTAAGTCCAGGCCCTGTTGCAGAAAAGCCAAAAGTTTGGCAGTACTGAACTTGTAAGCATCATAATTCTTAGCCGCACACCAGGTGAAGTAAGAATTCCAGACCCTATAATAAATCGGAGCCGAAGCCGGTTTACGGCTTTCAACATAGTTTGAATGACCGCCTCAGAAAATCCTTTGTCCCTCAGAACTGAAGCTTCAAGAGCCACGCCGTCAAAGCCAGTCGGGCCTGATTCTGGTAAACACAAGGGCACTGAACGAGGAGGTCTGGGCGTTGCGGAAGTAGAAGAGGACACTCTATCAAGAGACCCTGCAGATCTGAGAACCAATGCCGTCTGGGCCACGCTGGAGCGATTAGAAGTAGCAATCCTCCTTCTTGCTTGAACTTCCTTATAACCCAGGGCAGGAGTGACACTGGAGGGAACACGTATGGCAGCCGAAAGTTCCATGGAATTGCCAGTGTGTCCACAAACGCTGCTTGAGAATCCCTTGTCCTTGCTCCGAAGACCGGAACCTTGTGATTGTGTCGAGATGCCATCAGGTCTACACCTGGTAGGCCCCACTTGTCCACTAGGAGTTGAAAGACTTCCGGATGATGACTCCACTCTCCGGCGTGTACGTCCTGATGACTGAGGAAGTCCGCTTCCCAGTTGAGGACCCCCGGAATGAACACTGCCAATATGGCTGGCAGATGGCGTTCCGCCCATTGAAGAATCTTTGACACTTCCATCATTGCCATGTGGCTTCGAGCGCTGCCTTGATGATTTATGTTTGCCACCGTGGTGGTGTTGTCTGACTGTGCTTGAACAGGCCTGTGCAGTACCAGATGCCGGGCCAGTTTCAGAGCATTGAACACTGCCCGCAATTCCAGAATGTTTATTGGGAGGAGAGACTCCTCCCTGGTCCACCGACCCTGAAGAGAGTGTTGCTCCAACACCGCGCCCCAACCCCACAGACTGGCATCTGTCATCAGAAGGACCCAGTTGGAGATCCAGAAGGGACGACCCGTGCTCAATCGTTGGACCTGTAGCCACCAGGTCAGATGGACCTCTGGAGACAAGGAGATCATTTAAGACCTAATACGGTGAGACAGGCCGTCCCTGGAAAAATGGGTTATACCAGCGCACTGGGCGTGGGTGGTTCGGTGGGCTGCTAACAAAAAGTAGGGGTGACCACCGTCCTGGAAACACAATTGGACAATAGATTTTGTAGCGCTCAAACCTCACTTGTAGTGTGGAGTTAGTGTAAAGGATAGCTGGGAGATATAAATTATAAATGTTTTATTTCACAGACTAACAAAGTTGAACATTGAAAATGAAAAACTAATGATGATACGAATGATGGGTACAAATGTAATCTAAGTAAAAAACAATAAATGTACTCGGTATTAATCAACCAACACTGATTAATGCATAAACATCAGTGTGTGTTTGACTGTTTCAAAAATGTATATATAATTAATAATTTTTTATTTTAAGCAATAAAAACAATTATTAATATTAGTACCGGCCGGTAAATACATTAAATGCTTTACATAATTTGTATAATTCTTAAAACTAAATAATATAAAACAAATACGTTCCTATAAAAAAAAGGGGAATATTTGTCGAAATGTCCTTTATAGCAGACAATTATCAGGGCATTTTGGGATCTATTGCACTGATGTATATACCCAGCCGGTTGATCAAAACCGATATTTAAACTTTTCCAGTTCACACAAAAATTCATGGAAAATTAATATCCCGAAGGGTCAATTCATCAGACTAAAGAGGAATTGTGGTGTAGATAGTAATTTTAAGGTACAGGCGGCTAAATTATATCAATCATTTCGAGAACAGGGATATCCAGATAATATATTACAAAAGGCCCTGACAGAGGTCAATGAAATAGATCGAGCAAACCTCCTTAAGACTTCTAAAAAATCTAAAAGTAAGAGTAATACAGATAGGACTGCTCTGTTCACCACGCAATATAACAACTGTGCATTTAAAATCAGGTCTATTATAAAAAAGAATTCAGCTCTACTTAAATTGGATAACATACTACGTGAAAATGTGGACTTGGAAGGTACAGTAATTTTCAGAAAATCCACAAATCTACAATCATTACTAGTGAAGAGTCATTTTTCAAAAGAACAGGTTACCAATAAAACGTGGATACCAGAACGCCCTAAGGGGTTCCATGTCTGTGGTAAATCCACTTGCACTACTTGTAAACATGCTCTAAGAAAAACTATAGAGTTTACTTCAAATAGTAATGGAAAAGTTTTTACCATAAAAAATTTTATGAATTGTAGATCTACATATGTTATCTACGTAATTCAATGTAGTTGTGGTAAG